>NC_142565.1:3060000-3398750 GCF_041283825.1 Pyrus communis
TAGATTATCCAGTACCATTGTACTGTGATAACCAATCGGCCATTCGCTTGGCGGAAAATCCAGTCTTTCATGCAAGAACTAAACATGTGGAAGTGCACTACCACTTTATCAGAGAAAAGGTTCTACAAGAAAAGATTGAGATGAGACAAGTCAAGACGAATGATCAAGTTGCGGACTTGTTCACAAAAAGTTTAAGTACAGGCAAGCTCGAAAATTTTCGCTGTCTGCTCAGCACAGTGCAAAGAATGAGAGCTGACATTGAGGGGGAGTGTTGAAAATCAATGTCAAAGTTAGGCATGGAAAGTTAGGCAATGTTAGGTATGGTTGAATAAAAATTATTAGGTGCAATTAATGTGTTTTGTGTGGTAATAAATAATCTTAGTTTAATCATTTGGTTTGCTATAAATACCCAAGTCCTTAAGCATTGTAAATCATCCAAGGAAAAACAAAGCCTAGAGCTAAATAAGAAAAGCTTTGCTAATTAGTTTGTTTTATGAGCTTTCTTTAAGAGTGTGCTCTATTTTCTTCTTCTTGGGATCATTAGAGTTATCTTGGATACTCTTCTTATTCAACACCCACCCTCTCATCCAAATTGCACAATGTGAGGCTTTATATACGACCACTAAAAAGACCTAGCATGTGATCCGCATATGCCAACTAAAGAGCCACAACAGTTTGGTTTTAGGTCCGCGTAAGAAAGGGTCGAGACCCAACAGTACTAAGCCATCAAATCCAACACACAGGAGTTATTCTCTTCAGTTTTCCTTTGCCCCATCAGGAAGTACCAATCTTTTAGAATGTAAATCCTCTTCATCAGGGGTTTCACCCCCACTTTGTTCAGCCTCATTATAGCAACACCCCTCACGGTTCCTCTTAGAATGAGCAACTCTTACCAGTGATCTGCGTAAAGCACGAAGTTCCGCTCCAGAATTTTCATGATGAAAGTCGGGCTGTGTCATGCTTTTGTTATGCACCTCCTCATGATTGGCATAAAAGAGACGAACTCCACACCTTCTGATGCGATGCTGCTGCACTGGTTCCCAAGAATCACGTGATTGGACTCCATCTTTTAGTTCAACTCTAAATGTGGCCCCGGTGGTATAGCGCTCACTTAGCTGCACTCCTATTTTCAATGGAAGATATCCCATGAACATGTGATCTTACTCAAGTAACCTGTCACTTGTGACTCCAATCAAGCAAATCAAATCTGAAACTGAGCTCGCCGTGCTCTCCTTTGGAGGTACAAAAACACAGGGCAGATAGATCAGACACATAATGCGCGTACTTGAACTTAGTAAAACCGCATACAGCAAATCCCAAAATCTTATGATCCGACACCGGTGGTAGATGCACAGTTACTGAAGATCCACTACACTGATGACTGAACCAATCTGAAAGTTTACTTCCAGGAAGGTACATAAACAAGGAAAGAGTTTGCAGATAACCCTACAGAACGAAAACAAGGTAGACTGAACTTGTATTAGATATGTTTCGTACTTTCGCACGTGGAGAGAGAGAGAGAGAGAGAGAGAGAGAGAGAGAGAGAGAGAGACCTGATGAGCTTCTACAATTTCTTCAAATAGATTTTGCACGAGCTGGAAGCAGTTTGAAAATGTGAAGTAAAGATTACTGTAAAGAAGCTTTGGTCCTGAAACAGTTTCCAAAGCTGTGCAATCATGGGCGTCTATGAAATTTATGCTTGATGAAAGCTCTGTTATTGATTTCATTCTCTTGCAACCTTCCAATTTGAGATCTGTCAAAACGATGAAGCCGATGTTAGAGTGTGAGTTTGATTCTTGTAAGACTTGTAATGATCATTAAAGTGTTTTGAATTAATATGAAGAAGTCTTTGCGTAATTGGAGTTGTTCTATTTTATAGAATTGAGACTCATCAACTTACCTGGATTAAGACTCATGCTTGGATAAGGATTATGGTTTAGTATTCCTTATAGGATTGTAATAGGGCGATCAAGTTGTTTTTCGCAGTATAAATAACATGGGCTGCTGCTCTCACAAGATACTGACTCTCTTGGGAATCAAATACCTATTGTTTGATTGAGCATCGAGATCTTGCAAGAGAGGAGAAGTTTTTGTGTCAGGATGGTTTCTACATCATCTTCCTCATCTACAGGCTAGTCATGTTCTTCTCGTTCTTGTTTTCAACAGACTTGTTGTGGTTTGATTGCTAGAACAATTCCTAGTATTTTGAGTTTAGATTAACATGTGGTATCAGAGCCTTGTGGTTCTTGCAATTGAATTGAACGAATTTGTTTTGTTAATTAACAATTGTTAACTACGTTGATCTTACGAACAAAGGAGACGGTGAAAGATAGGAGAAAACTAAATAAAATTTAAAAATTTAAAAAATTTAAAAAAAAATAAAAAAACGACGTCGTTTTCTCTTAATTAGATATTTTAAACTTTTGACCGTTAGAACAAGGAGAGAGAAACATCAAAAAGGATTCTCGTTTTTGACCGTTGCATCAGTATGGTGTTCTTTACACTCTCTGGTACTGAATGACTTCGACCTGGAGAATTCTTTCTCTAATTCCTTTATTTCTTGACGACAAGTGATTCAATAACACTATATTTATGCTTCCGCTGACTATCATATTCTACTAAGGTAATCTCTGATTAAAATTTAGCATTTTGTTAGCTGGGTGATTCACATCAGAAATTCTCTTCTTGAATTTTTTAAAATTTTCTGATAAATCACATGGTGATGAATATGACGTTTTGTTATTTAAGATTCACTTGTTTCCCTTTTTGTGACATTTTAAATTTTCTGATAATTGTGTCTCTGTTTTTGTTGACAGTGCAGCTTAGACTTTGTAGACTTGGGATTAGCAGTAATGCTGGTGGCTTTTTTGGGTAATTTCAAACTTCTCTCTTTTAATTCTTTTTCCCCCTCATTTGCTTTGATTTCCAAGAACAAAGGGGTTCCGATCAATGCAAAACTGCGATTAACCCAGTTCATATGTTCCTAATAGCATCGATCTGACAAAAAAAGTTGGTAACTTGGCATAATAAATTATGAGAAAAAGGAGGAAGAATGAATAAAAAGGAAGTATCTTTGTGGAACCCTAAAAGCCCTAGTGGCTTAAAAGTTAAACCCTCTAAGCATATGGAATCACCGACCGTGTATATGCGGGACACAGATCCAAAACCCTACGAAATTTGAAAGGTTGATATATATGCTTATAATTAAAATCCAGACTAATTGAAGTGATTAATGGCAATTTGTAGAGGGTTATTGTTGGAGCAAAACCAGTGAGAGGTGTTAATGTTTGCGATTGGTGATATGAGCTTCAATGGAGGTTCTGTGCAAAGAAAGACAGAGAGAGTTCACGAAGAAGATGAAAGGAATTATGCTTCTCATTACACTCACAGAACACGCATACACTTTTGTTACCGTTGCACGTGGAAGGAAGGGAGATCCTTCACACTCCAATTCACTACATAATCTCAACCATCCATTGGTATCATCCTATGAGATAATGCCACATGTCTAATTCTATTACTTAAAACTAGATACAATATTAATTAACCATGTGGACTATGATCCAATGGCTGACATTCAAACTAAAACAAAAATACATTTGTGAAATGATCTCAGCCATCAGTTTCCAGCTGAAGGGTTACATTCCAACACTCCCTTCTAACCCTTTAGTTGATTTGACTCCAAGTAGCTCTCTTAGATACACAAACCGATCTTTAGGCAAGGCCTTAGTAAGAATATCTGCAATCTGTTCCTCTGTCCTGCAGTACACTAGCTCAATTTCTTTGGCTTGAATTGCTTCTCGGATGAAATGAAACTTCCTATTTATGTGTCTTGTCTTCTGATGAAAAACTGGATTCTTTGCCATAGCAATGGCTGATGTATTATCACACATAATTTGAGTTCCCTCCACTTGTTCTTCTCTAAAGTCTTCTAGAACAAACCTCAACCACTTTGCTTGTGATGTAGCTTCTGCAGCATTGACATATTCTGCTTCTGCAGTAGACAATGCCACAGTATTTTGTTTGATTGAAGCCCATGAGAACATACCAGATCCTAGTGTAAATGCATACCCTGAAGTGCTTCTCATATCATCCTCACTTCCAGCCCAGTCACTGTCACAGTAGCCAATTAGAGTAGTTGTTTTGCCTCTATCGAAAATGATTCCAAAATCAACTGTTCCCTGGATGTACCTCAGTACCCTTTTGGCTGTTCCCATATGTTTCTTGGTAGGATTGTGCATGAATCGTGACAATAGACTTGCTGCAAACATCACATCAGGTCTAGTTGCAGTCAAATATAACAAACTTCCAACAAGCTGTCTATACTCTCCTTGATCTGCAGCCTCACTCCCATCAATTTTGTTCAATTTCTCATTCATGGCAAGTGGAGTAGCCACTGGTTTGCAGTATTTCAAACCAAACTTTTCAATTAGCTTCTGTGCATATTTCTTTTGGTGTATAAAAATACTATTCTCAGTTTGGAGCACACCCATTCCAAGGAAATGATGCAATAAACCCAAATCAGTCATCTCATAGTGTTTCATCATATCATTTCTTAACTCTTCAAGCATTTGTGGACTGCTACCAGTGTAAACAATGTCATCTACATACAGGGAGACAATAATGATACCAGAATCCTTCCTTGTCTTAACATACAAAGTTGCCTCACTTGAACTTTTCTCAAATCCTGCATTATTGAAGTATGCATTAATCTCATCATACTAGGCCCTTGGTGCCTGTTCCAAACCATAGAGAGCCTTGTTCAGTTTGTACACCTTTGTTTCTTCACTTTCCTTCACAAAACCTTGAGGTTGCTCGACATATACTTCTTCCTTTAATACCCCATTGAGGAATGCAGACTTCACATCTAATTGATACAAGTTCCATTTCTTCTGTGCAGCTAGAGCAATCAATGTTCTAATCGTGTCCAACCTTGCCACAGGGGCAAAGGTTTCATTATAGTCGATTCCAGGCTTTTGTGAATAGCCTTTAGCCACCAGTCGAGCTTTGTTCTTCTGCACAGTACCATCCAGATTAAGTTTGGTCTTATAGACCCACTTAACACCAATAACAGGCTTGTCATATGGTCTCTCAACAAGCTGCCATGTGTTGTTCTTTTCTATCATGTCCAGTTCCACTCTCATTGCACTCCTCCATGACTCATCCTTAGCTGCATCATCATAATTTTCAGGTTCAATAACACATATGTTGCATTGAGCCATGATCTCATTTATACTTCTCCATTTCTTATGTGTATCATCATGTGCTTGAGATCTATCAACCATATTTTCACTTTGAGAAATAGTATATTCCTCAGAGTGAGAATTCTCACCAATCACACAATTTTCATTAGCATTCTGATGATCATTACTGACTGGAAATGTTATTCCAGTATCTTCATTGCAGTTCCAGTTCCAAGAAGCATCCTCATCAAATATAACATCTCTTGAGAGGACAATTTTCCTTGAAATTGGATCAAACAGTCTGTAGCCTTTCTCACTTGCACCATAACCAACAAAAATACATTTGTGACTATTCTCTTCTAACTTGTGTATAAGATTAGAAGGTATGTGAACATAGCAAAGTGATCCAAATATCTTCAAGTGAGCTATTCCAGGTTTCCTTCCAGTATATGCCTCAAATGGTGTTGTCTTTCTCAAAGCTTTGGATAGACACCTGTTAAGCAAATACATTGCAGTATTAACTGCCTCTGCCCAAAACATGTATGGAATACCCTTTTCATGCAACATTGACTTTGCCATTTCCACAACAATCCTATTCTTCCTCTCAGACACTCCATTTTGTTGAGGAGTGTAAGCCATAGTTAATTGTCTCTGGATTCCCAGATCACTGCAATATCCAATAAAGTCTGCAGAAAGGAATTCTCCTCCTCTATCACTTCTGAGGCATTTTACCTTATATCCACATTGTAGTTCAGTCATTGCCTTAAACTTCTTAAAACATCCAAATGCATCAGACTTATTTCTCAGAAAATACACCCATGACATCCTTGTGCAGTCATCTGTGAATAGCAAGAAATATCTGTTTCCAGAATGAGATTCAATTTGCATTGGACCACAAGTATCTGTGTGAACTACCTCCAGTGGATCCTTAGCTCTCCAAGTCGATTTAGAAGGAAATGAGTCTCTGTGTTGTTTTCCTAGCATACATCCTTCACACACACTTGTTGACATCTCTAACTTAGGCAGTCCATGTACCAGATTCTGTTCTTCAAGTGCTTTAAGACCTCCTTCATGCAAATGACCCAGTCTTTTATGCCATATCTTAGAGCAGTGTATGACACTTGCTTTTAGAGCACACTGAGTTACAGGCATCATTGTCAAAGGAAAGCATCTATTTGCAGTCATATGTACTCTTACTACCAAGTTATCAAGTGACCAGCCATCAAAAACATTCACTACATCACCTCCAAACAACAGATAATAACCGTGTTCCATCATCTGTCCTACACTGAGAAGATTTTCCTCAAGTCCAGGAACAAGCATCACTTCTTGTATATGTTTTCTTCCCAGTTTAGTCTCAATCACCAAGGTTCCCTTTCCTGCCACCTGCACAACCTCTCCAGTGCCCATCTTTACCTTAGAGGTCAAATTTCTTTGAACATCAACCAACAATCTCTCATCACTTGTCATGTGGTTGCTACAGCCACTGTCTATATACCATGAATTATTTACTTTCACATCTGTCACTGCATTGCAAGCATAAAACAATGATCCCATTTCTCTCATCTGCCTTGCATAATTAGCCTTCTGCATCCCCTTGTTTTCATGACAGTCTTTGACAGAATGTCCTGGTTTCCCACAGCCAGTGCATTTTGGTTTACCTTCATACCAACATTTCCCATAATGTAATCTATCACACCATTTGCAATCACCCTGAGAATTGTTTTGTTTCTGAGTATAATTAGGCCTATGATCCCAATTTCTTTGAGTGTTGTTCTGTCTCTGAGCATAATTTGGTTTGTGATCCCAACCTCTTTGAATGTTACTCGGCCTCTGAACAAAGTTAGACTTATGATCCCAACCTTTTCCTCTTGATTTCCAATTCTCTTGAGACCTGTGACTCCCAGAAAATCCACCACTTCTAGCACCCTTAGTCGCAACAGTTAAACTTGCAAATGCTTTCTCAGTAGAAGACTCAGCATGTAAATCAAGCCTTTGTTCAAATCCTTTTAGAGAAGCCACAACCTCTTGAACCTCAATAGTCTCAAGATCTCTAGAGTGCTCAATTACAGAACAGATAACATCATATGTTTTAGGAAGACTAATCAATAATTTCTGCACTATTCTCTCCCTAGATAATTCTTCTCCATAGCTTTTCATTTGATTAATGATATCAAACAATCGAGAGAGATATACAGATAATGATTCACTATCCTTCATACGAGTATATTCAAAATCTCTACGTAACCCTTGTAATTTTACATTTCTTACTTGTTTATCACCTCGAAATTCACCTTTTAGAGCATCCCAAGCTCCTTTGGATGTCTCCTCATTCACGATTCTGGGAAAAATCTGGTCCGAGACTGCGCCTTGAATCATCCCAAGCGCACGAGCATCCTTCATCAGAATCTCACTGAACAACATTTCACCTAACGTCTCTTTCTTCGTCTCGTCAACCGTAGCTTCTTTAGACTTCGGATCTGAAGATTCAAACCCATTTGCAACCAGCTCCCATAAATCATGAGATTTCAGAATGGTTTTCATTCGAATACTCCAGAACTCATAATTCTCTCCATTGAAAACTGGAGCTCTAAGCTCAACACTTCTGGATCCAGCCATATTAGACTTGGATTTAAGCAATCGTAAATTTCCAGATTCGATTTGAGCTCAAGTATGTAGCTTAATCGAACTTCACGAACTCACAGATTTCACGCCCAGATTAGACGATGCAACCTGGCTCTGAAGCCATGTTAATGTTTGCGATTGGTGATATGAGCTTCAATGGAGGTTCTGTGCAAAGAAAGATAGAGAGAGTTCACGAAGAAGATGAAAGGAATTATGCTTCTCATTACACTCACAGAACACGCATACACTTTTGTTACCGTTGCACATGGAAGGAAGGGAGATCCTTCACACTCCAATTCACAACATAATCTCAACCATCCATTGGTATCATCCTATGAGATAATGCCACATGTCTAATTCTATTACTTAAAACTAGATACAATATTAATTAACCATGTGGACTATGATCCAATGGCTGACATTCAAACTAAAACAAAAATACATTTGTGAAATGATCTCAGCCATCAGTTTCCAGCTGAAAGGTTACATTCCAACAAGAGGCAGGTGCTGAAGATTCGTTACAAGTACTTGGAAGCTGTTCTAAGGCAGGAGGTTGGGTTTTTCGATTCACAAGAAGCCACTACGGCGAAGTTCATCAATACTATATCAAAAGACACTTCTCTCATACAAGAAGTTCTAAGTGAAAAGGTGATTGTACTCATGATCACCATGAAATTGGTCAAAATCATAATTTTATGTAATTAGATCGGGCAATTGTTATTCACTGACAAGGATCATAGTTTTGCACTCTGAAGTTAATATTTTCCTAATTTAAAGAGTCGTAGAATGACAGACTGGAAGTGTGAATAATATTTTAATCTATGTATGCTTTTCCTAATTTAAAGAGTCGTAGAATGACATTTTAATCTATGTATGCTTTTCATATATCATGAAGGGACTATATATATGACTAAATTGACTCTACATTGAAACATTCAGTGAAAGTAGATTGAAATCGGGAACTTTAAGTTTTTGTGATTTCATTATTGTTCATCTACAGTTTCTCTGAAGACTCTAAATCTGGCTAGTATTCCTATCCACACTGGAGGAAGCAATTACAAGAAGTGGATAAGAGAAATAGGGTAGCTGTTGACTCTGAATGAAATTGACATTGTACTTGACATGCCTCAACCACCAAAATTGACAGATAAGAGTACTAAGTCTGAGAAAAATGAGCATGAAAGGTGGACAAGAGCCAACAAAATTGCTCTTTCTATCCTTGAAAGTGGAATGACAGATACTGTGAGAGGGGGAATTAAGAAACAAGATCTTGCAAATGACTACCTCAAGGCCATTGAAAATAAGTTCAAAGAATCCGAGAAGGTGAAAATTAGTCAGTATATGTCTATGCTAACAACCTACAAGATTGATGGGAATGCTTCCATTAGGGACCACATCATGAAGATGACTGATGCTGCAGAGAAACTCAACTTTATGGATGTCAACATTGGGGAAAAACAGCTAGTCTTCATGATTCTAAAGGCACTTCCTGCAAAGTATAGCCAGTTAAAGGTGTCCTACAATACTCAGGACAAAACATGGACTGTTGATGAGTTGATAGCCCAGTGTGTTCAAGAGGAGACTCGTCAGAAACAGGAAAAAGGCAAGGAGGTTGAAGCTATCAATTTTGTGCAAGCTAGGAACAATGAGACCATTATTGCTTCTGGTAAGGCCTCTAAGTCTTTTGGTAAGTCTGCTAAAAATACTAAAGCCTTTAAATCTGACAATCTTAATGTCAAAATTAAGGATGTCTCTAAAATCAAGTGTCATCATTGCAAACTCAAGGGTCATTATAGAAAAGATTGTGAACAATTTAAGGACTGGCTGAAAAGTAAAGGTAGAACTGATGTCTATGTTTGTGTGGAGTCTAATTTGATTGAAATCCCTATAGATTCCTGGTGGTTTGACACTGGATCATCTGTGCACATTATAGATACATTGCATGGTTTTCAAAAACAAAAGCAACCAAGTAAAAATTCTTACAATGTTTTTGTAGGTGAAGGGACAAAAGTGAATGTAGAGGCCGTTGGGGTCATAAGACTTAAACTAAAATCGGGTTTTATACTTAAATTAAATGATGTGCTTTATGTTCCAGCTATGAGGAGAAACTTACTTTCAGCATCAAAATTAGTCAAACAAGGTTTTGCTTTTCTTGTGAATGATGACAGCATCAAATTTTTTAGAAAAAACAGATTGCATTCATTGCTGGGATCAGCATTTATGCATGATGAATTATGGAAATTGGAATGCATTGTTGATCAAACATCCTTACCTGTTATGAATGTTAATACCAAAAGGATGCATGAATCTGAAGTTTCTTATATTTTGTGGCATAAAAGGTAGGGACACATTTCAAAAGAAAGAGTTTTGCAGTTGTCTAAAACAAATTTGATCCCATCACTTGATTTCAAATTAGTTCCTCAAGACTTGTAGCCTTTGTGAAGTCGGGGGTTTTCATAAGGTATTGACAATGACTTAAATTGATGAATTTCAACTTTTCCAGAGGCTGTTAAAAAGTCCAAGAAAACATGCACAACTCAGAACCTAAACATTGAAAATAATAAATTTACGTAAATGAAAAATCGTACTTCAGCTCCTTTCCAAAGTTGTTCGATGTCACTACAGCTCATGTCAAGGTTTACAAGGTTCTTGAACTGAAAGTTGGATGGCCAAGACTTCAGGGGGCAATAATGCCAGAGGAGACACCTCAACTGAGAAGATGGGAACTTTTTTGGACTTTGATGGCCAAATGAATAATTATAAGCACTCCTACGGATCATGAGCAATCTTAGTTTTGTCAAGCTTCCAACCAATTATATTATTACACTCGGTGTACCGAGCCGTATGTCAAGCACACTGAAAAATCTATCATTTATGTCAAGTTGTCAACATGAACCTCAGACGTCCGGAAGAGTAATTAGGGTACTTGGTATTTATGTCTTGTGGCTGCAAAGTTATTACAGCTCTAAAAAGTGAGATTCTAATTTCTAAATTCATATGGAACAGAATTGGGCAATTAAAAACTTAATTATTCTAATTAATCTTGTTTTCATGAGCAATATAAATGTGTTGCAACTGAATTTTTCAATTTCAGCACATCGAGCCATTTCTCTTGTTCTAATTTTCAATTAACATTACAAGAAGCTCATCTCAACCTCTATCAATGTCAAATTGGATGACTCGCATTATCTGAATTGGCACTTCCAAATACAAGAAGCTCCTTTCCACCTTCACTGGGTTCAGTGTGTTGTGCGGAAACGCTAATTTGAAACCAACACTACTACAAAAGGGGGCTATAGTGTCGGAGGGTGGTGTCGCTTTAATCTAATATAGTAGCGGATTAGGCAGTTGCGACACTAACTGAACATGACGTCGGATTTACTGTCGCTTATAAGCGTTATTAAATGTTTATGTCGCTTTTAAACCGACGTAAACATATATTTTAATAATTTTTAAATACTAGTGTCGCTTTTAAACCGACGTAAACATTATTTTAATAATTTTTAAATACTAGTGTCGCTTTTAAGCGACATAAAGTGTGTGTATATATATATATTAAATTATATATATATATATTAAATTAAATTTTATATCCCTAAAAACTATAATAATTATATATATATATATATATATATTAAATTAAATTTTAAAAAATTGGTGATCATTGGATTGGCTTAAATATACATACGATTCAATTTCTTAAGTGTTATACATACAAAATAAATAAATTTAAATCTACTTAATATATATATATACACACACACCATTGAACTTGATTGGATACGAATTCTATGAAACTAATTTCGACAGTTATAAACGAAAAATCACGATTTAACGGTTATTTTAACTCCGATTTTGATGATTTTTTACAGCTACACTCCTGACCCTATATGAATACAATGAATGGATTCGATCTTCAAATTAAAATATTTACACAAGTGGATACCACAAAATCTTATGTTATACTTAATGAAAATATAAATAAACTCTAAGTGTTAGTCAATCTATTGTTTTGATGGGATACAAATTCTCCGAAACTAATTTCAACGATCCCAACCGTCAAACTTGTTTGCATATGTTTCGAGATCACATCAGCAAAAAATCACAAAAAACAAACATTCAGAGATCAAGTAACGGGACAAAGCTTTTCGACGGTTATAAACGAAAAATCACGATTTAACGGTTATTTTAACTCCGATTTTGATGATTTTTTACAGCTACATTCCTTGACCCTATATGAATAGAATGAATGAATTCGATCTTCAATTTAAAATATTTACACAAGTGGATACCACAAAATCTTATGTTATACTTAATGAAAGTATAAATAAACTCTAAGTGTTAGTCAATCTATTGTTTTGATGGGATACGAATTCTCCGAAACTAATTTCAACGATCCCAACCGTCAAACTTATTTGCATATGCTTCGAGATCACGTCAGCAAAAAATCACAAAAAACAAACATTCAGAGATCAAGTAACGGGACAAAGCTTTTCGACGGTTATAAACGAAAAATCACGATTTAACGGTTATTTTAACTCCGATTTTGATGATTTTTTACAGCTACACTCCTTGACCCTATATGAATACAATGAATGAATTCGATCTTCAAATTAAAATATTTACACAAGTAGATACCACAAAATCTTATGTTATACTTAATGAAAGTATAAATAAACTCTAAGTATTAGTCAATCTATTGTTTTGATGGGATACGAATTCTCCGAAACTAATTTCAACGATCCCAACCGTCAAACTTGTTTGCATATGCTTCAAGATCACATCAGCAAAAAATCACAAAAAACAAACATTCAGAGATCAAGTAACGGGACAAAGCTTTTCGACGGTTATAAACGAAAAATCACGATTTAACGGTTATTTTAACTCCGATTTTGATGATTTTTTACAGCTACATTCCTTGACCCTATATGAATAGAATGAATGAATTCGATCTTCAATTTAAAATATTTACACAAGTGGATACCACAAAATCTTATGTTATACTTAATGAAAGTATAAATAAACTCTAAGTGTTAGTCAATCTATTGTTTTGATGGGATACGAATTCTCCGAAACTAATTTCAACGATCCCAACCGTCAAACTTGTTTGCATATGCTTCGAGATCACATCAGCAAAAAATCACAAAAAACAAACATTCAGAGATCAAGTAACGGGACAAAGCTTTTCGACGGTTATAAACGAAAAATCACGATTTAACGGTTATTTTAACTCCGATTTTGATGATTTTTTACAGCTACACTCATTGACCCTTTATGAATAGAATGAATGAATTCGATCTTCAAATTAAAATATTTACACAAGTGGATACCACAAAATCTTATGTTATACTTAATGAAAGTATAAATAAACTCTAAGTGTTAGTCAATCTATTGTTTTGATGGGATATGAATTCCCCGAAACTAATTTCAACGATCTCAACCGTCAAACTAATTTCACTATCAATTGATGGACAAAGTGTGGAGTGTGTGTGCTGTATAGCGCACAAATATGGCCCTCAACTTTTATTATTTTTTTGCTCTTGTGTAATACAAATTCTCAGAAGTATCCTTCCAATTAATTGAAGTGATCTTATTTTGGGACCAGGAGGTATTATACGGAATATATGTTTTCTTTTTTAGAAGAAAAAACCAGGTGGTTTGACTTGTGCAAAAATGGTGCTTTGCACACCCAAAAACCTACCCTTATATGAGTGTCGCTTATAACCGACACTAAATTATTTTTTTAAATATTTTGAAATCCAATGTCGCTTTAAATTAGTTTTTTTAAATATTTTGAAACCCAGTGTCGCTTTTAAGCGACATATTGATTTAAATTAGTTTTTCGTTTTATAACCATCGAAAAGTTCCATAGAATTTGTATCCCATCAAGTTCAATGGTGTGTGTATATATATATATATTTATTAAGTAGATTTAAATTTATTTATTTTGTATGTATAACACTTAAAGAAATTGAATGGTATGTATATTGAAACTGATCCAACGGTCACCAATTTTTTAAATTTAATTTAATATATATATATATATATATAATTATTATAGTTTTTAGGGGTATAAAATTGTTACATTAATATATATAATTATTATAGTATTTTTTAGGGTTATAAAATTAATATATATAAAATTATAGTATTTGAAATATTAGGCGGGAAATTTCCCGCTTGTTTGAATGGATGGAGAGACTTAGTGTCGGTTTTAACCGACGCTAGTGTCATTAAAGCGACGCTATGTGAATTTCAAAAAGTGTGTCAGAAGTTGGCGTCGGTTAAAAGCGACGCTAGTTTCATTAAAGCGACGCTATGTGAATTTCAAAAAGTGTGTCAGAAGTTGGCGTCGGTTAAAAGCGACGCAAGTTTCATTAAAGCGACGCTATGTGAATTTCAAAAAGTGTCAGAAGTTTGTGTCGGTTTAAAGCGACGCTAGTTTCATTAAAGCGACACGAGTTTCATTAAAGCGACGCTATGTGAATTTCAAAAAAAGTGTCAGACGTTTGCGTCGGTTTTAACGGACGCAAACTAAGTACCCATATTTAAACCCCTCTCTTTCCCATTTCAACCGTGCTTTCATTTCTCCCCCAATTTCAGACTTTCTTCTTCTCCTTCCCCATTTCATCTGTGCGTCCCCTTCTTCCTCCTTTTCATTTTTTCCTCAACTCCTTCCCCGTTTGCTTTGGATCACCAGTTTGAAGATCAACATTGTGAAGAACTCCAATTCGAGGAGGAAGAGCTTGAAGGTGGTTCATTTTTAAATTATTATGATTATTAATTTTAGTTTCTATTTTGTATTCTAAATAGTTTTATGCTTAAATTGAAAATTTATTTTTGTTTCTTGGTTTTTAATTGTTTTTTTTTGTATTTATGCATGTTGGATCTGAAGAGCAAGGACATTGGAAATCGCAGATCCATAATTTTTTAAAGGTATAAAACCTGAGTTTAATCTATAGAGATTAGAGCCTTAATGTTGAAGTAGTAAAGTATTGGAGCACTGATCTGATGGCAAGCATGGCAGCATGGAGTTGCTAGTATTATATATGTCACTATGGAGCTACAAAATATGTGGTCTTCGACAAAGGCAAGCACAGGAAAGCATGGAGGAAGAATTTTTGTAAATTATATGGAATGTTAGATGTAAAACATTTGTATATTATGGCACTATTTTTCTTTTGAATTATTTTTATTATTGTTTGTTTTGGCCTAAAATTGAAATTTATTATTTCGATTATATAATTTTTTTGAGTTATAATTATTTGAGAACGAATACAGAAACAAATTTCGACTTTTTTTTAAATTATTATTATCAAAGGTGGTGTCGCTTTAAATCGTCACTAGTTTGCATATTTTATTTATTTAATTGTTCTCTAACGTCGCTTTAAACCGTCACTAGTTTGCATATTTTATTTAGTTAATTGTTGACTAGTGTCGCTTTAAACCGACGTTAACATCAGCGTCGCTTTAAACCGACGCTGCGTAGTGACGGATTAAGCGAACAAAGCGACGCTGAAGCCCTTTAGTGACGGTAGCAATGGCGTCGCTATTCCAATCCGACATTGCAGTGTTTTATGTCGGATTTTTGCCAAATTTCCGACAGAATCGGGGTTTCTTGTCGGTTTTTGGTCCGCCGGTGATAGCCTATATTGTAGTAGTGCAATAAACTAATACGAAAAAATATGACAAAACAAACAATTAAAAATGACACAAAGATTTATACTGATTCAGCGTAAACCTACATCCAGTTTGGGGGCAGCGAGGAAGTTCCACTAATAAACATAAGGAAAAGGAGATTACAAAGAGTGCTCTCAAACTCAAATCCAAAATACACCCAGATACACTCACAAATAGAAGAGGGAAAAAACGAATTAAAAGCAAAATATTTGTCTCTCTAATTGGTTTCACTCTTACAGAACCTTAAACGTCTCATCCAAATTGCACAATGCGAGGCTTTATATACAAGCATTAAAAAGACCTAGCATGTGATCCGCATATGCCAACTAAAGAGCCACAACAGTTTGAGTAATTAAGGGTACTTGGTATTTATGTCTAGTGGCTGCAAAGTTACTACAACTATACAAAGTGCTTATGATCGAGCTGCTAACTCAACTGAACTACAAATTGGATCACCGGAAAATGGTCTGACCGACACGAAGTCAATGAGCCAATGCAAATTAGATCATTACGTAAAGTACACTAACTTGGTTTTGAAACTCAGCAAATCTTAAATGACCCTTTTTTTAATTTATTATTAATTTTTACAGTAGAGCAACGTTGGTGGTTTAGGTAATTAGTTATTCGAGAAGAGGAAAATTTATAAGGATCGAATTCAAAACAAATCCGTAAGGATTAAATTCGCATCAAAGTGTATACGCATTATTATTTTTCATTATTGTAGTAAAGCGACATATGCAAATCCTATGAGTTTAATTTGTATGAACATGTTTTTTTAAGTATAAATGATATTCTATACTATCTACACTTTTTCTTTTTGTTAAAGAAACCTCGACTGTGCGAGGTGAAATTTTATTGAAATAAAAAGGCAAATGCACCTAGTGTAACCAAACAAAAAAAAAAGAAAAAGAAAAGAAGATATGCTTCACTAAGCGATATCGTTCAACTATGTTGAATCTTCACCTGCATACCTAACAACTTCTTTGTAAATCAGAAATATATTCCGATCTCGCTACTCACATGAAAAGTGAGTTAGAGTGATTCGAAATATCCTCGAGTTAAGTGTCAGCGTCTCACATATATGTCATGTTTAACAGTATTGTTTGACTTCTAAACTACTGTCACGTTATTAATAGTACAACTCTGAAATCTTTCATATGCATGATGAGGATAATACGCGTTTTCTATTTAAAATACGAAAGTTGTTGTATGGTGTACCTTTTATTGCATTTTTGTTCGAACCTTTCATTGTTTTTGTTTGAATTTGGGTGTGCCATGAAAGAGCAGAGGCAACAATTTTAGACAGATTCGATAATCCGACTTGGAAAAGACAAAAAATAAATTTGTTTGAGTTGGGCACAATCGTGTTGACCCATTTAACATGGTTAATAAGAGTTTGTGTTCCCATCCAACCCACCTAATTCGAAAGTGACATACATTTTAGCACACTTACACAATTGAGTAATTAGATAACTCGTGTGTAATTATTTAAGTTGAATGTGAAATGATGGTTTAACCTTTTTTCTTTCATGTAAACTTTGAATTCTTATTAGTAGCTAATAGTGACACCATGTGTTCATGTCGAGAAGCTTTTTCATGTGGCTGGCACATTATTCGGTACACTAAGAATTAATGATACAATTCGTTATAATTTTTTTTTTTTCAAGCTTCTAATCAATTATATTATTATACTCGATGTACCGAACCGTGTACCGAGTCGTGTACCAAGCACAATGAAAAATCTACCGTTTATGTCAACACGAACCTGAGACGTCCGGAAGAGTAATTAAGGGTACTTGCTATTTATGTCTTGTGGCTGCAAAGTTATTACAGCTCTACAAAGTGATATTCCAATTTCTAAATTCATATGGAACAAAATTGGGCAATTAAAAACTTAATTTTTCTAATTAATCTTGTTTTCGTGAGCAACATAAATGTGTTGCAACTGAATTTTTCAATTTCAGCACATCGAGCCATTTCTCTCGTTCTAATTTTGAGTTAACATTACAAGAAGCTCATCTAAACCTTTGTCAATGTCAAATTGGATGACTCACATTATCTGGATTGGCACTTCCAAATACAACAAGCTCCTTTCCACCTTCACTACGTTCAGTGTGTTGTGCGGAAACGCTAATTTGAAACCAATGAACCAATACAGAAAAATACGACAAAACAAACAATTAAAAATGACACAAAGATTTATACTGGTTTGGCGTAAGCCTACATCCGGTTCGGGGCAGCGAGAAAGTTCCACTAACAAACAAAAGGAAAAGGAGATTACAAAGAGTGCTCTCAAACTCAAACCCAAAATACACCCAGACACACTCACAAATAGAAGAGGGAAAAAACGAATTACAAACAAAATATTTGTCTCTCTACAACTACAACAATCTCTAATTGGTTTCACTCTTACAGAACCTTAAACGCAGCAGCTCCCCATTTTATTTCTCTCTTCCATTGGGTGTCGGCTCTTCTCTTTACTTTACACTAGTGCAGCTGCTTCTATTCCCACCGTCTCATCCAAATTGCACAATGCGAGGCTTTATATACAAGCACTAAAAAGAACTAGCCTGTGATCCGCATACGCCAACTAAAGAGCCACAACAGTTTGGTTTTAGGTCCGCGTAGAAGGGGTCAAGACCCAACAGGACTGAGCCATCAAATCCAACACAGAGGGGATTATTCTCTTCAGTTTTCCTTTGCCCCATCAGGAAGTACCAATCTTTTAGAATACAAATCCTCTGCGGCAGAGGTATCACTTCCACTTTGTCCACCCTCGTTATAGCAACACCCCTCATGGTTCCTCTCAGAATGAGCAACTCTTGCCAGTGATTTGCCAAAAGCACGAAGTTCGACTTCAGAATTCTCATGATGATAGTGTTGTTCTTGAAAGTGGAATTGACCCGGTTGTATCATGCTTCAATAATGCACCACCTCAAATTTGGGATAAAAGGGACCACACGGACTTACAATTAGCTTCCTCTCACAATTGGCAAAAAAGAGATTATGCACCTCCTCACAATTGGCATAAAAGAGACAAACTCCACTCCTTCTGATGCGATGCTGCTGAACTGGTGCCCCAGAATCACATAATCTGACTCAAGTAACCTGCCCCTTGTGATGCTCAAATCAAGCAAATCAAAGCAGAAACCGCGCTCGCCATGCTCTCCTTTGAAGGTACAAAAACACAGAGCAGATAGATCAGATGAATAATGGGCATACTTGAACTTAGTAACACCGCACACTGCAAATCCCAAAATCTTATGATCCGAGACTGGTGGTAGATGCACAGTTACGGAAGATCTGCTACATTGATGTCTGAACCAATCTGAAAGTTTACTTCCAGGAAGATACATAAGCATGTAAAGAGGTTGCAGATTACCCTGCAGAATGAAAACACAGGTAAACTGGACTTGCATTAGATATGTTTCGTACTTTCGCACGTAGAGAGAGAGAGAGAGAGAGAGAGAGACCTGATGAGCTTCCACAATATCTTCAAATAGATTTTGCACCAGCTGGAAGCAGTTTGAAAATGTCAAGTAAAGATTCTTGGGAAAAATAACTTGCTTGATCTTGAAACAGCTTCAAAAGCTGTGCAATCATGGGCATCTACGAACCTTATAGTAGATGAAATCTCTGGTATTGATTTCAGTCCCTTGCAACCTTCCAATTTGAGACTTGTTAACCAATGAAGCCAATTCATTTCTGCAGGCAAGCTCTCAAAATTGTTTCTGCAGAGTTCTAATGTATTCAATAATGATAAATGAGCAATACCCAATAATTCCAACACCTCAAACTTTGGGCAACCAGAAAGACTAAGATAGTGAAGGGACTTGAGATCACAAATGCTGCTTGGGAGACTTGAGTTTTCTGCAATCTCTTAGGTTCAACGTAACAAGCGCTGGAAGATTTCCAAAACAGTAAGGCTCGTGAGTTTACTAATTGACGACGGCAGTTCCTTAATTGTAGTCCCATCTAAGTATAACTCTGATAGATTCTCCATAGCATCTGAAATCTCTGGAAACTTCTCAAGGTTTGAGCAACCAGAAAGATTAAGGGTTTGAAGAGATCCCATATGAATGCTGCTTGGCAGGCTCTTGAGTTCTTGACACCCAAATAGGTCCAAAACAGTAAGGCCCGTCAGTTTGTTAATTGACGAAGGTAGTTCTTTAATGGCAGTCCCATCTAAATATAACTCTGATAGATTCTCCATAGAATCTGAAATCTCTGGAAACTTCTCAAGGTTTGAGCAACCAGAAAGATCAAGGGTTCGAAGAGATCCCATGTGAATGCTGCTTGGCAGGCTATTGAGTTCTTGACACCCAGATAAGTCCAAATGCGTAAGGCCCGTGAGTTTATTAATTGACGAAGGCAGTTCCTTAATCGCAGTCCCATCTAAATAAAGTTGTGATAGCTTCTCCATAACATCTGAAATAACTGGAAACTTCTCCAAGTTTGAGCAACCAGAAAGATTAAGGGTTAAAAGAGATCCCATATGAATGCTGCTCGGCAGGCTCTTGAGTTTTCGACACCCCGATAGGTCCAAAACAGTAAGGCCCGTGAGTTTATTAATTGATGAAGGCAGTTCTTTAATGGCAGTCCCACCTAAATAAAGGTTTGATAGCTTCTCCATAACATCTGAAGTATCTGGAAACTCCTCAAAGTTTGAACAACCAGAAAGATAAAGGGTTTGAAGAGATCCCACATGAATGATGCTTGTCAGGCTCTTGAGTTCTTGACACCCAGATAGGTTCAAAACAATAGGGCCCATGAGTTTATTAATTGACGAAGGCAGTCCTTTAATGGCAGTCTCATCTAAATATAACGCTGATAGATTTTCAATAATATCTAAAATCTCTGGAAGCTCCTCAAGGTTTGTGCAACTAGAAAGTTTAAGGATTTGAAGAGATCCCATATAAATGTTGCTGGGCAGGCTCTTGAGTTCTCGACACCAAGATAGGTCCAAAACAGAAAGGCTCGTGAGTTTGTTAATTGACGAAGGCAGTTCTTTAATGGCAGTGCTATCTAAATATAACCCTGATAGATTCCCCATAACATCTGAAATATCCGGAAACTTCTCAAGGTTTGAGCAACCAGAAAGACGAAGGGTTTGAAGAGATCCCATATGAATGCTGCTCGGCAGGCTCTTAAGTTCTTGACACTCATATAGGTCCAAAACAGTAAGGCCCGTGAGTTTATTAATTGATGAAGGCAGTTCTTTAATCGCAGTCCCATCTAAATAAAGCTTTGATAGCTTCTCCATAACATCTAAAATATCTGGAAATTTCTCAAGGTTTGAGCAACCAGAAAGTTTAAAGGTTTGAAGGGATCCCATATGAATGCTGCTCGGCAGGCTTTTGAGTTCTCGACAGCCTCTTAGGTCCAAAATTGTAAGGCCCGTGAGTTTATTAATTGATGAAGGCAGCTCTTTAATTGCAGTCCAACATAAATAAAGGTTTGACAACTTCTTCATAACTTCTGAAATCTCTGGAAACTTCTCAAGGTTTGAGCAACCAGAAAAATTAAGGGTTCGAAGAGATCCCATATGAATGCTGCTCGGCAGGCTCTTGAGTTCTCGACAGCCTCGTGGGTCCAAAACAGTAAGGCCCGTGAGTTTATTAATTGACGAAGGCAGTTCTTTAATTGCAGTCCCATCTAAATAAAGCCATGATAGCTTCTCCGTACCATCTGAAATATCTGGAAAC
The DNA here is from genome assembly GCF_041283825.1 of Pyrus communis. Taxonomy (NCBI): domain Eukaryota; kingdom Viridiplantae; phylum Streptophyta; class Magnoliopsida; order Rosales; family Rosaceae; genus Pyrus; species Pyrus communis. The sequence continues at coordinate 3,081,194 of NC_142565.1, forward strand.
TTCTCAAAGTTTGAGCAACCAGAAAGACGAAGGGTTTGAAGAGATCCCATCTGAATGCTGCTCGGCAGGCTCTTGAGTTCTTGAAACCCAGATAGGTCCAAAACAGTAAGGCCCGTGAGTTTATTAATTGACAAAGGCAGTTCTTTAATGGCAGTCCAACCTAAATATAACTCTGATAGATTCTCCATAACATCTGAAATATCTGGAAATTTCTCAAGGTTTGAGCAACCAGAAAGCTTAAAGGTTTGAAGGGATCCCATATGAATGCTGCTCGGAAGGCTTTTGAGTTCTCGACAGCCTCTTAGGTCCAAAATTGTAAGGCCCGTGAGTTTATTAATTGATAAAGGCAGCTCTTTAATTGCAGTCCCATCTAAATAAAGCTTTGACAGCTTCTTCATAACTTCTGAAATCTCTGGAAACATCTCAAGGTTTGAGCAACTAGAAAGATCAAGAGTTTGAAGAGATCCCATATGAATGATGCTCGGCAGGCTATTGAGTTTTTTACAGTCTCGTAAATTCAATATAGCAAGGTTTTTCAGAGCTGAAATGGATAGGTCAACCTCAGATAAACTTGTACAACCTTGTAGATTTAGTTCCTCAAGACTTGTAGCCTTTGTGAAGTCGGGGGTTTTCTTAAGGTATTGACAATGACTTAAATTGATGAATTTCAACTTTTCCAGAGGCTGTTAAAAAGTCCAAGAAAACATGCAGAACACATCTCAGAACCTAAACATTGAAAATAAATGTATTTACGCAAATGAAAAATCGTACCTCAGCTCCTTTCCAAAGTTGTTCGATGCAACTATTGCTCATGTCAAGGTTTACAAGATTCTTGAACTGAAAGTTGGATGGCCAAGACTTGAGGGGGCAACCACGCCAGAGGAGACACCTCAACTGAGAACATTGGAACTTTAAGTCCGCAATCCAGCGTTTTATGAAGCAATCATGTGGAGCTCGATGGTCAAATGAATCCCCGAATGCAAGCTCATCTTCTGCTTCACTTGAAGTTTGACTGTCAAATGAAACCTTGGATACAAACCCATATTCATCAAAGTACTTGGTGTAAGTATAAGTGCCATCACGGATCATGAGCAGTCTTAGTTTTGTCATACTAACAAAAGCTTCTGTATTTGAGCATCCCTCTTTAAAGAATGCTGAATCCAGGATTATGCCTTCAACTGCTTCTGTTGCCTGGATAAACCAACAATGTAAATTAAAGTGAAGGAAAACACCAAGAACCTTACTGAATATTATAAACAATGCATGTTTGCTATAAAATAGATTTTGGTCGAAAGCTGAAGTTTTCTACGAAACATTGCATAAGAAAAAGACATCTCACTGTATTTTGAGTCAGCACATGACGAACATCTTCATAACTCCACAACCTACTTCTTCTCCCAGGCTCTTCGATAAATTCTTGGCGAACGATTTCCCGACCCATTTCCTCTAGTAAATCATGCATCTCCAGTTGCCCCCACTCTGAGACAGATATGAGAGCTCGATCGATTAGAACTCCTATTCCATCATGAGGATAGAAACCAAAACTGTCCAGAATTGCAGTTGCATAGTCTTTTTTCATTCCTTTAAAGAAACATGCAATATCTAGAAAGATCTTCTTCTCTGTTTCATCTAATCCATCAAAGCTTGTTTTAAGCACATCATGAATTCCACTTTGTGGGATTTTCCTTATTTTTTCTAACACATCTTCCCACTGGCGTACAGTTTTGTTATGAAGATGAGCTCCCAAGACTTTGAGTGCTAAAGGTAGACCTTGAGCATATTGTATGACACGCCTTGAGAGCTGACCATAATTTCGGGTGGGTTGGATTGTTCTGAAGGCGTGCTTCCTAAAGAGCTCCATAGCTTCAGAATCAATGAAAATCTCAGGCTTATACATTGCATCAGCTTCACTTATTAGTAATGTCGAATCTCTTGTTGTTATAATGATTCTACTTCCACCACCAAAGGAATGTTGCTTTCCTAGTAAAGCATCAATTTGGTCTAATTTGTCCACATCATCAACAACAATAAGAACTTTTCTCTGACCTAGGCTCTTTAACATCACCTCGAAACCCTTACTCAAAATGTCCGAACTCTCCACCTTGTTATCCGAGATACTTGCTAGAAGTTGTGTCTGCACATGTAGTTTGCTATTATTCTTGAAACCCTCCTTGACATTTTCAAGAAAGCAACAAGCTTCAAATTCACGAGCGATTTCATGATAAACAGCACTAGCGATAGTTGTTTTGCCTAGACCACCCATACCCCATATTCCGACAATACGAACATCATCCTTTTGCAACCCAGGAGGAACAGGATATAAAAATCCCAATTCAAAAGTAATTAAGAATATAATCGAACAGTAATTACTCGTATTTTCGCGAATCCCAGCCAGATAAATTGGCAGCTCTGGTTAGCGCGGACCTCCAGCTCTCCACCTCTTTCATTTCGGCGCTCGATTCACCTTCGTTTTGAGGTAAAGCTTCTGCAAAACTTCTCTTGAGCTTACGAACTTCAGATGGATCAACTTGGTAGAAAATCGGCACCACTATCTGCTTCTTTGCATCCATGCACGCCAGGATTTTGACCAGTTCTTTCAAGCACCACATCGAAGAAGCGTAGTCCGGGGAGAAAACCACGATCGAAAGCCTCGACGACTCGATAGCCGCAAGGAGTTCCGAAAGGTCGTTGCCTTTTCTGAGCTCTTCGGCGTCGATGAAGGTGTTGATTGCTTTCCGACGCAGAGCACTGTAGAGATGGCCGACGAAGATCTTGCGAGTGTCTTCGCCTCTGAAATTCAGGAAGACGTCGTATTTCCATGAGGAAGACGAAGAAGCGGCCATTGACAATTAACAGGAAGAATATCGACAGCCAATGGTCAGCTATCGACTCGCCTAATGCTACGTAAAAGCTGAAATGTCCGATTGAGCGTCAGCTTTTGGAGTTGGGTTAGCCACCAGCCGCACTCATAAAAAATAAAATAAAAATAGACAGAGAAAAAGAAAAAGCTACCAGCCGCACCGAGAAAGAGAAAAGGTTAAAAAAAGAAAAAGACAGAAAAAGCCAAAGGTTTAATTCATTTCATAAACAAAAAGAAAATACATACTACGATTTAGTAGTATTATTTTTTAATTTTAATTAAAAAATCTTAAGTATAATTTACATAAAAAATAAATTTAAATCATATTATTAATAATTCATTTCCTTTTCTTAGCAAATAAAATCATTTTTAAATAAAAAGAGTCTTTATCTTCTCCCAAAAGCTAAGTCAAACAAACGACTTTGAAACTCTAGTGCTGAGTCACTATAAGACAGCTAATGCAATTACAAAAGAATAAAGGAAAAGCAGTGGGTCATCATGAGGTCCTACGGGATTTTGCTCCCATACAGATTCAAATTACAAGAATTATAGAGATTTTCGTATCTTAATCGTTCATTGTATATCGTACGATCATAAATTTTTTTATTTAAAATTAAACATAAATAATATCTAACATGACCGTACGATATATAATTAACAATTGAAAAATAAAAATCTCAAAAATCCCTACAAAAAAAATTTGAAGATGATCCTCATCCCCTACCACGAGGAGGCTACGAGAGTCAATGAATCAATGACGAGGTTAATGCACGTTTTTTTCTAATAAAAACATGAATAATTAAAATCCACCGCTCCTCTTGATCACTTTTTAGATTGAACATTAATTATTTCCTTTTAAATATTTGATTAAGCTGCTCCAACTGATGCCACCTCAGCATTTTCAATTTATTCAAAATATTGAAATTAAAATGCTATTTGTTGATTTCCTAATTTGAGGATTTTGGGTTTATCGCATCATTGACGTCTATGATACGTAAGTTTTTTTTCTTCTTAATTGTCACAGTTTTAAGTTGTACTCAAAATATGTTCAGAAACTTTATTCTAATATGGTAATTTAATTTAATTAATTAATAAAATTAAAGAACAAACTTAGAATAGTAAATTATTGATGGGGCTAAAAAATAACCCTCTTCGGTTGGAGATGGTATATAATTATGGTCTGACACTGTTTGTTAAAAAATAATTTATTGCAATGCTATAATCTGGACGGGAACTAAACATAGCCATTTCGGTTGGAGATGACCTTAACAAAAAATAAATAAATAAATTGGACCTTCTAATTTTTTGGGTATAATATGTGCAAAAATAATATTATTTTATGTAACATATGAGTGGAACATCTTGATTATGAAAAATATCAAGCACCTATTTCAAAACATCCCTTAAAAATATGAAAGTTATTGTTCGATCAGGTACCTTTCATTCTATTTATTCGGATCTAGCTAGAAAATGCGAAGGAGTATGAAAAGGACAAAACAAATTTGTTGTTTTTTAAAAGGGACTCATTGGTGGGGAAGACACAAAAATCTATTTTTTCATTGACTTGAAGATTCATAGAGACATTTGAAACAAAACAAATTTGTTTGAGTTTGGGCATAATCGTGTCAACCCATTTAACATGGTTAATAAGAGTTTGTGTTTTGATCTAACCCACCTAATCCAAAAGTGACGTACTCTTTAGCGTGCTTACATAATCGCGTTACTCGGTAACTCGTGTGCGATCTAGTTAAGTTGAATGTGAAATGACAATTTTAACCACTTTTTTTTATGTAAATTTTGTATTCGTATGAGTAATTAATCGTGTTGTCTTTGTGCTGTGTTCATGTCAACACGAACCTGAGACATCTGGAAGAGTAATTAAGGGTACTTGGTATTTATGGCTGGTGGCTGCAAAGTTACAACAACTATACAAAGTGCTTATGATCGAGCTGCTAACTCAACTGAAATACAAATTGGATCACCGGAAAATGGTCCGACCGACACGAAGTCAATGAGCCAATGCCAATTAAATCATTACGTAAAGTACAATAATTTGGTTTTCGAACTCAGCAAATCTTAAATGACCCTTCTTTTTATTTATTATTAATTTTTACAGTAGAGCAAAGTTGGTGGTTTAGGTAATTAGTTATTAGAGAAGAGGACAATCTATAAGAATCGAATGCAAAACAAATCCGTAAGGATCGAATTCGTATCAAAATGTATACGCATTATTATTTTTCGTCACTATAATAAAGCGACATATGCAAATCCCATGAGTTTAATTTGTATTAACATGTTTTTTTTAGTAAAAATGATATTCTATACTATCTACAGTTTTCCTTTTTGTTAAAGAAACCCCGACTGTGTGAGATGAAATTTTATTAAAATAAAAAGGCAAATGCACCTAGTGTAACCAAACAAAAAAAGAAAAGAAAAAGGATATTCTACACTAAGCTATATCGTTCAATTATGTTGAATCTTCACCTGCATACCCAACAACTTCTTTGTAAATTAGAAATATATTCCGATCTCGCTATTCACATGAAAAATGAGTTAGAGTGATTGAAAATATCCTCGAGTTAAGTGTTAGCTTCTCACATATGTATCATGTCTAATAGCATCGTTTGGCTTCTAAACTACTATCACATTATTAATGGTACATTTCTGAAATCTTTCATTTGTATGACGAGGATAATGCGCATTTTCTATTAAAAATATGAAAGTTGTTGTATGATGTACCTTTTATTGTATTTTTGTTCGGATGTACCTTTCATTGTTTTTGCTTGAATTTGGGTGTGCCAAGAAAGAGTAGAGGCAACAATTTTAGATAGATTCGATAATCCGACTTGAAAAAGACAAAAAACAAATTTGTTTGAGTTGGGCATAATCGTGCTGACCCATTTAACATGGTTAATAAGAGTTTGTGTTCCCATCCAACCCACCTAATTCGAAAGTGACATACATTTTAGCACGCTTACACAATTGCGTAACAAAATAACTCATGTGTAATTATTTAAGTTGAATGTGAAATGATAGTTTAACCTTTTTCTTTCATGTAAACTTTGTATTCTTTTTAGTAGCTAATAGTGACTCATTTGGGTTGGGTTCATGTTGAGAAGTTTTTTTGTGTGGCCGGCACATTATTCGGTACACCAACAATTAATTATAATTTTTTTTTTTCAAGCTTTCAACCAATTATATTATTACACTCGGTGTGCCGAGCCGTATGTCAAGCACACTGAAAAATCTATCGTTTATGTCAAGTTGTCAACATGAACCTGAGACGTCCGGAAGAGTAATTAAGGGTACTTGGCATTTATGTCTTGTGGCTGCAAAGTTATTACAGCTCTAAAAAGTGAGATTCTAATTTCTAAATTCATATGGAACAGAATTGGGCAATTAAAAACTTAATTCTTCTAATTAATCTTGTTTTCATGAGGAACATAAATGTGTTGCAACTGAATTTTTCAATTGTAGCACATCGAGCCATTTCTCCAGTAACATTACAAGAAGCTCATCTCAACCTCTATCAATGTCATTGGATGACTTGCATTATCTGAATTGGCACTTCCAAATACAACAAGCTCCTTTCCACCTTCACTGGGTTCAGTGTGTTGTGCGGAAATGATAATTTGAAACCAAAAAACTAATACGGAAAAATATGACAAAACAAACAATTAAAAATGACACAAAGATTTATACTGGTTCGGTGTAAGCCTACATTCAGTTCGGGGGGCAGCGAGGAAGTTCCACTAATAAACATAAGGAAAAGGAGATTACAAAGAGTGCTCTCAAACTCAAACCCAAAATACACCCAGATACACTCACAAATAGAAGAGGGAAAAAACGAATCAAAAACAAAATATTTGTCTCTAATTGGTTTCACTCTTACAGAACCTTAAACGTCTCATCCAAATTGCACAATGCGAGGCTTTATATACGAGCACTAAAAAGACCTAGCATGTGATCCGCATATGCCAACTAAAGAGCCACAACAGTTTGGGTTTACGTCCGCGTTGAAAGGGTCGAGACCCAACAGGACTGAGCCATCAAATCCAACACAGAATTGTTCTCTTCAGTTTTCCTTTGCCCCATCAAGCAGTACCAATCTTTTAGAATACAAATCCTCAGCGTCAGAGGTATCACTTCCATTTTGTTCACCCTCGTTATAGCAACACCCCTCACGGTTCCTCTCAGAATGAGCAACTCTTACCAGTGATTTGCCAAAACCACGAACTTCGGCTTCAGAATTCTCACGATGATAGTGTTGTTCTTGAAATTGGAATTGTTCCGGCTGTATCATGCTTCAATAACGCACCACCTCAAATTTGGGATAAAAGGGACCACACGGCTTCCAATTAGCTTCCTCTCACAATTGGCATAAAAGAGATTATGCACCTCCTCACAATTGGCATAAAAGAGACGAACTCCACTCCTTCTGATGCGATGCTGCTGAATGGTGCCCCAGAATCACATAATCTGACTCAAGTAACCTGCCCCTTGTGATGCTCAAATCAAGCAAATCAAAGCAGAAACCGCGCTCGCCATGCTCTCCTTTGAAGGTACAAAAACACAGAGCAGATAGATCAGATGTATAATGTGCAACTTGAACTTAGTAACACCGCACACAGCAAATCCTAAAATCTTATGATCCGAGACTGGTGGTAGATGCACAGTTACGGAAGATCTGCTACACTGATGGCTGAACCAATCTGAAAGTTTACGTCCAGAAAGATACATAAACAAGGAAAGAGGTTGCAGATTACCCTGCAGAATGAAAACAAAGGTAAACTGGACTTGCATTAGATATGTTTCATACTTTCGCACCTAGAGAGAGAGAGAGAGAGAGACAGAGACAGAGACCTGATGAGCTTCCACAATATCTTCAAATAGATTTTGCACCAGCTGGAAGCAGTTTGAAAATGTCAAGTAAAGATTCTTGGGAAAAAACTTGCTCGGTCTTGAAACAGATTCCAAAGCTGTGCAATCATGGGCATCTATGAACCTTATAGTTGATGAAATCTCTGGTATTGATTTCAGTCCCTTGCAACCTTCCAATTTGAGACTTGTTAACCAATGAAGCCAATTCATTTCTGCAGGCAAGCTCTCAAAATTGTTTCTACACAGTTATAATGTATTCAATAATGATAAATGAGCAATACCCAATAATTCCAACACCTCAAACTTTGGGCAACCAGAAAGACTAAGATAGTGAAGGGACTTGAGATCACAAATGCTGCTTGGGAGACTTGAGTTTTTTGCAATCTCTTAGGTTCAACGTAACAAGCCCTAGAAGAAGATTCCCTAAACAGTAAGGCACATGAGTTTACTAATTGACAAAGGCAGTTCTTTAATTGCAGTCCCATCTAAATATAACTTTGATAGATTCTCCATAGCATCTGAAATCTCTGGAAACTTCTTAAAGTTTGAGCAACCAGAAAGATTAAGGGTTTGAAGAGATCCCATATGAATGCTGCTAGGCAGGCTCTTGAGTTCTCGACAGTGTCTTAGGTCCAAGAGAGTAAGGCCCGTGAGTTTATTAATTCACGAAGGCAGTTCTTTAATGGCAGTCCATTGTAAATATAACTCTGATAGATTCTCCATAACATCTGAAATATCTGGAAACTTCTCAAAGTTTGAGCAATGAGAAAGATCAAGGGTTCGAAGAGATCCCATCTGAATGCTGCTCGGCAGGCTCTTGAGTTCCCGACAGCCTCTTAGGTCCAAAATTGGAAGACCCGTGAGTTTATTAATTGACGAAGGCAGTTCTTTAATTGCAGTCCCATCTAAATAAAGCTTTGACAACTCCTCCATAACTTCTGAAATCTCTGGAAACATCTCAAGGTTTGAGCAACCAGAAAGATTTAAGGGTTTGAAGAGATCTCATATGAATGCTGCTCGGCAGGCTCTTGAGTTCTCGACAGCCTCGTAGGTCCAAAACAGTAAGGCCCGTGAGTTTATTAATTGACGAAGGCAGTTCTTTAATTGCAGTCCCATCTAAATAAAGCCATGATAGCTTCTCCATACCATCTGAAATATCTGGAAACTTCTCAAAGTTTGAGCAACCAGAAAGATTAAGGGTTTGAAGAGATCCCATAAGAATGCTGCTCGGCAGGCTCTTGAGTTCTCGACAGCCTCGTAGGTCCAAAACAGTAAGGCGCGTGAGTTTATTAATTGACGAAGGTAGTTCTTTAATTGCAGTCCCATCTAAATAAAGCTTTGATAGCTTCTCCATAACATCTTAAATATCTGGAAACTTCTCAAAGTTTGAGCAACCAGAAAGATTAAGGGTTTGAAGAGATCCCATATGAATGCTGCTCGGCAGGCTCTTGAGTTCTCGACAGCCTCGTAGGTCCAAAACAGTAAGGCCCGTGAGTTTATTAATTGACGAAGGCAGTTCTTTAATTGCAGTCCCATTTAAATAAAGCCCTGATAGCTTCTCCATAACATCTGAAATATCTGGAAACTTCTCAAAGTTTGAGCAACCGGAAAGATCAAGGGATTGAAGAGATCCCATATGAATGCTGATCTGCAGGCTCTTGAGTTCTCGACAGCCTTGTAGGTCCAAAACAGTAAGGCCCGTGAGTTTATTAATTGACGAAGGCAGTTCATTAATTGCAGTTCCATATAAATAAAGCCCTGATAGCTTCTCCATAACATCCGAAATATCTGGAAACTTCTCTAAGTTTGAGCAACCAGAAAGATTAAGGGTTTGAAGAGATCCCATATGAATACTGCTCGACAAGCTCTTGAGTTCTCGACAGCCTTGTAGGTCCAAAACAGTAAGGCCTGTGAGTTTATTAATTGACAAAGGCAGTTCTTTAATTGCAGTCCCATCTAAATAAAGCTCTGATAGCCTCTCCATAACTTCAGAAATATCTGGAAACTTCTCCAAGTTTGAGCAACCAGAAAAATTAAGGGTTTGAAGAGATCCCATATGAATGCTGCTCGACAGGCTCTTGAGTTCTCGACAGCCTTGTAGGTCCAAAACAGTAAGGACCGTGAGTTTATTAATTGACGAAGGCAGTTCTTTAATTGCAGTCCTATCTAAATAAAGCCATGATAGCTTCTCCATACCATCTGAAATATCTGGAAACTTCTCAAAGTTTGAGCAACCAGAAAGATTAAGGGTTGGAAGAGATCCCATAAAAATGCTGCTCAGCAGGCTCTTGAGTTCTCAACAGCCTCGTAGGTCCAAAACAGTAAGGCCCGTGAGTTTATTAATTGACAAAGGTAGTTCTTTAATTGCAGTCCCATCTAAATAAAGCTTTGATAGCTTCTCCATAACATCTGAAATATCTGGAAACTTCTCAAAGTTTGAGCAACCAGAAAGATTAAGGGTTTGAAGAGATCCCATATGAATGCTGCTCGACAGGCTCTTGAGTTCTCGACAGCCTCGTAGGTCCAAAACAATAAGGCCCGTGAGTGTATTAATTGACGAAGGCTGTTCTTTAATTGCAGTCCCATTTAAATAAAGCCCCGATAGCTTCTCCATAACATCTGAAATATCTGGAAACTTCTCAAAGTTTGAGCAACCAGAAAGATCAAGGGTTTGAAGAGATCCCATATGAATGCTGCTCGGCAGGCTCTTGAGTTCTCGACAGCCTTGTAGGTCCAAAACAGTAAGGCCCGTGAGTTTATTAATTGACGAAGGCAGTTCTTTAATTGCAGTCCCATATAAATAAAGCCCTGATAGCTTCTCCATAACATCCGAAATATCTGGAAACTTCTCCAAGTTTGAGCAACCAGAAAGATTAAGGGTTTGAAGAGATCTCATATGAATGCTGCTCGGCAGGCTCTTGAGTTCTCGACAGCCTCGTAGGTCCAAAACAGTAAGGCCCGTGAGTTTATTAATTGACAAAGGCAGTTCTTTAATTGCAGTCCCATCTAAATAAAGCTCTGATAGCCTCTCCATAACATCCGAAATATCTGGAAACTTCTCCAAGTTTGAGCAACCAGAAAAATTAAGGGTTTGAAGAGATCTCATTTGAATACTGCTCGGCAGGCTCTTGAGTTCTTGACAGCCTCGTAGGTCCAAAACAGTAAGGCCCGTGAGTTTATTATTTGACGAATGCAGTTCTTCAATTGCAGTTCTACTTAAATCAAGCTCTGATAGCTTCTCCATAACATCCAAAATATCTGGAAACTTCTCCAAGTTTAAGCAACCAGAAAAATTAAGGGTTTGAAGAGATCCCATATGAATGCTGCTCGGCAGGCTCTTGAGTTTTCGACACCCATATAGGGACAAAACAGTAAGGCCCGTGAGTTTATTAATTGACGAAGGCAGTTCTTTAATCGCAGTCCCACCTACATAAAGCTCTGATAGCTTCTCCATAACATCTGAAATATCTGGAAACTTCTCAAAGTTTGAGCAACCATAAAGACTAAGGGTTTGAAGAGATCCCATACAAATGCTGCTCGGCAGGTTCTTGAGTTCTTGACACCTAAATAGGTCCAAAAAAGTAAGGCCCGTGAGTTTATTCATTGATAAAGGCAGTTCTTTAATCGCAGTCCCATCTAAATAAAGCTCTGATAGCTTCTCCATAACATCCGAAATATCTGGAAACTTCTCAAAGTTTGAGCAACCAGAAAGATTAAGGGTTTGAAGAGATCCCATATGACTGATGCTCGGCAGGCTCTTGAGTTCTCGACAGTCTCTTGGATTCAATATAACAAGGTTTTTCAGAGCTGAAATGGATGGGTCAACCTCATATAACCCTTTACAACCTTTGAGATTTAGTTCCTCGAGACTTGTAGCCTTTGCGAAGTCGGGGGTTTTCTTAAGGTATTTACAATAACTTAAGTTGATGAATTTCAACTTTTCCAGAGGCTGTTAAAAAGTTCAAGAAAACATGCACAACACATCTCAGAACCTCAACATTGAAAATAAATATATTTACGTAAATGAAAAATCGTACCTCAGCTACTTTCCAAAGTTGTTCGATGCAACTATTACTCATGTCAAGGTTTACAAGATTCTTGAACTGAAAGTTGGATGACCAAGACTTGAGGGGGCAACCATGCCAGAGGAGACACCTCAACTGAGAACATTGGAACTTTAAGTCCGCAATCCAGCATTTTATGAAGCAATCATGTGGAGCTCGATGGTCAAAGTACTTGGTGTAAGTATAAGCACCATCACGGATCATGAGCAGTCTTAGTTTTGTCATACTAACAAAAGCTTCAGTATTTGAGCATCCCTCTTTAAAGATTGTTGAATCCAGGATTATGCCTTCAACTGCTTCTGTAGCCTGGATAAACCAACAATGTAAATTAAAGTGAAGGAAAACACCAAGAACCTTATTGAATATTATAAACAATGCATGTTTGCTATAAAATAGATTTTGGCCAAAAGCTGAAGCTTTCTACGAAACATTACATAAGAAAAAGATATCTCACTGTATTTTGAGTCAGCACATGATGAACATCTTCATAACTCCACAACCTACTTCTTCTCCCAGGCTCTTTGATAGATTCTTGGCGAACGATTTCCCGACACATTTCCTCTAGTAAATCATGCATCTCCAGTTGCCCCTCATTCGAGACAGATATGAGAGCTTGATCGATTAGAACTCCTATTCCAGTATGAGGATAGAAACCACAACTGTCCAGAATTGCAGTTGCATAGTCTTTTTTCATTCCTTTAAGGAAACATGCAATATCTAGAAGGATGTCCTTCTCTGTTTCATCGAGTCCATCGAAGCTTGTTTTAAGCACATCATTAATTCCCCTTTGTGGGATTTTCCTTATTTTTTCTAACACATCTTCCCACTGGCGTACACTTTTGTTATGAAGAAAAGCTCCCAAGACTTTGAGTGCTAAAGGCAGACCTTGAGCGTAGTGTAAGACACGCCTTGAGAGCTGAATCAGCTGATCATAATTTAAGGTGGGTTGGTTTGTTCTGAAGGCGTGCTTCCTAAAGAGCTCCAGAGCTTCGGAATCACTGAAAATCTCAGGCTTATAGATCGCATTAGCTCCACTTAGTAATTGCAAATCTCTCATTGTTATAATGATTCTACTACCACCACCAAAGGAATGTTGCTTTCCTAGTAAAGCTTCAATTTGGTCTAATTTGTTCACATCATCAACAACAAATAGAACTTTTCTCTGACCTAGGCTCTTCAACATCACCTCGAAACCTTTACTCGAAATGTCCGAACTCACCACCTTGTTATTCGAGATAGTTGATAGAAGTCGCGTCTGCATATGTAGTTCGCCATGATTCTTGAAACCCTCCTTGACATTGTCAAGAAAGCAACGAGCTTCAAATTGACAAGCGATTTCATCATAAATAGCTCTAGCGATAGTTGTTTTGCCTAGACCACCCATACCCCATATTCCGACAATACGAACATCATGCTTATGCAACCCAGGAGGATCAGGATATAACAATAAATGCATTTTACGCATATGAGAATCCATTCCAATCAATCCATTATCTTTGCTTGACGAGATTTCGATCAATCTCTCAAATATATCATCCACAATTTCCTCAATAAGCTTGGCATCATCCCTATGTAATAAGAAAAACAGCATTGCCAATTTTGCTAAGAAAATATACATTATACAGTGACACCCAATTAAACTAGATGCTTTAAAAATCCCAATTCAAAAGTAATTAAGAATATAATCGAACAGTAATTACTCGTATTTTCGCGAATCCCAGCCGGATAAATTGGCAGCTCTGGTTAGCGCGGACCTCCAGCTCTCCACCTCTTTCATTTCGGCGCTCGATTCACCTTCGTTTTGAGGAAAAGCTTCTGCAAAACTTCTCTTGAGCTTACGAACTTCAGATGGATCAACTTGGTAGAAAATCGGCACCACTATCTGCTTCTTTGCATCCATGCACTCCAGGATTTTGACCAGTTCTTTCAAGCACCACGTCGAAGAAGCGTAGTCCTGGGAGAAAACCACGATCGAAAGCCTCGACGACTCGATAGCCGCAAGGAGTTCCGAAAGGTCGTTGCCTTTTCTGAGCTCTTCGGCGTCGATGAAGGTGTTGATTGCTTTCCGACGCAGAGCACTGTAGAGATGGCCGACGATGATCTTGCGAGTGTCTTCGCCTCTCAAATTCAGGAAGACGTCGTATTTCCATGAGGAAGAGGAAGAAGCAGCCATTGACATCTGACAGGGACGATATCCACAGCAGATGGTCAGCTACCGACTCGCCTAATGCAACGTAAAAGCTGAAATGGCCGATTGAGCGTCAGATTTTGGAGTTGGGAGTTAAACGATCGGCTGGAAAAATTGTACCCAAAGATATGATTCTGTTTGGCTCATCAGTGCGGCGACGTTGGATTCGTGTCCTGCACTTCTTGGGCTGTCTTTTGGTTTATCTCGTGCATCTGGTGGAGGTGCTGTGTTTGGAGTTTTTTCTGTTGCCCTTATCTTCTTCTGGATCCCAGCGGCCGTTCATCCGATTGGCTCACCAGCGCGGCGATGGGGACGACGACTAACAGTTTCTCTGCTGCTAGGGTTTTGTTCTTCTTTGAGCTTTTTGCTTCTGTTCGGGCCTAATCTCTGTTTTCGGGCCTTGTTTCGTTTCCCTTGTGTTTTTTATTTTTATTTTTTTTCTTTTGTTTTAATGAAATATTAATGGAATGTCCACTTGAGCAAAACCAAGAAGAAAAAAAAAAGTAATGTTAAAGAATACTAAATTTTTAAGTTAAATTTATAAATTATGTTGCAGTTATAGTTGTAGATGATTAGATTATTCATTAAATGTCGATTAATGTAATATTTTTAATTAATAATATATCATTTAGTTTATAAATTTAATTTAATTTTTTAACTTTCTTAACATTTAGTTAAGAAATAATAATAATTTATCTTTACTGTTGCAACTTAATATTACAATCTAGTGGTATTTTTTTTTACTTATAATTCTTAGTTTCAATTCTCGCTACAGGTGAATTTGAAACACATTATTACTAGCTCATTGTGAGGCTAACCTCACCATTCATATTAGCGCTAATAATATCGTTTGTTAAAATAAAATATTTTTATTAAGGGAAAGAGGCCCCTGCAACAATGAAAGCTCGCTTAATTGGGTTTACTTTTGTGTTTTCACGGGTTTGTGTATGTACTGGTATCATTGCCTCCGAGTGTAATTCTTAATTTCAATTCTCATTAAAGGTGAATTTGAAACACATTATTATTAGCTCATTGTGAGGTTAACCTCAGCATGCATCTTAACGCTGATAATATCGTTTGTTAAAAATTTTATTTTTATTAAGAGAAAGAGGCCCCTGCAATAATAAAAGCTCACTTAATTGGGTTTACTTTTGTGTTTTCACGTGTTTGTGTATGTACTGGTATCATTGCCTCCGAGTGTGTGTGCGCGCGAGTGTGAGTGTGAGTGTGTGTGTGTGTGAGAGAGAGAGAGAGAGAGACCGAGACCTAATCATGACAATGAGTTTCCAACAATATCCCTGAATGGATTTTTTGGTACCAGCCGGAGGCAATTAGAAAATATGAGGTAAAGATTCATAGAATGAGGCTTTGGTGTTGAAACTGTTTCCGAAGCTGTGCAATCATGTGCATCTATCTAATATTTGATGAAAGCTGTGGTATTGATATTAGTCTCCTGCAAGCTTCCACATTGAAATTTGTTAAACGATGAAGTCGATCCATAGTTGCAGTTAAGCTCTCAAAATTGTTTCTGCACAGCACTAATGTTATCAAATGAATTAGATTCGTAACATAATCCGGTAACTCCAACAGTTTGCGGTCAATTAAATCAAGAAACACAAGGTTTTCATAGTGTCTATGAGCCGGTGGTTTTGGTGACAATGACACAAATGGGGGCTTCTTTGCCATCCATTTACCAGATAACGTTGCAGGCATGATTGAACTTGACATAGAGAATGGTCGTTCTATACCACTTCCCTCTACGTCAACGTCCCTCAAGGATCCCACATTTCCTAAGCCCTCAGGCAAGTGAGAAAGTCTCGAGCACCCAGAGACAATGAGACGGGTAATGTATGCCAAATTACAGATACTGTCTGGAAGACAGACAATGCTTTTGCAGTTTTTCAAATTTAATATCACAAGCCCTCGAAGCCGCTCAATTGATGGGAAAATCCATGTGAAAGATGTTCCATCCAAATGAAGCTCTTTTAATCCTTCCATATCTTCTTCAATTTCTGGAAACTCCTTAAGCCTTGGACAGCCAGATAGAGTAAGATATCTAAGGGACTTGAGTTGACAAATGCTGTTTGGAAGACTCTTAAGTTCTCTGCAACAATTTAGGTTCAAAGTAACAAGCCCCGTAAGAATGCTAATCGATGAGGGAAGTTCTTCAATTGCAGTCCGACCTAGATAAAGCTCTGATAGCTCCTGCATACTTCCTGAAATCTCTGGAAACTTAACAAAATTTGAGCAGCCAGAAAGAACAAGGGTTTTAAGAGATTTCATGTGAATTCTGCTTGAAAGAATCTTAAGTTCTTTGCATCCTTTAAGACTCAAAAAAAACAAGGTGCTCAAGATCCGAAATCGATGGGTGAACTTCAGTTAAACTTGTACAACCTTCAAGATTTAGATTCTCAAGATTTTTTGCTTCAGTGATGTCGGGGGTTTTGTTGAGGTATTGAGAATGACTTAAATCGATGAATTCCAACCTTTCCAGATGCTGTAACAACAACCAAGAAAACATCCAATAAATAATAAGGCATCTGACAACTTAACCATTCAAAAGAAACATATGAAAAATGAATATTGTACCTTGCTTCCTTCCCAAAGTTGTTCAATCTGACTATAAGGCATTTCAAGATCAATAAGATTCTTTGGGTGGAAATTGGATGGCAAGGGCTTTAGGGGGTACCCATGCCAGAGTAGACACCTCAACTCAGGAGAGATAAATTTTAAATCCCCACTCATGTGTTGTTTACAGTCACCATTTGGATGGGATCGATCCTCCCATGATGCGTTTACCATGGATCGGGTACAGTGGATTTTGAGAAGTCTTAGTTTTGTCATTCTAACTAAAGCTTCAGCTTCAAAGTATATCTCTTTTGAGTTGGCCAAGTTGAGGATTATGCCTTCAACTGCTTCTGTAGCCTGGGATAACCAAATAATGGAAATTCAGTAAGTGAAAATATCCAGAATTTGATTTTTGTCATACTTCAGCTTTCTACTCAATATTACATGCTTAAAAGAAACAGGTAATGAATATATCTCACTGTATTTTGAGTTAATGCACGATGAACATCTTCATAAATCCATAGCCTACTTCTTCTAGACTCTTTATTAGATTCTTGGCAGACTATTTCCCATTCCATATCTTGCAGTAAATCATGCATCTCAAGAGTATCATAATCTGAGATAGTGATGAGAGTTCTGTTAACTAGTACTCCTAATCCGCTATGGGGATAAAAGCCACAGCTATCAAGAATTTTTGTTACATAGTCTTTCTCCATCCCTTTAAAGAAACAAGCAATATCTAGAAATATGTCCTTCTCTGAATCATCTAGCCCATCAAAGCTCCTTCTAAGAACATCCTGAATTCCCATGAGCTGGGTTTACTTTGTTTTACTCAACACATCTTCCCACTCCCATACACTTCTGTTATCAAGCAAGGATCCCAAGATTTTAAGTGCTAAAGGCACACCATGAGCATGCTGTATGGCAAGCCTTGCGAGACGATCATAATCTCTTGTGGGGTTGGTTTGTTTTGAAGGCATACGGCCTGAAGAGTTCAAGAGCTTCTGGCTCACTTAGGTTCTTGGGCTTATATGTTGGTATTTGACAGTTTACTAACTCAATACCAAAATATGTGGGTGATAAGTTTACAAACTCTATCACACCTCTTTCACTTTGCACTCTCAAATAAAATTGGACAAAGAAAGAAATAGAGAAAGGAGGGAAGCAACAAGCTTTGGCAAAACACTTGGACTTTGATATATGAAAAAGGTTTACAAACTGTTGGAATAAGAAAGCTTACAAGCTTCTTCACAATTGGAAGTGGGATTAGGATGAGATGATTTACAATGCTTGAGAACTTGGGTATTTATAGCAAACCAAATGATTAAACTAAGATTATTTATTACCACACAAAACACATTAATTGCACCTAATAATTTTTATTCAACCATACCTAACATTGCCTAACTTTCCATGCCTAACTTTGACATTGATTTTCAACAATAGCAACCTGTTTTGATTTGAATTTCCAACACACCTCCTCAAATCAAGACGCCTTCATTCCTAGCATTTCACGCAGTAGCCGGAATGTTTCAATTGGCAATGGCTTTGTGAAGATGTCTGCCACTTGTTCCTTGGTGTGACAGTAGACAAGTTCAATTGTCTTTTGCTTCACATGGTCCCTTAGAAAATGGAACCTGGTATCAATGTGCTTGCTCCTTCCATGTTGAACAGGATTCTTTGCAAGTTTGATTGCAGACACGTTATCTACGTGAATCACAGTCGATTCCACTTGTGGATGACACACTGACTTCAACAGATTTCTTAACCAAATTGCCTCACACACGGTTGAGGCTACAGCAACATACTCGGCTTCACATGATGACAAAGCAACAATTGATTGCTTCTTTGAAGTCCATGAGAAAGCTGTTGATCCTAGAAAAAACACATAGCCAGTTGTGCTTTTCCTTTCATCTTGGTCACCTCCCCAATCACTATCTGAATAACCAAATAATTTTGCATCTTCACCAAAATTATAAAATAGACCATAGTTTAGAGTACCTCTTATGTACCTCAAAATTCTCTTGGCGGCCAGCCAATGAGACTCCCTTGGTGTTTCCATGTATCGACTCACGAGTCCAACACCATAAACTATATCAGGTCTTGTGATTGTAAGGTACCTTAGGCTTCCAACGAGGCTTTTGTACACTGTTGAGTTTACAAACTCACCCTCTCCTCCTTTGGACAGCTTCAATCCAGTTGCGACTGGGGTATTGACAGTGTTGCACTTGTCCATATTGAACTTCTTCAATATGTCTCTCATGTACCTTTGTTGAGAGATGTAGATACCATCACTTTCTTGCTTCACTTCTATGCCAAGAAAGTATGACATTAATCCATTGTCAGTCATCTCGAATTCACTGAACATGGATTGCTTGAACTCATGGAACATTGCCTCATTGTTTCCTGTAAACAATAAATCATCTACATAGAGACAAATAATTAAGAACTCCCCTTTTTCACCATTCTTCATGTAAACTGAATGCTCGTATGGACATTTCTGAAATCCATTTTGGTGAAGGTAGTTGTCGATCCTTGAGTTCCAAGCTCGTGGTGCTTGCTTGAGGCCGTACAAAGCCTTCTTCAAACGAAACACCTTATCTTCTTCTCCTTGTACTTGGAAGCCTTCCGGTTGTTCCACGTACACTTCTTCCTCAAGTACTCCATTAAGGAAGGCTGACTTGACATCTAGTTGATAAATTTTCCATTTATGATGTACGGCAAGAGAGATTAGCAATCTTACCGTGTCAAGTCTCGCAACTGGAGCATAGACTTCATCATAGTCCACTCCATACTTCTGTTTGTAGCCCTTTGCTACAAGCCTTGATTTGTATCGATCCACACTCCCATTTGCAGTGCGTTTGATCTTGTAAACCCACTTGACACCAATAGCCTTCTGATTTGGTGGGAGCTTTGTCAGCTCCCAAGTGTCATTCTTCTCGATGGCATGGATCTCTTCTTCCATGGCTTTCTTCCAACAATCTTCTTCCACAGCTTCATTGAATGAGAAAGGCTCGTGGTCTGCATACAAGCAGAAAAGGTTGGTTTCTTCTTCTTCTTCTTGTCCATAAATCTCTGTGAGACTCCTTAACCTCACTGGAGTTGAGGAGCTGCTTTCCTCACTAGATGTAGGACCACTCCTTGCAATTCTGTGCACTGGAGTTGTTGTGATTGTTTGAGCAGGCTGTTGCTCAATCGGTGGTACAACTTCTGGTTCTTCAAAATCAGTGGAGACGATCTTCTCTTTACTGACTTCTTTGTTGTTCCACGTCCATGTCTCTTCCTCACTGAAGATGACATCTCTACTAACCACTAGTTTGCCAGTTAGTGGGTTGTAGAGCTTGTATGCCTTGGACTCTTCACTATAGCCCACAAACACACACTTCTCACCTCTATCATCAAGTTTCCTCCTCTTGGCTTCTGGAACTTGAGCATATGCAACACACCCAAAAATTCTTAGGTGTGTAACATTCGGCTTGTATCCACTCCAAGCCTCTTGTGGTGTCATCTTCTTGACACTCTTTGTTGGACATCGATTCAACAAATAAATCGAACAAGCTACAGCTTCTGCCCATAACTCTTTTGGAAAATTCTTCTCCTTAAGCATGGACCTTGTCATGTCAAGGATGGTTCGATTCTTTCTTTCGGCTATCCCATTTTGCTGTGGGGTATAGGCAGCAGTAAGTTGATGCCTAATTCCTTGCTCCTTGCAGTATGCTTGGAAAGCATTGGAGGTGTACTCTCCACCTCTATCTGATCTCACAGCCACAAGCTTGTGGTTACTTTCTGCCTCTGTGAGTGCCTTGAACTCCTTGAAAATTTTTAGGGCAGCTGACTTCTCCTTGAGAAAATAGACCCAAGTCTTTCTACTGAAATCATCAATGAAGGTAATAAAATATCTATTACCTCCATAAGACATGGGATCCAATGGACCACATATATCTGTGTGTACCAACTGCAGTGGTGCTTTTGCTCTCCATGTATCACCAACAGGGAACGATAGTCGTGCTTGCTTGCCAAGCACACAACCTTCACATACTTGGCGTGTGACTTCAATCTGGGGTAGACCACGAACCATTCCTCCACTTGACAGCAACTTTAGGCCATTGAAATTAAGATGGCCAAATCGAAGATGCCATTTCCATGACTCATCTTCCATTACACCGATGTTGCAGCTTCCAATCTTTGTGTTCAAATTCAACGGAAACATCCGGTTCTTTGACATTCGAACACGTGCAATAAGCTTTCTCCTTGCATTCCTGAGAGTGAGAAACATGTTCTCCATATGTATAATGTACCCTTTCTGGAGCAGTTGACCAATGCTCAGAATGTTGCTCTTCATACCTGGTATGTAGTAGGTATCGGAGATGTATTCTTCTCTTCCATCCTTCTGGATGATCTTGATTTTCCCTTTGCCTTCAACTGGCAACTTTGAGGAGTCACCAAGACTTACAGATCCATAGGCCCCTTCTTTGAGTTCGGCAAAAAACTCCTTCTTTCCACACATGTGATTGCTTGCACCAGAGTCCAAATACCAAACATCTTGTTGGCTTCTGGAATCATGGTGTGCTAGTAAGACTGTAAGTTCTTCATCAGTATTTCCACTTGATTCTGCCATGTTGACATGCTCACCATTTTTATGTGAACATTCATTGGCATAATGTCCATATTGCTTACAGTTGTGACACTGGATATGCGCCTTTCCTCGAGTAGATCTCCACTCCTGAGACTGACCTTGATTTTGTGCATAGCCTCGACCTCTTCCTCGGGCTCGTCCTCGGCTACGGTTGGATGAGCTCCCACGACGTGAGTTCCACTGCCCACGACCTTTATTTGGTTTGTCAATATTCAACTTTGACTCCAAAGCTTGCTCTAGCGTTGTGGGGCTTGCATTCTTCTGAATGCGTTGCTCGTGAACTAGGAGGGATCCTAGTAGCTCTTCTGCGCTCATCACCTCCAAATCCTTGGATTCCTCAATGGCAGTCACCACATGCTCAAACTTAGATGTGAGTGACCGGAGTATCTTCTCCACAACTCGTACTTCATCGAGTCTCTCGCCATTTCTCCTCATCTGATTTACTATCACAATGAGCCTTGAGTGATAGTCGGAGATGCTCTCCCCTTCATTCATATGAGCAGTTTCAAAATCTGCTCGAAGTGATTGTAACCTCACTTTCTTGACTCGATCTACTCCTTTGTAGATTGTACTGAGTGTATCCCATACTTGCTTGCTCGTTGTTGCTTCTGCAACCTTCTCGAACGTTGAATCTTCCAAACCCTGGTATAGAAGATACAGCGTCTTTTGGTCCTTCTTTCGTAAGTCCTTGAGAGTGTTCCTTTGATCTGCAGTATATACGGCTTCTTGCTCGGCAGTGGGTACAACATACCCACTACTGACAACTTCCCATAGCTCCTGTGATCCAAACAATGCTTTGAATTGGATGCACCATCTTTCATAATTTTCTTTCTTCAATGTGGGAACTTGGAGTTGCACTAAGTTGGACGCCATAACTGCTGCACCTGCCAGAATGGTATTCTGGCTCTGATACCAATTGTTGGTATTTGACAGTTTACTAACTCAATACCAAAATATGTGGGTGATAAGTTTACAAACTCTATCACACCTCTTTCACTTTGCACTCTCAAATAAAATTGGACAAAGAAAGAAATAGAGAAAGGAGGGAAGCAACAAGATTTGGCAAAACACTTGGACTTTGATATATGAAAAAGGTTTACAAACTGTTGGAATAAGAAAGCTTACAAGCTTCTTCACAATTGGAAGTGGGATTAGGATGAGATGATTTACAATGCTTGAGAACTTGGGTATTTATAGCAAACCAAATGATTAAACTAAGATTATTTATTACCACACAAAACACATTAATTGCACCTAATAATTTTTATTCAACCATCCCTAACATTGCCTAACTTTCCATGCCTAACTTTGACATTGATTTTCAACAATAGCAACCTGTTTTGATTTGAATTTCCAACATTATATACCACAACAGCTCCACTTAGTAACTGCTTATCTCTTGTTGTTATAATGACCCGACTTCCACCACCAAATGAATGCTGCTTTCCAAGTAAGGCTTCGATTTGGGATAATTTGTCAACGTCATCAAGAACAATGAAAACTTTTTTCCTTCGTAGCCTTTTCATTATCATTAATAGCAAGTGCATGCGAACAAATTAAACTTATAATTTTTTGAATCCCAACCGGATAAATCGGTGGCTCTAGCAAGAGCGGACCTCCAGCTCTGCACCTCCTTCACATCAACGTTAGAATAGCTTTCATGTTTAGCAAAAGCTTCTGCAAAACTTCCCTCGAGTTTACGAATATCGGATGGATCCACTTCGTAGAAAACAGGCACCACTATCTGCTTTTGTGTATCCATGCATCCCAGTATCTGGACGAGTTCTTTCAAGCACCACGTCGAAGAAGCGTAGTTTTCGGAAAAAACTACAATCGATAGCCTCGAGTCGGCAATAGCTGTAAGGAGCTCCGAAAGGTTGTTGCCTTTTCGAAGCTCTTCGCCATCAATGAAGGTGTTGATTGCTTTCTGATTCAGAGCTTTGTAGAGATGGCCGATGAAGATCTTGCGAGTGTCTTCCCCTCTAAAATTCATGAATACATCATATTTCCAACTACTGTCGGATGAAGACGAAGAACAAGAAGAAGCAGCCGCCATTAACATCCGATGAAAGTGAAATACCTGGTCTTCAGAAATTGTTTGAATTGGAGGGATGCTGAGATTGCAGGTCAACGCCCTCCCTCACTCCCTCTCTCCATTGTCGGTCAAAGCGATTCAGATTGGACTTGGTTGAATGGGCTAAAGTGCGCACTGGTGTCATTTGGAAACATGTAAGGCCCAAAGCCCGTGGGCACTTACCATCCAATGGTAACTTTCTCCTCTTTTCTAGAGCTCAAGATTTTAAACGTGACATGTTAACATGAACATTTCTGACGTAGAACAAATGGCTAAATGAATCAAGGAGGAGATGAATTGTCAAAAGACAAAAGGATGCAGTGTGAATTTGTCTATTTGGCATCCAAGCTCCGAATTGGACCCTTAATACCTTTTAGGAAAAAGAACGACGCCACGAGTCAAACTCATGAATTTTGACCATTTGGAATAGTTTCAGCCTCCAAAATGCAATTTTACGTTTATAATAAAAATTCAGACTTTTTGTTGTTGTTCAATTTATATATGCCATTAGTCCTTTGAGTTGTCCCAACAGATGTACTATATTTATTTAAGCCATTTGGCTGTTCATTTGTAAGCATCAAGTTAATCAATTAAACAAAACAACCCTTGGGTTTTCAACCAAAATCTGGTGGACTCCAAAAATTGTATTTTTCGAGGGCTTACGTTTGTATCTCTCTTGCTTCGTCCTGCGTCACTTCCATAGGTTATTGCAACTTGATTGGCAATTCTTACCTGTGATTTTGCCAAGAACACGAAGTTCCACTTCAGAGTTTTCATGATGATGTTTGGGGCTGCAACATGCTTCGGTTTTGCATTTCCTCACAATTGGCATATATAGAAATGAAACTCTGCATTCTTAAGCGATGCAGCTGTGTTTGGCAAAATCATACCTACTCGTCCTCCTCTTCCTCCTCCATCTTTCACCACCAGTCCCTTCTGCACGTTAGGATTATTCACTGTCACAAATCACAATATCCCCAGAAACAAAGCGTGGATCCAAAGTTTCCTCCAAGTTCAAGGAGCTGGGATCAGTGCTTGTTGACTTGCTACCGCTAAACACCATAGTCTATAGAGAACACATTGCCTCCATCAGACAAAGCTTATGAACCACTGACAGATATCAGAGCTGACGCATCCACCAAGCCGGCAAATTTGAATAAATTTGAAAAATAGATTGATACAGGAATTAGAAGTTGTCCTTCTGTTTTAAAACATAAGTGTTGAATAACATGGTATTTATATAAAATGTAATGAAATATCTCTGCATTGTACCTTCTTTCAAAAGCATCGCTGCATTTCTGTATATCCACCGGTTGAGAACCTTTGAAGTTATACTTGATGAAAGCTCTGGTATTGATTTCTGTCTCTTGCAAGCTTCCAATTTGGGAGTTGTTAAACAAAGAAGTCAATTCATTGTCGCAGGTAAGCTCTCAAAAAGGTTTCTGCAAAATTTTAATATTTTCAAGGAAGATATATGCTAATACAATCCGATACCTCCAACAGTCACTTAAACCAAAAATTTCAGGCCGGAGTGACAATAATTTTTCACAGCAGAAGTAGGAACCTTTTATTATCGGCGTCAAAAGCGTTCCTACATATCTTTGAAGCTTATATGAGGGTAAAGTGAAACAAAAAGGCAGAAGGTTGTTCAATGTCACTATATTTCATGTTAAGATGAACAAAATTATGTGGGTTAAAACTGGGCGGCAAAGACTCTAGAGGACATCTACGCCATAGAAGACACCTTATTTCAAGAGAGAAATTTTATACAGAAAGAAAGGAGCACAACCAGACAACCAGTTACAAACTAAATTCCCTACCGCATCCACACTCATACAATCAAAGATACAAGCATTACGCGCCAAAACAATCGTAATAGTACGATCATAGAAATAAGATCTGTCCACAGTAGGAAGTTCGCCTCCCTAAATACATGCTTTTCGGGATATTCTAGTGAATGGCCTAGCCAGTCGATGAATGTTCTCAATAACAGCACCTAATTGACACTTTCTACTGTTTTACAGAAATTTGTTTATTCAAAAGCAATAAAACCCACAATATATCCCTCAACGTAATTATGCGTTGGTGTTGAAAGTTGAAACTATTTCCAAAACTGTTCTTGTTCATCCATGTAATTTATACTCGGTGAAAAGCTCTGGTATTTGATTACAGTCTCATTCAAGCTCCCAATTCAAGATCCGTTCGAAGTCACGGCAGGCTCTCCAAGTATGTTGTACAATGGCCTCAATAAGCTCGGCATCATCCCTGTGCAATATGAATAATAGTATGCTTAGATTGAAAAGGTCAAAATTAGAACCTAAAAATA
This sequence comes from Pyrus communis, assembly GCF_041283825.1. Lineage (NCBI taxonomy): Eukaryota > Viridiplantae > Streptophyta > Magnoliopsida > Rosales > Rosaceae > Pyrus > Pyrus communis. Next base: position 3,106,791 of record NC_142565.1, read on the forward strand.
TTAAGATTTTGTAAAGAAAAATTACTTGAAATTATTGCGTACAAATCCAGCATAATCGGTGGCTCTAGTTAGAGCGGAGCGCCAAAGCGTCACCCTTTCCATATTGTCCCTGAAATCTTCCTCGTGTCCAGCAAAAGCTTCCCCAAAGGGCCCGGTGGCTCGACGAACATGAGATGGATCTACTCCATAGAAAACGGGAAACACTATCTGATTGTTTGTGTCCGCACATTCCAGGATTGCGACCAACTCGTCTAAGCACCAACGGGAAGAAGCATAGTTTTTGGAAAAAATTACAATCGAAATCCTTGATTGTTGAACAACTTTGTTTAAACTAGCGCTGATTTCATCGCCTATATTACCCGCTGAAGATTCTCTAAAGGTGCTGAGTACATTCTGATGCAGAGCTTTGGAGAGATGGGCGACAAAATCACTGCGAGTGTCTTCACCTCTAAAACTGACGTAAACTTTGCTGAATTGGAGTAACTGATTAAAAATATCTTGCACAACTCCCTCAATAAACTTGGCTTCATCCCTGTGGAATTTGAAAAGCAGTATTGCACAATTTCCTTAAGCCGTAATGCCATATATATTCTAGTAAAACACGCACACAAAATATTGTGACACCGATTTAACAGATCAAATGCTATGAAAAGCTCAAAGAAAGAAAGTAGCTAAATAAAATTACCTATAATCTCGTGAAGCCCAACCGGAAAAATTGGCGGCTTTAGTTAGAGCGGACCTCCAGCTCTGCACCTCATCGATGTTGGCGTTAGGGTCGTGATCATGTTGAGCAAAAGCTTTCGCAAAACTTCCAGCGAGTTTACGAAGATCAGACGGATCTATTTGATAGAAAATGGGCACCACTATATGGTTCTTTGTATCCACACGATCTAGGATCTGTACAAGTTGTTTTAAGCACCGCGTGGAAGAAGCATAGTTTTTAGAAAAAACTACAATCGAGAGCCTTGACTCTTGGATAGTTGTCGGGAGCTCCGGATCGTCACCATCAATGAAGGTGTATATTGATTTCTGAACGAGCGCTTTGTAAAGATGGCCGATAAAGATCTTGCGAGTGTCTTCGCGTCTAAAATTGATGAACACATCATATCGACCACCGGATGATACAGAAGAAGCAGCCATTAACAAGCACAATATCGATTCTTGCCAACTGAGATAACAACTGAAATACTGGATTGATTAGTACCCTATAAAAGGACCGCTGGATATTGGTCCGATCGATAGGAAGATCGCTGGTCTCGGTCAAAAGCGTGTAGGTGTGGACATGAAATATCAATAAAATCCAAGTCAGGCCAGGCCAAACAATATGCTTAAAAAATAAAACATCTTTGAATTTTGGTACAAAAAATACAGAAATGATTCTTGCCGGATCATTTTTTTTGAAATCCTAGGGATTCTGTGATCTCATTCGTTCATCATATATCGTATGGTCAATTTTTGTTAGATACTATTGTATTTAATTTTAAATTTTAAATTTTGAAATGATTTCTGACCGCACGATATACGATGAACGGATAAGATCACGGGATTCCTAGGATTCCTAAGAAAAGGATCTTGCCAGGATCTTTTTCCCAAAAAATAAACCTTCAAGTGACATTTTACTACCACAGGGGAAAGAAGTTGAAGACATAAGTTCGATCCCGATTAATGACTAAATCTAACTTCTAAACAAAAAACGAAAAAGAAATGCTTTATGTGTGTTCTCATGTCTTCTTCTAGTAATGTATCAGGAAATTCAATGGCAACGAAATAGCACGTTATTATTTTTTTCTTTTTATAATTTTTTAATTTGCAAAATGAGGAAAAAATTACAAATGGCTTTATTTGTTATCACCATCTTCTTCCGGGTTAGTCCTGGACTAACATATGCCTACACATTTCGTGTGTCTAAATATTTTTTTTTTTTGTTTTTAAAATGGGAATGAGAGATGGAGAGAGATAACATGAGATTGGGAGTGGGAAGAGAAGTTTTTTTTTTTTTTAATATTAGATATATGTAAAAATCACATGTAGGTGAGGTTAAATAAAAATAGCAAAATTGGGTTTTGTAAAAATTACATTATTATACATAATTTTTTTTGTGATATAAAACTAAAGAGTCTTTTCATCCTCTTTTAGTTGACAAAGAAAGCTTTGTTAATATGTAGTTTCGACATAACTTCAGTTTGTGCAAATATTCCAACTTTGGAGGTCCAAGAATGTGCGAAGAAAAGTTACACAATTTAATTAGAGTTTGATATGAATGTAAATGGATTTTAATATATTTTGCGAGCTTCAAATTGTGGGACTCAGCATGGGGACAGAGTATGAGGATAAGGGAAGAAGAAGAGCTGTAATCGCCCGCAGGAACTTTACATATTCCAAATTCTTCAACTTAAGATTTTTTTATTTTTTTATTTTAAACAAACGATATTATTTATATTAAAGGAGAGGGGTGAGTTTAACCTCATAATGGGTCAGCAATAATATGGTTCAAACTCGTCTTTAACGAGAATCGAACTTAAGACCTCTCACTTACAAGTGAAGAGGAATACCCCTAAATTAGTACTAAGTGGCTTCAACTTAAGATTTTGATATGAATGTTATCCATATGAATTGTGTAATATATACTACCACATCAATCTTTTATTTCTTATTGAACATAAAGAGGTAAATAAGTTTTGATACTAATGTAAATATATTTTGATTATGATGTAAATAGACTTTAATATATTCCACACGTTTAACACATTTTTAAAACATGCGGCATCGCGCAGGCTCACTTACTAGTTTAAACTGACTTTTTTCTTTTCTATTTTTCGAACGAAGTTTAAACTGAAATTGAAAGAACACATTGATTTAGCTCGGATTGATCTGCAACCAGGCTTGTATCTCATCAGAGTCGTCCTCTATCTCAACAGAATCGTTATCAAACATGGCCCATCTGCGGTATGGTAAAACGGGAAAGCTCTCGCGAAATATGTTGTACAATGTCCTCAATAAGCTTGGCATCATCCCTACGGAAGGTGAAAAACAGTATTGATAGGAGAATGTATACTGACAACTCAAATTAAACTAAATGTTATGTAAAGCTCAAACCCTTAATGGGTTAAAAGAAACTAAGAATATAATTAGTAAACAAAAATTACTCATAGTTTCGTGAATCCCAGCGAGGTAGAGTTAAATTGGTGGCTCTTGTTAGGGCCGACATCCAGCTCTGCACCTCTTCCTTCTCCACCTTAGAATCGCGATCGTGTTTAGTAAAAGCTTCCGGCTTATAAACTTGAGATGGATCAACTTCGTAGAAAACGGGGATCACCATCTGATTTTTTTCATCCATGCATTTGAGGATCTGCACGAGTTCTTTTAAGCACCATGTGGAAGAAGCGTAGTCTTCAGAAAAAACAACAATCGAAACTCGCGACTGTTTAATACATTTCAGGAGCTCCGAAAGGCTGTTGCCTTTTCTAAGCTCTTCATCATCCATGAAGGTGTTGATTCGTTTTTGATACAGAGCTTTGTAGAGATGGCTGGAAAAACTCTTGCGAGTGTCTTCACCTCTAAAATTGAGAAAAACATCATATTTCCAACCACCCTCAAACGATGACCAGCCGATCAATTTGTTAAAAACACATTGTACGATTTCCTCAATCAGCTCGGCATCATCCCTGTAGATGTGAAATTTTAAAAACAGTACTGCACAATTTCCTCAAGTAGTAATGTCATATAAATATTTGTGTACGCATGTATGTATGTACATTGTACGGTCTCTTTCTATTGAGGGATCTCTTATTCACTACATATTTTTTTTCAACAATCTAAACCATCTATATTGTAATATTGCATCTTTCATAATCATTTTTGCTACAAATTAGATTAATCCGACCCCCTTAATGCTCTTCCAAAAAACACTAAAGTGATCACTATAATTCAACAGTCATATGATTTTTTTGCAAAAATTATCATTGAGTAAGACCTAGAAGGTATATAAAAGGTTTGGACATATACATATACTATGCGTATGATAGGATGTGGAATATTTAATCAAAATTACCTATAATCTTGTATATTCCAGCCAAAATGATCGGTTGCAGCAGCTAGAGCTCCCCTCCAAGTGCGCACTTCCTCCTGTTCCATTTCGCAGTCATATCTTTCAAAAGCTTCCCCAAAAGCTCCCCAGGCTCTACGAACATGAGACGGATCGACTCCATAGAAAACGGGCACCAACACCTGGCCAGTCATCTTCACTTCTTCCACCATTTGGACCAGTTCTCTGAGGCACCACCTGGAAGAAGCGTAGTTTTTAGAAAAAACTACAATCGAAAGCCTCGACTGTTGGACGCGTTTTCGGAGCTCCTCCGAAAGGCAGTCGCCTCTGCAAATATCTTCAGCATCCTCGGATGTACTGATTGATTTCTGCTTGAAAGCTCTGAGCAGATGGCTGACAAAACCCCTGCCGGTGTCTTCGCCTCTGAAACTGACGAAGACATCATATTTCCAACGAAGGTCGTCAGATACCGAAGAAAAAGAAGAAACAGCCATTGATGTAAGAACTGCAATACTCGATTGTTGAAGCTAGGAGTTCAACGATTACTGGAAAATTGTACCCGAACGGAAACAATTGTTGACCGGAAAATATGGTCCGAACGATAGGAAGATGAATGGCCTCGATCAAAAGAAGCGTTTTCTCAGGAAGGAAAAAAATGTGGCCTAAGAAAGTCAATGAGTCAGTGACGATGATAATGCGCGTTTTTCTATTAAAAATATGAACGTTGTTCGACGGTGTACCTTTTGTTGTATTTGATCGAATTTAGGTTGAAAGTACGAAGAAAGAGTGGAAAGGATCATTTCTTCCTAATTCATCAAGTTCAGAGATTCGGATCATTATAATTTAATTTAACAATTAAAGTTATTATAACTTTTAGAATGGACCTCTGTTTATATCTGTTGGATCAAATGTTAATAGTCCAGATCTCCGATTTTGATGAATTATGAGAAAAAGATATGAAGAGGATGACCTTTCAAAAAGAGTAGGAGTGAAAATGACAAAACGAATTTGTTTTTTTTATAAAAGGATTGACCGGTGGCGAAGCCATAAAATTTATCATTTTATTGCCCCGAAGATTAACAGAAATATTTCAAACAAAACAAATTTGTTTGGGTTGGGCATAATCGTGTCAACCCATTTAACATAGTTAATAAGAGTTTGTGTTTCCATCCAACCCACCTAATTCAGAAACGAAGCACACTTTAACACGCTTACATAATCACGTAATTCGATAACTCATGTGCGATCCATTCACGTCAAACGTGAAATGATAATTTTAATCTTTTTCTTTTATGTCAATTTTGTATTTGTATTAGTAATTAATCATATTGCCCTTATGTTGTGTTCATGTCAACACAAACCTGAGACATCCAAAAGAGTAATTAAGGATACATGATTATGTCTTGTGGCTGCAATGCCACTACAACTCTACAGAGTGCTTATGACTTTTGAAAACACCACCTGGTCAGTGATGATCGAGCAGCTAAGACTAAAAGTAATGTAAGAAACAGAAATACTAACTCAACTGATCTACAAATTGGATCACCGGAAAATAGTCTGATCGATGCGAAGTCAATGAGTCAATGAAAATTAGATCGTTCACATCTTCGAGGAAATTTAAGGAAAATAATCTTCTTGCAGGCAAAATTTATACTACTGTTCATCATGCGACGGAGCGTACTGTTCGTTAACAGCGAAAGGGCAAAAATACCCTTGGTTTCTGCTTTCGTCCCTGTACTGTTTACACTTTTATACAGTAAAAAGTCTGTTTTGTCCTTCCCGGCCTCGCTTCTCTCATCAGCTTTGGCTTCGGTTCGTATTACCTGCTTTGTACAGTGAAAGGAATAAAGTAATGGGTTGTTGGACAAAAAAATAAGATTAAAAAATGTATCACATGATTTCTGGCACCGAAAAGGATAAAAAATGATAAAAATAATTGGTTAGAGAGAAAAAAAATGTGAAAAGCTGGTTTGGTGTGTTTGGTATTTGTTTTCTAATATTTTCTCTACCCTACTAGTACTCCCCCAACACTGTCACTCTCTCTCATCCCTTACTGTTCTCCGCCTCTCCCATCTGTCCCCCCACTCTCTTATCTCTCATCCCTCACATCCTCATTTGCATTGATCCTCTAACAATGGTTGCTAAAACACCCTTTAAATGAATTAATTGTACAGGAATGCCTGTTCCGTCCTGATTTGAAGAAAATTTCTTAAGAGACTGTAATTTCATGGTACTTAAAGCAGTCCCAAAATTTGGGATTGTCTGGAATATTTTTAGGTTTTTCTGATTCTTGAAAAAAAAAACCATGGTTAAGAGTAAATTAATTACATTTTCATTTTCATTTAATTCAAGTAACCGTCTTCAGTTTTTTGGTTTGAATGCTGGAACAAGTGATCTTTGAAAAAGGTTGGTTCTTGAATATTTTTATTAATATCCTTTTGGTTGTTTGAATAGACTTCCTGTAATCTAAATGAAGCTAAATTGAATTTCTGTTTTTGTATGCTGTATTTGCTTTGTTAACTTAGTTCCTTTTTGTTGAAAAATGTTAATTGGTTTTGCAGATCAAAGGGGTCAAGGCGGTGGAGTGGGTTAATGGTTATATGTTCTTGAGTATCTTATTTCATTTTAGTTTTCCTAGCCCAGTGAATTTGTGCAGATGTTTGTTGGAAGAGGAGCAGCTCGCATTAGAGACCTTTTCAATATGGCAAGGAACCATTCACCTTCAATTATATTCATTGACGAGCTTGATGCGGTTGGAACGAAGAGTGGCAGAAGTTTCAATGATGAGCGTAACCAAGCATTGAATCAGGTAATATAAGGTTCAATTCTGGCTTCAATCCTGCATTTCTCGCATCCATTCAAAGTTTAAGCGGCCACATTCTGAATGTCTTCTGGAATTGTTAGCGTATAATTTGATCTGTGGGCCATTATTTGTATTTCCGAACTTTTTGAAAATTGTCAAATCACTGTAGTTGGGAAGACTCTTTTGTCATCTCCGGTTTGATTTTGTTTGATGGGAAAATAATGTTGGTCCCCTTCAAAATCTTGCCAACTTTTCTTGCTTATTTGCTGTGCGTTTAGCTTATAAAAACAACGCAATTTTCACTTAGTTTTGAGTAGAATAATGGTGTTTTAAGTAGAATAGTGGGAGATTCATTTGTGATCATTTGAAAATAAATTCTGAATACTACACTACCATTCTGCTTAAAGCGCCCCAATACATGCATAATTTGAATGAATATGTAAAGGTTACTTGAGAAACTAACAGCATGCAAAATTTAAATGATTCTATTTGTTTCTATCCTTTTCTGGATTTGTCTGCTATTACGATTTGTTTTGGCTTTTTTTTTTTTTAATTCAAAAAACTTAAACTGATTTTGTTTGCCGACGATTTGTTATGAGGTATTGCTATAACATGGAGAAATTGACACTGATTCTATTATTATGTGTACATCAGTTTGTAATGTCCAATCTTTTATATTTATATATATATATATATATATATATATATATATATATATATATTTATTTATTTATTTTTTTTTTTTTTTTTTTCATTGTCAGAACGAAGAAGAAGGCATTCAAATTAAAATCATAACTTGCATCAATATAGAAGTATAAATTTATCCAATTGTAAGTAGGAATGTAAGCCCCATCGTTGAACACCTAATATGGTTGTACATATGTATCAAACTCAGCAGAAAAGCGTATAAAACATGTATCAAACTCAACAGGTACATAAGTATCAACCTCAGTAGATATAATCTCTGGTTTGATTTGAAATTCATTACAAATATCTATTTTTCTCTCTGCTTTGTCAATCTCTCTTAACAATTTTTTTACACCTTTTGTTGAGTTATGTTAAGATTTATGTTTAGAATAAAGTGGTTCCACAAAACCTGTAAAGTAGTTCCACAAAACCTGCAAAGTGGTTCTACAAAAATCTGCAGAGTGGTTATGTTGATTGCAGCAGTAGATTGTTAATTAGTTTCATTCATGATGAGGTTGTGTGTAAATTGCATTGGTTGCATTGGCATTAGTAACTCAATTTTTGACTCGAACGTTGTTTATGAAAATTGCAGTTGTATAATCTTTTATATAATTTTCAATCTCGTAACAACGCGTGGGTACAAATTCTAGTTGACTTCTAAAAATAAAAAAACAATAGCGTTCTTCCAGGAATGGATATAAAAAATTTCTGTGTGAAACGAATCTGCACACTTCGGCTTTGACCCAAGAAATGCGAAGGAAGGATGGTTTAGCAGCTTTGCACGAAGGTACCGGGCCAAAGTACGCTAATCTGGTTTTGAAATTCAGCAGATCTTAATGCCCCTTCTTTTATTTATTATTAAATTTTAGAGTAGGGCGGTATTGGTGGTTTAGGTAATTAGTTATTAAAGAAGAAAATTTGTAAAGATCGACGCTCCAAGGTGTATAAGCATTATTATTTTTTGTTGTTGTGGTAAAGCGTCATCTGCAAGTCTTCATAAGTTTAATTCGTACAACTATGTTTTTTTTAGTAAATAACATTCTACAATAATCTACACTTCTATTTTTTGTCAAAGAAACCTCGATTGTGCAAGGTGAAATTTTATTGAAACCAAAAGGCAAATACACCTGAAATAAAAAAATAATAGTCTGTACGAATCTACACTAAGTGATATTTGTTCAACTATGCTGAATCTGCACTTGCATCCCTAACACCTTCTTTATGAAACGAAAATAATCTCAATCTCCCCAGTCACACGAAAAATGAGTTAAGGTGACGGGAATATCTCCGGTTAAGTGTAAATATCTAACATACGTGTCATATCCAATCGTATAGCAGACAAAAAGCAGATGATTAATGGTTCTTAGACTTTTAATCTAATGAGGGTAATAACGATACTACTATGAAATCTTTGATATATATGCTGTTAGCTACAAAAAATTGTTTACTCAATAAAAACACACATTGCAATTAATTCACGACAAAAAAAAAAAAATAAATAAATAAATAAATAAATCCGGTGCAGGATTTATAGTGGTGGCAGCGACACTACAACAGTAGGGCTTCTCACCCTGTGCACTCCTATCCTTGCGCACCAACCCTTCGAAATAAAAACCCATTGCAGGAGAAAAATGTAGCCTCAGAAAGTCGATGACGAGAATAATGCGAGTTTTTCTATTAAAAATATGAAAGTAGTTGGATGAGTACCTTTTATTGTATTTTTGTTCGGATGTACCCTTCATTGTTTTTGATCGCTTTGACCCGTTTAACATGGTTAATAAGAGTTTGTGTTTCCATCCAACCCACCTAATCCGAAAGTGAATTACACTTTAGCACGCTTACACAATTACGTAACTAGATGATTTGTGTGCAAGTCATTTAAGTTGAATGTGAAATGATAAATTTCATCTTTTCCTGTCACGTAAACTTTGTATTCTTATGAGTAACTAATAGTGATGCCTTTGGGTTGTGTTCATGTCGAGAAGTTTTTTCGTGTGGCCGGCACACTACTTGGTACACAAGAATGATAATACAATTTGTTAGAATTTTTTTTTTTTCCAAGTTTTCAACCAATTATATTATTAAACTTGGTCTACCGAACCGTATGACCATCACTCTGAAAAATCTCTCGTTCATGCACGAACCAGACATTTGGAAGAGTAATTAAGGGTACTTTGTATTTATGTCTTGTGACTGCAAAGTTACTCCAGCTCTACAAAGTGCGTAGGACATTTGAAAACAACGCAGAAACACGTCCTCCATATTCAAAATTCATATGGGACGGAACTGGGAGATTAAAAACTTAATTAATCTAATTAATCTTGTTCTGATGAGCAACATAAATGTGTTGTTTGCAACTGAATTCTTCAATTTCAGCACATGGAGATGTTTCTCTTGTTCTAATGTTGAATTAACATTACAAGAAGCTCCTCTCCACCTCTGTCAATGTCAAATTGGATGACTCAAATTATCTGAATTGGCACTTCCAAATACAACAAGCTCCTCTCCACCTTCATTAGGATTCAAAGTGTTGTGCGGAAACGCTAATTTGAAACCAATAAACTAATACGGAAAAATATGACAAAACAAACAATTCAAAATGACACAAAGATTTATACTGGTTCGGCGTAAACCTAAATCCAGTTTGGGGACAAAGAGGAAGTTCTACTAATAAACAAAACGAGATTACAAAGAAAGCTCTCAAACTCGAACCCAAAATACACCCAAATACAAACACAAATAGAAGGGAGAAAAAACGAATTAGAAACAAAATATTTCTCTCTGCAACTACAACAATCTCTAATTGGATTCACTCTTACAAAACCTTAAATGCAGCAGCTCCCAATTATTTCTCTCTTCTATTGGGTTTCGGCGCCTCTTTCCGTCACACTGGTGCAGCTGCTTCGGTTCCCACCCTCTCATCCAAATTGCACAATGTGAGGCTTTATATACGAGCACTAAAAAGACCTAGCATGTGATCCGCATATGCCAACTAAAGAGCCACAACAGTTTGGTTTTAGGTCCGCGTAAGAAAGGGTCGAGACCCAACAGAACTAAGCCATCAAATCCAACACACAGGAGTTATTCTCTTCAGTTTTCCTTTGCCCCATCAGGAAGTACCAATCTTTTAGAATGTAAATCCTCTTCATCAGGGGTTTCACCCCCACTTTGTTCAGCCTCATTATAGCAACACCCCTCACGGTTCCTCTTAGAATGAGCAACTCTTACCAGTGATCTGCGTAAAGCACGAAGTTCCGCTCCAGAATTTTCATGACGAAAGTCGGGCTGTGTCATGCTTTTGTTATGCACCTCCTCATGATTGGCATAAAAGAGACGAACTCCACACCTTCTGATGCGATGCTGCTGCACTGGTGCCCAAGAATCACGTGATTGGACTCCATCTTTTAGTTCAACTCTAAATGTGGCCACCGTGGTATAGCGCTCACTTAACTGCACTCCTATTTTCAATGGAAGATATCCCATGAACATGTGATCTGACTCAAGTAACCTGTCACTTGTGACTCCAATCAAGCAAATCAAATCTGAAACTGAGCTCGCCGTGCTCTCCTTTGGAGGTACAAAAACACAGGGCAGATAGATCAGACACATAATGCGCGTACTTGAACTTAGTAAAACCGCATACAGCAAATCCCAAAATCTTATGATCCGACACCGGTGGTAGATGCACAGTTACTGAAGATCCACTACACTGATGACTGAACCAATCTGAAAGTTTACTTCCAGGAAGGTACATAAACAAGGAAAGAGTTTGCAGATAACCCTACAGAACGAAAACAAAGTAGACTGAACTTGTATTAGATATGTTTCATACTTTCGCACGTGGAGAGAGAGAGAGAGAGAGAGAGAGAGAGAGAGACCTGATGAGCTTCAGCAATTTCTTCAAATAGATTTTGCACCAGCTGGAAGCAGTTTGAAAATGTGAAGTAAAGATTACTGTAAAGAAGCTTTGGTCCTGAAACAGTTTCCAAAGCTGTGCAATCATGGGCGTCGATGAAATTTATGCTTGATGAAAGCTCTGTTATTGATTTCATTCTCTTGCAACCTTCCAATTTGAGATCTGTCAAAACGATGATGCCGATGTTAAAGTGTGAGTGTGATTCTTGTAAGGCTTGTAATGATCATTAAAGTGTTTTGAATTAATATGAAGAAGTCTATGCATAATTGGAGTTGTTCTATTTTATAGAATTGAGACTCATCAACTTACTTGGATTAAGACTCATGCTTGGATAAGAATTATGGTTTAGTATTCCTTATAGGATTGTAATAGGGCAATCAAGTTGTTTTTCGCAGTATAAATAACATGGGCTGCTGCTCTCACAAGATACTGACTCTATTGAGAATCAAATACCTATTGTTTGATTGAGCATCGAGATCTTGCAAGAGAGGAGAAGTTTCTGTGTCAGGATGGTTTCTACATCATCTTCCTCATCTACAGGTTAGTCATGTTCTTCTCGTTCTTGATTTAAACAGACTTGTTGTGGTTTGATTGCTAGAACAATTCCTAGTATTTTGAGTTTAGTTTAACATGTGGTATCAGAGCCTTGTGGTTCTTGCAATTGAATTCAACGAATTTGTTTTGTTAATTAACAATTGTTAACTACGTTGATCTTAAGAACAAAGGAGACGGTGAAAGATAGGAGAAAACTTAAAAAAAAAAAAAAACTACGTCGTTTTCTCTTAATTAGATATTTTAAACTTTTGACCGTTAGAACAAGGAGAGAGAAACATCAAAAAGGATTTTCGTTTTTGACCGTTGCATCAGTATGGTGTTCTTTACACTTTCTGGTACTGAATGACTTCGACCTGGAGAATTCTTTCTCTAATTCCTTTATTTCTTGACGACAAGTGATTCAATAACACTATATTTATGCTTCCGCTGACTATCATATTCTACAAAGGTAATCTCTGATTAAAATTTAGCATTTTGTTATCTGGGTGATTCACATCAGAAATTCTCTTCTTGAATTTTTTAAAATTTTCTGATAAATCACATGGTGATGAATAAGACGTTTTGTTATTTAAGATTCACTTGTTTCCCTTTTTGTGACTTCTTAAATTTCCCCTTCATCTGTTGTGATCAACTGTTGACTGATGACTATTGTCTTCTTGGATTCATGTCGGATACGGTATGGTGACTATCTTGATAATATGATGAGTTAATGATCGATGTTGAGTTATTTAATCTATGTATGCTTTTCATATATCATGAAGGGACTATATATATGACTAAATTGACTCTACATAAACAAGGAAAGAGGTTGCAGATTACCCTGCAGAATAAAAACAAAGGTAAACTGGACTTTCGCACCTACAGAGAGACAGAGAGAGACAGAGAGAGACAGAGACCTGATGAGCTTCCACAATATCTTCAAATAGATTTTGCACCAGCTGGAAGCAGTTTGAAAATGTCAAGTAAAGATTCTTGGGTAAAAACTTGCTCGGTCTTGAAACAGATTCCAAAGCTGTGCAATTATGGGCATCTATGAACCTTATAGTTGATGAAATCTCTGGTATTGATTTCAGTCCCTTGCAACCTTCGAATTTGAGACTTGTTAACCAATGAAGCCAATTCATTTCTGCAGGCAAGCTCTCAAAATTGTTTCTACAGAATTCTAACACCTCAAACTTTGGGCAACCAGAAAGACTAAGATAGTGAAGGGACTTGAGATCACAAATGCTGCTTGGGAGACTTGAGTTTTTTGCAATCTCTTAGGTTCAACGTAACAAGCCCTAGAAGAAGATTCCCTAAACAGTAAGGCCCATGAGTTTGCTAATTGACAAAGGCAGTTCTTTAATTGCAGTCCCATCTAAATATAACTTTGATAGATTCTCCATTGCATCTGAAATCTCTGGAAACTTCTCAAGGTTTGAGCAACCAGAAAGATTAAGGGTTTGAAGAGATCCCATATGAATGCTACTAGGCAGACTCTTGAGTTCTTGACACCTAGATAGGTTCAAAACAGTAAGGCCCGTGAGTTTATTAATTGACGAAGGCAGTTCTTTAATGGCAGTCCCATCTAAATATAACTCTGACAGATTCTCCATAGCATCTGAAATCTTTGGAAACTTCTCAAAGTTTGAGCAACCAGAAAGATTAAGGGTTTGAAGAGATCCCATATGAATGCTGCTCGGCAGGCTCTTGAGTTCTTGACAGCCTATTAGGTCCAAAACAGTAAGGCCCCTGAGTTTATTAATTGACGAAGGCAGTTCTTTAATGGCAGTCCCATCTAAATAAAGCCATGATAGCTTCTCCATAACATCTGAAATATCTGGAAACTTCTCAAAGTTTGAGCAACCAGAAAGATTAAGGGTTTGAAGAGATCCCATATGAATGCAGCTCGGCAGGCTCTTGAGTTCTTGACACTCAGATAGGTCCAAAACAGTAAGGCCCGTGAGTTTATTAATTGACGAAGGCAGTTCTTTAATTGCAGTCCCATCTAGATAAAGATTTGATAGCTTCTCCATAGCATCTGAAATCTCTGGAAACTTCTCAAAGTTTGAGCAACCAGAAAGATCAAGGGTTTGAAGAGATCCCATATGAATGCTGCTCGGCAGGCTCTTGAGTTCTTGACACTCAGATAGGTTCAAAACAGTAAGGCCCGTGAGTTTATTAATTGACGAAGGCAGTTCTTTAATTGCAGTCCCATCTAGATAAAGATTTGATAGCTTCTCCATAACATCTGAAATATCTGGAAACTTCTCAAAGTTTGAGCAATGAGAAAGATCAAGGGTTCGAAGAGATCCCATCTGAATGCTGCTCGGCAGGTTCTTGAATTCTCGACAGCCTCTTAGGTCCAAAATTGGAAGACCCGTGAGTTTATTAATTGACGAAGGCAGTTCTTTAATTGCAGTCCCATCTAAATAAAGCTTTGACAACTCCTCCATAACTTCTGAAATCTCTGGAAACATCTCAAGGTTTGAGCAACTAGAAAGATTAAGGGTTTGAAGAGATCTCATATGAATGCTGCTCGGCAGGCTCTTGAGTTCTTGACAACCTTGTAGGTCCAAAAAAGAAAGGCCTGTGAGTTTATTAATTGACGAAGGCAGTTCTTTAATTGCAGTCCCATCTAAACAAAGCATTGACAACTCCTCCATAACTTCTGAAATCTCTGGAAACATCTCAAGGTTTGAGCAACCAGAAAGATCAAGGATTTGAAGATATCTCATATGAATGCTGCTCGGCAGGCTCTTGAGTTCTCGACAGCCTCGTAGGTCCAAAACAGTAAGGCCCGTGAGTTTATTAATTGACGAAGGCAGTTCTTTAATTGCAGTCCCATCTAAATAAAGCCCTGATAGCTTCTCCATAACATCCGAAATATCTGGAAACTTCTCCAAGTTTGAGCAACCAGAAAGATTAAGGGTTTGAAGAGATCCCATATGAATGCTGCTCAGCAAGCGCTTGAGTTGTCGACAGCCTCGTAGGTCCAAAACAGTAAGGCCCGTGAGTTTATTAATTGACGAAGGCAGTTCTTTAATTGCAATCCCATCTAAATAAAGCTCTGATAGCCTCCCCATAACATCCGAAATATCTGGAAACTTCTCCAAGTTTGAGCAACCAGAAAGATTAAGGGTTTGAAGAGATCCCATATGAATGCTGCTCGGCAAGCGCTTGAGTTGTCGACAGCCTCGTAGGTCCAAAACAGTAAGGCCCGTGAGTTTATTAATTGACGAAGGCAGTTCTTTAATCGCAGTCCCATCTAAATATAACTCTGACAGATTCTCCATAGCATCTGAAATATCTGGAAACTTCTCAAAGTTTGAGCAACCAGAAAGATTAAGAGACTTCATACCAGTGATGCTCGGAAGAATCTTAAGATCTTTGCACCAACTTAGATTCAATATAGCAAGGTTTTTCAAAGCAGAAATGGATGGGTCCACCTCACATAACCTTGTACAACCTTCGAAACTCAGTTCCTCAAGACTTGTAGCCCTTGTGAAGTCAGGGGTTTTCTTAAGGTCTTCACAATGACTCAAATTGATGAATTTCAACTTTTCCAGAGGCTGTTAAAAAGTCCAAGAAAACATGGACAACTCAGAACCTAAACATTGAAAATAATAAATTTACGTAAATGAAAAATCGTACCTCAGCTCCTTTCCAAAGTTGTTCGATGCAACTATAGCTCATGTCAAGGTTTACAAGATTCTCGAACTGAAAGTTGGATGGCCAAGATTTTAGGGGGCAATAACGCCAGAGCAGACACCTCAACTGAGAAGATTGGAACTTTAAGTCCGCAATCCAGTGCTCTATGAAGCTAACACTTGGAGTTTGAAGGCCCAATGAATCGTTGACTGCAAGAAGATATCTGTCAAAGCGCTTGGTGTAAGTATCAGCGTCATCACGGATCATGAGCAGTCTTAGTTTTGTCATACTAACAAAAGCTTCAATATTTGAGCATCCCTCTTTCAAGATTGCCGAATCCAGGATTATGGTTTCAACTGCTTCTGCAGCCTGGATAAACCAACAATGTAATTTAAAGTGAAGGAAAACACTGACAACCTTAGTGAATATTATAAACAATGCATGTTTGCTATAAAATAGATTTTGGTCAAAGATATCTCACTGTTTTTTGAGTCAGCACATGACGAACATCTTCATAACTCCACAACCTACTTCTTCTCCCAGGCTCTTTGATAGATTCTTGGCGAACGATTTCCCGACCCATTTCCTCTAGTAAATCATGCATATCCAGTGTCCCCCACTCTGAGACAGATATGAGAGCTCGATCGATTAGAACTCTTATTCCAGTATGGGGATAGAAGCCACAACTGTCCAGACTTTTTTTTGCAGAGTCTATATTCATTCCTTTCAAGAAACATGCAATATCTAGAAAGATGTTCTTCTCTGTTTCATCTAGCCCATCAAAGCTTGTTTTAAGCACATCATGAATTCCCTTTTGCGGGATTTTCCTTATTTTTTCCAACACATCTTCCCACTCGCACACAGTTTTGTTATGAAGAAAAGCTCCCAACACTTTGAGTGCTAAAGGCAGACCTTGAGCATATTGTACGACACCCCTTGAGAGCTGATCATAAACTCTGGTGGGTTGCTTTGTTCTGAAGGCATACTGGTTGAAGAGTTTAAGAGCTTCTGGCTCACTTAAGTTCTCGGGCATATATACAGCACCAGCTCCACTTAATAATTGTTTATCTCTAGTTGTTATAATGACCCGACTTCCATCGCCAAATGAATGCTGCTTTCCAAGTAAGGATTCGATTTGGGATAATTCATCAACGTCATCAAGAACAATGAAAACTTTTTTCCTTTGTAGCCTTTCCATTATCACTCTGGAACCTCGATCCAACATGCCTAAACTCTGCACCTTTCCATTCAAGATTCTACAAAGAAACACTTCCTGCGTATGTACTGCACCATTCTTCGAGAAGCCTTCCTTGACATTTTCGAGAAAGCAGCAAGCTTCAAATTGACAAGCGATTTCATCATAAACAGCGCGAGCGATGGTGGTTTTGCCTATACCTCCCATACCCCATATTCCAACGGTGAAAACATCATTCACCCCAGGACGTAATAGTGAATTCACTTGATCTATGTGGTAATCCATTCCAACCAAGCCATTATCTTTGCTTGACGAGACTTGGTTCAATCTCTCAAATACGTCATCCACAATTTCCTCAATAAGCTTGGCATCATCCCTGTGTAATATGAAAAACAGAACCGAATTAAACTAGATGCTCTAAAAATCCCAATTCAATTAAGAATATAATTGAACAGTAATTACTCGTATTTTCGCGAATCCCATCCGGATAAATTGGTGGCTCTGGTTAGTGCGGACCTCCAGCTCTTCACCTCTTCCATTTCGGCGCTCGATTCGCGTTCATGTTGAGCAAAAGCATCTGCAAAACTTCTCTTGAGCTTACGAACTTCGGATGGATCAACTTGGTAGAAGATCGGCACCACTATCTGCTTCTTTGTATCCATGCACGCCAGGATTTTGACCAGTTCTTTCAAGCACCAAGTCGAAGAAGCGTAGTTCTGGGAGAAAACCACAATCGAAAGCCTCGATTCTTCGATAGCTGAAAGTAGTTCCAAAAGGTCGTCGCCTTTTCTGAGCTTTTCGGCGTCGATGAAGGTGTTGATTGCCTTCCGACCCAGAGCTCCGTAGAGATGGCCGACAAAGATCTTGCGAGTGTCTTCGCCTCTGAAATTCAGGAAGACGTCGTATTTCCATGAGGAAGACGAAGAAGCAGCCATTGACATCTGACAGGGACAGTATCCACAGCAGATGGGCAGCTACCGACTCGCCTAATGAAATGTAAAAGCTGCAATGCCCGATTGAGCGTCAGCTTTTGGAGTTGGGAGTTAAACGATCGGCTGGAAAAATTGTACCCAAAGATATGATTCTGTTTGGCTCACCGGTGCGGCGATGTTGGGTTCGTGGAGGATGATCGAGCATTCGTGTCCTGCACTTTTTGGGCTGTCTTTGTTTATCTCTTGCATCTGTTGGAGGTGCTGTGTTGGGAGTTTTTTTGCTTGACCTTATCTTCTTCTGGATCCCTGCGTCTGTTCATCCGTTTGGCTCACCGGTGCGGCGATGGGGACGACGACTTCAACAGTTTCTCTGCTGCTAGGTTTTGTTCTTCTTTGAGCTTTGTTTCTGTTTGGGCATACTCTCCGTTTTTCGGGCCTTTGTTTCGTTTCTCTTGTGTTTTTTTGTTTTTTTGTTTTAAAGAAATATTAATGGAATGTTCACTTGACCAAAACCAAGAAAAAAAAAAAAGGAAATGTTAAAAAAATTAAATTTGTAAATTAAATTTTGTATTTGTAGATGATTAGATTATTTAATGATGTTTTTAATTGATGATATATTATTTAGTTTGTAAATTTAATTTAAAATTTTAATTTTCTTAACATTATCCAAAAAAAATTAATTCTATAAAATTTAAAAGAAGAAAATTGTAAAATGGTCTAGAAGTCAATGAGTCAACGAAAATGAGTTTCTTTTTAATAGGTGGTTTCCTAGCACTATCCCAACAAAAACAAAATGTAATTCTATAAACACACATTGAAATTAATTTACGACAAATGATATTCTATACTAATCTACACTTTTCCTTTTTGTTAAAGAAACCTCGATTGTGCAAGGTGAAATTTTATTGAAATAAAAAGGCAAATGCACCTAGTGTAACTAAACAAAAAAAAAAAAAATGATATTCTACACTAGGCGATATAGTTCAACTATGTTGAATCTACACCTGCATACCCAACAACTTCTTTGCAAACCGAAAATATCTTCCGATCTCCCTATTCAGATCACAAGTGAGTTAGAGTGATTGGAAATATTCCTAGTTAAGTGTCAGTTTCTCACATTGTGTCATATCTAATAGCATCGTTTGGATTCTAATCTACTGTCACGTTAGTAACGGTATTACTTTGAAATCTTTCATATGTATGATGAGGATAATATGTGTTTTTCTTATTAAAAAATATGAAAGTTGTTGGATGATGTACCTTTTATTGTATTTTTGTTCGGATGTAGCTTTCATTGTTTTTGTTCGAATTTGGGTAGAAAGTGCCAAGAAAGAGTAGAGGCAACAACTTTAGACAGATTCAACAATCAAACTAGAAAAAGACAAAATATAAATTTGTTTGAGTCGGGCATAATCGTGTTGACCCATTTAACATGGTTAATAAGAGTTTGTGCTTCCATCCAACCCACCTAATTCGAAAGTGACGTACATTTTAGCATGCTGACACAATTACATAACTAGGTAACTTGTGTGCAAGTCATTTAAGTTGAACGTGAAATGACAAGTTTAACCTTTTTCTTTCATGTAAAGTTTGTATTCTTATGAGTAACTAATAGTGACACATTTGGGTTGTGTTCATGTCGAGAAGGTTTATAGTGTGACTGGCACACTACTTGGTAAACCAAGAATCATGATATAATTCGTCAGAATTTTTCTTTTCAAGTTTTCAACCAATTATATTATTAAACGTGATGTAACGAGCCGTGTGCCCAACACACACTGAAAGATCTCTCATTCATGTCAACACGAACCTTGAGACATCTGGATGAGTAATTAAGGGTACTTGGTATTTATGTCTTGTGGCTGCAAAGTTCCTACAGCTCTACAAAGTGCTTAGAAAATTTGAAGACAAACACGTCCTCCATATTCTAAATTCATATGGGACGGAATTGGGCAATTAAAAACTTAATTATTCAAATTTATCTTGTTCGGATGGGCAACATAAATGTGTTGTTTGCAACTGAATTCTTCAATTTCAGCACATCGAGCTATTTCTCTTGTTCTAATGTTGAATTAACATTACGAGAAGCTCCTCTCCATCTCTGTCGATGTCAAATTGGATGACTCAAATTATCTGAATTGGAACTTCCAAATACAAGAAGCTCCTCTCCACCTTCACAAGGGTTCAGAGTGTTGTGCGGAATTGATAATTTGAAATTAATAAACTAATACGGAAAAATATAACAAAACAAACAATTCAAAATAACACAAAGATTTATACTAGTTGGGCATAAGCCTACGTCTAGTTTAAGAAGAGTGAGGAAGTTTCACTAATAAACAAAACGAGATTACAAAGAATGCTGTGACACTCAAACCCAAAATACACCCAATTACACGCACAAATAGAAGAGGGAAAAAAAGAATTAGAATAATGCATTTTTTTTATTTTTTTTTATTGTTAAATGATATATTTTATTAAATTAGATGTTAAATTAAAAAATCGATAAAATTCAATCTACGCTGTGGTGTAAAGATAACATTCCTCTTCTTCCAATGAAATAAAAAGCCACTTGCATGCGTATTTTTCTATTAAAAATATGAAAGTTGTTGGACGATGTACCGTTTATTGTGTTTTTGTCCGGATGTAGCTTCATTGTTTTTGTTTGAATTTGGGTAGAAAGTGCCAAGAAAGAGTAGAGGTAACAATTTTAGACAGATTCGACAATCCGACTTGAAAAAGACAAAAAATAAATTTGTTTGAGTTGGGCACAGTCGTGTTGACCCATTTAACAAGGTTAATTAACGTTTGTGTTTCCATCAAACCCACCTAATGCGAAAGTGATATGCACTTTAGCATGCTACATAATCGCGTAATTAGATAATTCGTGTGCAAATCATTTAAGTTAAACGTGAAATGATAAGTTTAATTTGTTTCTTTCATGTAAACTTTGTATTCTTATGAGTAACTAATAGTGACGCATTTGGGTTGTGTTCATGTCGAGAAATTTTTTCGTGTGTCCGGCACACTGCTTGGTACATTAAGAATCATAATATAATTTGTTAGAATTTTTTTTTAAAGCTTTCAACCAATTATATTATTAAATTTGATGTACCGAGCCGTGTGCTATCAAACTAAAAAAATCTCCCGTTCGTGTCAACATGAATCTAAGACATCTAGAAGAGTAATTAAGGGTACTTGGTATTTTTGTCTTGTGGCTGTTTGAAACACATCCTCCATATTCTAAAGGTTTGTTATACTAACATCCCATATATAGTTGAATGTACCTCACATACTTAATATACCTCACATTTGTTTTTTTAATTAAAATGTATCTTAATACACCCCACATACTTTCTCACAATACCTCACACCCCAACTTTCAACATACACCGTAAATTCTCTACATAAACCTCACATTTTCTACATACACCCCACACTCTTCGCATCTTAAGTGCAAATACATAATATCAACCAAAAATCTTACTTGTTTCTTCGAATAGGTGGTTTCTATGTTATTTCTCGTTGCTTTAAAAAAATAAGCATATAGATTTGAGAATCCACCATTAACAGAAAAAAATATTTTACAATCCATCACTTTGTAACAAAAAGGGATCTAGAAATGCAGAACATAATGATCCTGCATTAACTTCATGAATTCTATTTTTGAATTGCTTCATACTTTTCCAAAAGCTAGCTTACTCTTTGATAATGAAAAAACCATGAAAAATTTCGGCAAAAATCTACAGAAAACTACTATAATATTTCGCATGAGATTGTCTAAACCTTTTAAAATTTGCTACTTCCCTCCATTGCTTTACAAAATTCTAACCACATCAGAAGAAATAAAACATTAATATTAGTTTCCTCCCCTACCATTAGAAATTAATTACTGTGAAACCATGTTTACCCAATTTTTTTATTTATTAAAACCACTAATAAAATAAGGGAATAAAGCATATATAAAAGATTGTTGTTGTATGAAACATTCCGAGGTATTTAAAGGGTCTGACAGAAAGTAAGTCAAACTAATCTTAAAAATCTGTAAATTGACAATTGTATGCTATTTGTACAAGTCTAATAAAAACGATTTTTTTTATTTTTTATTATATATGATTCTTGTGACAAAGTTACAGGTTTTTGACGAATAAGCTAGCATGTCTCATTGCCAAACTTGAGACAGCAATTTAACACGGTAAATTGTTACATCTAACGGAGGAAGGTAATAGTGGTTTTGAGACTTGAAGAAGATAATTAATCTTCGGATATACATGTTAAAAGTGATTTTGGGTGTATTTAGAGTTTTTTTAATTTTATTTTTAAAACTTTATGAGGTCGAAATTGTCATTCACATTAAGGTATATAACTTATTAAATATTAAATTTTAAAATGTGGTGTATTCAACATAATGTGGGTGCTAATAAAAAAAACCCTATTCTAAATTCATATGGGAACGGAATTGGGCAATTAAAAACTTAATTATTCTATTTACTTCTGATGGGCAACATAAATTTGCTTGCAACTGAATTCTTCAATTTCAGCACATCGAGTTGAATTAACATTACAACAAGCTCCTCTCAACCTCTGTCAATGTCAAATTAGATGACTCAAATTATCTGAATTGGCACTTCCAAATACAACAAGCTTCTCTCCACTTTCACTGGGGTTCAGAGTTATGCGGAAGCGCTAATTTGAAACCAATAAAATAATACGGAAATATATGACAAAACAACCAATTCAAAATGACACAGATTTATACTGATTCTGTGTAAGCCTACATCCAGTTCGAGAACAGTGAGGAAGTTCCAGTGATAACCAAAACAAGATTACAAAGAATGATGTCAAACTCAAACCCAAAATACACCCAAATACACTCACAAAAAGAAGAGGGAAAAAACGAATAGATACAAAATATTTGTCTCTCTGCAACTACAACAATCTCTAATTGGTTTCACTCTTACAAAACCTTAAATGCAGCAGCTCCCAATTATTTCTCTCTTCTATTGGGTTTCGGCTCCTCTTTCCGCCACACTAGTGCAGCTGCTTCGGTTCTCAACCTCTCGTCCAAATAGGGTTTGGGTTTGAGTGGTGGCAGCGACACTGCAACAATAGGGCTTCTCACCCTGTGCACTCTTATCCTTCCACACCAACCCTCCGAAATAAAAACCCATTGCAGGAGAAAAAATGTAGCCTAAGAAAGTCAATGAGTCGATGATGAGAATAATGCGCGTTTTTTTATTTTGTTTATTTTTTTTAAATGATAGATTTGTTAGATTATATGTTAAATTAGATTATATCTAATTAAAAATGGTCATAGCTACTTTTAGAATTATAGCCTTGTAAAATATTATTTTTAAATAAATGGTATCAGATCATACTCATCTACAATCTCCAAGGCTAAACATAGCCCGCTCAATAATTTATTAGTTTTAAGTTTATACTTTAAATTTATTTGTTAATTTAACTAAACTACCGTTTGACGTTTTCAAATTAGCCGTTGAATTTGAATCAATTATTTCAAGTGAGAAGATAGGGTCCCAAAAAAGGCTATATTTGGTCATCTTGATGCTCATTTAGCCAAAAAGTGGTCTAGTGGGCTTAATAGGTTATAGTCCAACCATCGGTTGGAGATAGATTTTTGAACAAATCAAACCATTTTTTAGCTTTTGAACCTTTAGCCTTCTTCATAAAATGACTCTAAAGAGCCAACAAAGTTTGAATCTACTCCGTAGTGTAAGAGCAACACTTTTCTCTTCCACTATAATAAAAGCTACTTGCATGCGTGTTTTTCTATTAAAAATATGAAAGTTATTGAATTATGTACCTTTTATTGTATTTTTGTTCGGACGTACCTTTCATTGTTTTTGCTCGAATTTAGGTAGAAAGTGCCGAGAAAGAGTAGAGATAACAATTTTAGACAGATTCAACAATCCAACTTGGAAAAGACAAAAAATAAATTTGTTTGAGTCGGGCATAATCGTGTTGACCCATTTAACATGGTTAATAAGAGTTTGTGTCTCCATCCAACCCACCTAATCTATAAGTGACGCACACTTTAGCACGCTTTACATAATTGCATAATAAAATAACTTGTGTGCAATTCATTTAAGTTGAACATAAAATGAGAAGTCTAACCTTTTATTTTCATGTAACCTTTGTATTCTTATGAGTAATTAACAGTGGTGCCTTTGGGTTGTGTTCATGTTGAGAAATTTTTTCGTGTGGCCGGTACACTACTCGAACATCAAGAGTCATGATACAATTCATTAAAAAAATTTTGAAGTTTTCAACAAATTATATTATAAAACTTGATGTATTGAGCCGTGTGCCAAACACGCTAAAAAATCTCTCGTTCATGTCAACACGAAGAGTATATGAGACATCTGGAAGAGTAATTAAGGGTACTTGGTAGTTGGTATTGATGTCTTGTGGTTGCAAAGTTACTACAGCTCTACAAAGTGCTTAGGGCATTTGAAAACAATGCAGAAACACGTCCTCCATATTCTAAATTCGTATGGGACGGAATAATTGGGCAATTAAAAACTTAATTATTCTAATTAATCTTGTTCTGATGAGCAACATAAATGTGTTGTTTGCAACTGAATTCTTCAATTTCAGCACATGGAGCTATTTCTCTTGTTCTAATGTTGAATTAACATTACAAGAAGCTCCTCTCCACCTCTGTCAATGTCAAATTGGATGACTCAAATTATCTGAATTGGCACTTCCAAATACAACAAGCTCCTCTCCACCTTCACTAGGGTTCAGGGTGTTGTGCGGAAGCGCTAGTTTGAAACCAATAAACTAACACGGAGAAATATGACAAAACAAACAATTCAAAATGACATAAAGATTTATACTGGTTCGGCGTAAACCTACATCCAGTTTGAGGACAGCGAGGAAGTTCCACTAATAAACAAAACGAGATTACAAAGAAAGCTCTCAAACTCAAACCCAAAATACACCCAAATACAAACACAAATAGAAGAGGGAAAAAACAAATTAGAAACAAAATATTTGTCTCTCTGCAACTACAACAATCTCTAATTGGATTCACTCTTACAAAACCTTAATGCAGCAGATCCCAATTATTTCTCTCTTCTATCGGGTTTCGGCTCCTCTTTCCGTCACACTGGTGCAGCTGCTTCGGTTCCCACCCTCTCATCCAAATTGCACAATGCGAGGCTTTATAGCGCTCACTTAGCTGCACTCCTATTTTCAATGGAAGATATCCCATGAACATGTGATCTGACTCAAGTAACTTGTCACTTGTGACTCCAATCAAGCAAATCAAATCTGAAACTGAGCTCGCCGTGCTCTCCTTTGGAGGTACAAAAACACAGGGCAGATAGATCAGACACATAATGCGCGTACTTGAACTTAGTAAAACCGCATACAGCAAATCCCAAAATCTTATGATCCGACACCGGTGGTAGATGCACAGTTACTGAAGATCCACTACACTGATGACTGAACCAATCTGAAAGTTTACTTCCAGGAAGGTACATAAAAAAGGAAAGAGTTTGCAGATAACCCTACAGAACGAAAACAAAGTAGACTGAACTTGTATTAGATATGATTCGTACTTTCGCACGTGGAGAGAGAGAGAGAGAGAGAGAGAGAGAGAGAGAGAGAGACCTGATGAGCTTCTACAATTTCTTCAAATAGATTTTGCACCAGCTGGAAGCAGTTTGAAAATGTGAAGTAAAGATTACTGTAAAGAAGATTTGGTCCTGAAACAGTTTCCAAAGCTGTGCAATCATGGGCGTCTATGAAATTTATGCTTGATGAAAGCTCTGTTATTGATTTCATTCTCTTGCAACCTTCCAATTTGAGATCTGTCAAAACGATGAAGCCGATGTTAGAGTATGAGTTTGATTCTTGTAAGACTTGTAATGATCATTAAAGTGTTTTGAATTAATATGAAGAAGTCTATGCGTAATTGGAGTTGTTCTATTTTATAGAATTGAGACTCATCAACTTACTTGGATTAAGACTCATGCTTGGATAAGGATTATGGTTTAGTATTCCTTATAGGATTGTAATAGGGCGATCAAGTTGTTTTTCGCAGTATAAATAACATGGGCTGCTGCGATCACAAGATACTGACTCTATTGGGAATCAAATACCTATTGTTTGATTGAGCATCGAGATCTTGCAAGAGAGGAGAAGTTTTTGTGTCAGGATGGTTTCTACATCATCTTCCTCATCTACAGGCTAGTCATGTTCTTCTCGTTCTTGATTTCAACAGACTTGTTGTGGTTTGATTGCTAGAACAATTCCTAGTATTTTGAGTTTAGATTAACATGTGGTATCAGAGCCTTGTGGTTCTTGCAATTGAATTCAACGAATTTGTTTTGTTAATTAACAATTGTTAACTACGTTGACCTAACGAACAAAGGAGACGGTGAAAGATAGGAGAAAAAAAAAAAAAAAAACGACGTCGTTTTCTCTTAATTAGATATTTTAAACTTTTGACCGTTAGAACAAGGAGAGAGAAACATCAAAAAGGATTCTCGTTTTTGACCGTTGCATCAGTATGGTGTTCTTTACACTTTCTGGTACTGAATGACTTCGACCTGGAGAATTCTTTCTCTAATTCCCTTATTTCTTGACGACAAGTGATTCAATAACACTATATTTATGCTTCCGCTGACTATCATATTCTACAAAGGTAATCTCTGATTAAAATTTAGCATATTTTGTTAGCTGGGTGAATCACATCAGAAATTCTCTTCTTCAACTTTTTAAAATTTTCTGATAAATCACATGGTGATGAATATGACGTTTTGTTATTTAAGATTCACTTGTTTCCCTTTTTGTGACTTCTTAAATTTCCCCTTCATCTGTTCTGATCAAATGTTGACTGACGACTATTGTTTTCTTGGATTCATGTCAGATATGGTATGGTGACTATCTTGATAATATGATGAGTTAATGATCGATGTTGAGTTATTTAATCTATGTATGCTTTTCATATATCATGAAGGGACTATATATATGACTAAATTGACTCTACATTGAAACATTCAGTGAAAGTAGATTGAAATCAGGAACTTTAAGTTTTTGTGATTTCATTATTGTTCATCTACAGTTTCTCTGAAGACTCTAAATCTGGCTAGTATTCCTATCCACACTGGAGGAAGCAATTACAAGAAGTGGAGAAGAGAAATAGGGTAGCTGTTGACTCTGAATGAAATTGACATTGTACTTGACATGCCTCAACCACCAAAATTGACAGATAAGAGTACTAAGTCTGAGAAAAATGAGCATGAAAGGTGGACAAGAGCCAACAAAATTGCTCTTTCTATCCTTGAAAGTGGAATGACAGATATTGTGAGAGGGGGAATTAAGAAACAAGATCTTGCAAATGACTACCTCAAGGCCATTGAAAATAAGTTCAAAGAATCCGAGAAGGCGAAAATTAGTCGGTATATGTCTATGCTAACAACCTACAAGATTGACAGGAATGCTTCCATTAGGGACCACATCATGAAGATGACTGATGCTGCAGAGAAACTCAACTCTATGGATGTCAACATTGGGGAAAAACAGCTAGTCTTCATGATTCTAAAGGCACTTCCTACAGAGTACAGCCAGTTAAAGGTGTCCTACAATACTCAGGACAAAACATGAACTGTTGATGAGTTGATAGCCCAGTGTGTTCAAGAGGAGACTCGTCAGAAACAGGAAAAAGGCAAGGAGGTTGAAGCTATCAATTTTGTGCAAGCTAGGAACAATGAGACCATTATTGCTTCTGGTAAGGCCTCTAAGTCTTTTGGCAAGTCTGCTAAAAATACTAAAGCCTTTAAATCTAACAATCTTAATGTCAAAATTAAGGATGTCTCTAAAATCAAGTGTCATCATTGCAAACTCAAGGGTCATTATAGAAAAGATTGTGAACAATTTAAGGACTGGCTGAAAAGTAAAGGTAGAACTGATGTCTATGTTTGTGTGGAGTCTAATCTGATTGAAATCCCTATAGATTCCCGGTGGTTTGACACTGGATCATCTGTGCACATTATAGATACATTGCATGGTTTTCAAAAACAAAAACAACCAAGTAAAGATTCTTACAATGTTTTTGTAGGTGAAGGGACAAAAGTGAATGTAGAGGCCGTTGGGGTCATAAGACTTAAACTAAAATCGGGTTTTATACTGAAATTAAATGATGTGCTTTATGTTCCAGCTATGAGGAGAAACTTACTTTCAGCATCAAAATTAGTCAAACAAGGTTTTGCTTTTCTTGTGAATGATGACAACATCAAATTTTTTAGAAAAAACAGATTGCATTCATTATTGGGATCAGCAATTATGCATGATGAATTATGGAAATTGGAATGCATTGTTGATCAAACATCCTTACCTGTTATGAATGTTAATACTAAAAGGATGCGTGAATCTGAAGTTTCTTATATTTTGTGGCATAAAAGGTAGGGACACATTTCAAAAGAAAGAGTTTTGCAGCTGTCTAAAACAAATTTGATCCCTTCACTTGATTTCAAATTAGTTCCTCAAGACTTGTAGCCTTTGTGAAGTCGGGGGTTTTCATAAGGTATTGACAATGACTTAAATTGATGAATTTCAACTTTTCCAGAGGCTGTTAAAAAGTCCAAGAAAACATGCACAACTCAGAACCTAAACATTGAAAATAATAAATTTACGTAAATGAAAAATCGTACCTCAGCTCCTTTCCAATGCGAGGCTTTATATACGAGCACTAAAAGGACCTAGCATGTGACCGCATATGCCAACTAAAGAGCCACAACAGTCTGGGTTTAGGTCCGCGTAGAAAGGGTCGAGACCCAACAGGACTGATCCATCAAATCCAACACACAGGGATTATTCTCTTCAGTTTTCCTTTGCCCCATCAGGCAGTACCAATCTTTTAGAATACAAATCCTCTGCGTCAGAGGTATCACTTCCATTTTGATCACCCTCGTTATAGTAACACCTCTCACGGTTCCTCTCAGAATGAGTAGCTCTTACCAGTGATTTGCCAAAAGCACGAAGTTCGGCTTCAGAATTCTCATGATGATAGTGTTGTTCTTGAAAGTGGAATTGATCCGGCTGTATCATGCTTCAATAACGCACCACCTCAAATTTGGGATAAAAGGGACCACATGGCTTACAATTAGCTTCCTCTCACAATTGGCTTAAAAGAGATTATGCACCTCCTCACAATTGGCATAAAAGAGACGAACTCCACTCCTTCTGATGCGATGCTGCTGAACTGGTACCCCAGAATCACATAATCTGACTCAAGTAACCTGCCCCTTGTGATGCTCAAATCAAGCAAATCAAAGCAGAAACCATGCTCCCCATGCTCTCCTTTGAAGGTACAAAAACACAGAGCAGATAGATCAGATGTATAATGTGCAACTTGAACTTAGTAACACCGCACAAAGCAAATCCTAAAATCTTACGATCCGAGACTGGTGGTAGATGCACAGTTACGGAAGATCTGCTACACTGATGGCTGAACCAATCTGAAAGTTTACTTCCAGAAAGATACATAAACATGGAAAGAGGTTGCAGATTACCCTGCAGAATGAAAACAAAGGTAAACTGGACTTGCATTAGATATGTTTCGTACTTTCGCACCTAGAGAGAGAGAGAGAGAGAGAGAGAGAGAGAGAGAGAGAGAGAGAAACAGAGAGACAGAGAGACAGAGACAGAGACCTGATGAGCTTCCACAATATCTTCAAATAGATTTTGCACCAGCTGGAAGCAGTTTGAAAATGTCAGGTAAAGATTCTTGGGAAAAAACTTGCTCGGTCTTGAAACAGATTCCAAAGCTGTGCAATCATGGGCATCTATGAACCTTATAGTTGATGAAATCTCTGGTATTGATTTCAGTCCCTTGCAACCTTCCAATTTGAGACTTGTTAACCAATGAAGCCAATTCATTTCCGCAGGCAAGCTCTCAAAATTGTTTCTACAGAGTTATAATGTATTCAATAATGATAAATGAGCAATACCCAATAATTCCAACACCTCAAACTTTGGGCAACCAGAAAGACTAAGATAGTGAAGGGACTTGAGATCACAAATGCTGCTTGGGAGACTTGAGTTTTTTGCAATCTCTTAGGTTCAACGTAACAAGCCCTAGAAGAAGATTCCCTAAACAGTAAGGCCCATGAGTTTACTAATTGACAAAGGCAGTTCTTTAATTGCAGTCCCATCTAAATATAACTTTGATAGATTCTCCATAGCATCTGAAATCTCTGGAAACTTCTCAAGGTTTGAGCAACCAGAAAGATTAAGGGTTTGAAGAGATCCCATATGAATGCTGCTAGGCAGGCTCTTGAGTTCTTGACACCTAGATAGGTTCAAAACAGTAAGGCTCGTGAGTTAATTAATTGACGAAGGCAGTTCTTTAATGGCAGTCCCATCTAAATATAACTCTGATAGATTCTCCATAGCATCTGAAATCTCTGGAAACTTCTTAAAGTTTGAGCAACCAGAAAGATTAAGGGTTTGAAGAGATCCCATATGAATGCTGCTCGGCAGGCTCTTGAGTTCTCGACAGTGTCTTAGGTCCAAGAGAGTAAGGCCCGTGAGTTTATTAATTGACGAAGGCAGTTCTTTAATGGCAGTCCATTGTAAATATAACTCTGATAGATTCTCCATAACATCTGAAATATCTGGAAACTTCTCAAAGTTTGAGCAATGAGAAAGATCAAGGGTTCGAAGAGATCCCATCTGAATGCTGCTCGGCAGGCTCTTGAGTTCTCGACAGCCTCTTAGGTCCAAGAGAGTAAGACCCGTGAGTTTATTAATTGACGAAGGCAGTTCTTTAATTGCAGTCCCATCTAAATAAAGCTTTGACAACTCCTCCATAACTTCTGAAATCTCTGGAAACATCTCAAGGTTTGAACAACCAGAAAGATTTAAGGGTTTGAAGAGATCTCATATGAATGCTGCTCGGCAGGCTCTTGAGTTCTCGACAGCCTCGTAGGTCCAAAACAGTAAGGCCCGTGAGTTTATTAATTGACGAAGGCAGTTCTTTAATTGCAGTCCCATCTAAATAAAGCCATGATAGCTTCTCCATACCATCTGAAATATCTGGAAACTTCTCAAAGTTTGAGCAACCAGAAAGATTAAGGGTTTGAAGAGATCCCATAAGAATGCTGCTCGGCAGGCTCTTGAGTTCTCGACAGCCTCGTAGGTCCAAAACAGTAAGGCCCGTGAGTTTATTAATTGACGAAGGTAGTTCTTTAATTGCAGTCCCATCTAAATAAAGCTTTGATAGCTTCTCCATAACATCTGAAATATCTGGAAACTTCTCAAAGTTTGAGCAATCAGAAAGATTAAGGGTTTGAAGAGATCCCATATGAATGCTGCTCGGCAGGCTCTTGAGTTCTCGACAGCCTCGTAGGTCCAAAACAGTAAGGCCCGTGAGTTTATTAATTGACGAAGGCAGTTCTTTAATTGCAGTCCCATTTAAATAAAGCCCTGATAGCTTCTCCATAACATCCGAAATATCTGGAAACTTCTCCAAGTTTGAGCAACCAGAAAGATTAAGGGTTTGAAGAGATCCCATATGAATGCTGCTCGGCAAGCTCTTGAGTTCTCGACAGCCTCGTAGGTCCAAAACAGTAAGGCCCGTGAGTTTATTAATTGACGAAGGTAGTTCTTTAATTGCAGTCCCATCTAAATAAAGCTTTGATAGCTTCTCCATAACATCTGAAATATCTGGAAACTTCTCAAAGTTTGAGCAACCAGAAAGATCAAGGGTTTGAAGAGATCCCATATGATTGCTGCTCGGCAGGCTCTTGAGTTCTCGACAGCCTTGTAGGTCCAAAACAGTAAGGCCCGTGAGTTTATTAATTGACGAAGGCAGTTCTTTAATTGCAGTCCCATATAAATAAAGCCCTGATAGCTTCTCCATAACATCCGAAATATCTGGAAACTTCTCCAAGTTTGAGCAACCAGAAAGATTAAGGGTTTGAAGAGATCCCATATGAATGCTGCTCGGCAAGCTCTTGAGTTCTCGACAGCCTCGTAGGTCCAAAATAGTAAGGCCCGTGAGTTTATTAATTGTCGAAGGCAGTTCTTTAATTGCAGTCCCATCTAAAAAAAGCTCTGATAGCCTCTCCATAACATCCGAAATATCTGGAAACTTCTCCAAGTTTGAGCAACCAGAAAAATTAAGGGTTTGAAGAGATCCCATATGAATGCTGCTCGGCAGGCTCTTGAGTTCTCGACAACCTCGTAGGTCCAAAACAGTAAGGCCCGTGAGTTTATTAATTGACGAAGGCAGTTCTTCAATTGCAGCCCTACTTAAATCAAGCTCTGATAGCTTCTCCATAACATCCAAAATATCTGGAAACTTCTCCAAGTTTGAGCAACCAGAAAGATCAAGGGTTTGAAGAGATCCCATATGAATGCTGCTCGGCAAGCTCTTGAGTTCTCGACAACCTCGTAGGTCCAAAACAGTAAGGCCCGTGAGTTTATTAATTGACGAAGGCAATTCTTTAATTGCAGTCCCATCTAAATAAAGCTTTGATAGCCTCTCCATAACATCCGAAATATCTGGAAACTTCTCCAAGTTTGAGCAACCAGAAAAATTAAGGGTTTGAAGAGATCCCATATGAATGCTGCTTGGCAGGCTCTTGAGTTCTCGACACCCATATAGGGACAAAACAGTAAGGCCCGTGAGTTTATTAATTGACGAAGGCAGTTCTTTAATCGCAGTCCCACCTACATAAAGCTCTGATAGCTTCTCCATAACATCTGAAATTTCTGGAAACTTCTCAAAGTTTGAGCAACCATAAAGACTAAGGGTTTGAAGAGATCCCATACAAATGCTGCTCGGCAGGCTCTTGAGTTCTTGACACCCAGTTAGGTCCAAAAAAGTAAGGCCCGTGAGTTTATTCATTGATGAAGGCAGTTCTTTAATCGCAGTCCCATCTAAATAAAGCTCTGATAGCTTCTCCATAACATCCGAAATATCTGGAAACTTCTCAAAGTTTGAGCAACCAGAAAGATTAAGGGTTTGAAGAGATCCCATATGACTGATGCTCGGCAGGCTCTTGAGTTCTCGACAGTCTCCTAGATTCAATATAACAAGGTTTTTCAGAGCTGAAATGGATGGGTCAACCTCATAAAACCCTTTACAACCTTTGAGATTTAGTTCCTCGAGACTTGTAGCCTTTGTGAAGTCGGGGGTTTTCTTAAGGTATTTACAATAACTTAAGTTGATGAATTTCAACTTTTCCAGAGGCTGTTAAAAAGTTAAAGAAAACATGCACAACACATCTCAGAACCTCAACATTGAAAATAAATATATTTACGTAAATGAAAAATCGTACCTCGGCTCCTTTCCAAAGTTGTTCGATGCAACTATAGCTCATGTCAAGGTTTACAAGATTCTTGAACTGAAAGTTGGATGGCCAAGACTTTAGGGGGCAATAACGCCAGAGGAGACACGTCAACTGAGAAGATTGGAACTTTAAGTCCGCAATCCAGTGCTGTATGAAGCAATCATGTGGAGCTCGATGGTCAAAGTACTTGGTGCAAGTATAAGCACCATCACGGATCATGAGCAGTCTTAGTTTTGTCATACTAACAAAAGCTTCAGTATTTGAGCATCCCTCTTTAAAGATTGCTGAATCCAGGATTATGCCTTCAACTGCTTCTGTAGCCTGGATAAACCAACAATGTAAATTAAAGTGAAGGAAAACACCAAGAACCTTATTGAATATTATAAACAATGCATGTTTGCTATAAAATAGATTTTGGCCGGCTTTCTATGAAACATTGCATAAGAAAAAGATATCTCACTGTATTTTGAGTCAGCACATGATGAACATCTTCATAACTCCACAACCTACTTCTTCTCCCAGGCTCTTTGATAGATTCTTGGCGAACGATTTCCCGACACATTTCCTCTAGTAAATCATGCATCTCCAGTTGCCCCTCCTTCGAGACAGATATGAGAGCTTGATCGATTAGAACTCCTATTCCAGTATGAGGATAGAAACCACAACTGTCCAGAATTGCAGTTGCATAGTCTTTTTTCATTCCTTTAAGGAAACATGCAATATCTAGAAGGATGTCCTTCTCTGTTTCATCGAGTCCATCGAAGCTTGTTTTAAGCACATCATTAATTCCCCTTTGTGGGATTTTCCTTATTTTTTCTAACACATCTTCCCACTGGCGTACAGTTTTGTTATGAAGAAAAGCTCCCAAGACTTTGAGTGCTAAAGGCAGACCTTGAGCGTAGTGTAAGACACGCCTTGAGAGCTGAATCAGCTGATCATAATTTAAGGTGGGTTGGTTTGTTCTGAAGGCGTGCTTCCTAAAGAGCTCCAGAGCTTCGGAATCACTGAAAATCTCAGGCTTATAGATCGCATTAGCTCCACTTAGTAATTGCAAATCTCTCGTTGTTATAATGATTCTACTACCACCACCAAAGGAATGTTGCTTTCCTAGTAAAGCTTCAATTTGGTCTAATTTGTTCACATCATCAACAACAATAAGAACTTTTCTCTGACCTAGGCTCTTTAACATCACCTCAAAACCTTTACTCGAAATGTCCGAACTCACCACCTTGTTATTAGAGATACTTGATAGAAGTTGTGTCTGCATATGTAGTTTGCCATGATTCTTGAAACCCTCCTTTACATTGTCAAGAAAGCAACAAGCTTCAAATTGACAAGCGATTTCATCATAAATAGCTCTAGCGATAGTTGTTTTGCCTAGACCACCCATACCCCATATTCCGACAATACGAACATCATCCTTATGCAACCCAGGAGGATCAGCATATAACAATAAATGCATTTTACGCATATGAGAATCCATTCCAATCAATCCATTATCTTTGCTTGACGAGATTTCGATCAATCTCTCAAATATATCATCCACAATTTCCTCAATAAGCTTGGCATCATCCCTATGTAATAAGAAAAACAGCATTGCCAATTTTGCTAAGAAAATATACATTATACAGTGACACCCAATTAAACTAGATGCTTTAAAAATCCCAATTCAAAAGTAATTAAGAATATAATCGAACAGTAATTACTCGTATTTTCGCGAATCCCAGCCGGATAAATTGGCAGCTCTGGTTAGCGCGGACCTCCAGCTCTCCACCTCTTTCATTTCGACGCTCGATTCACCTTCGTTTTGAGGAAAAACTTCTGCAAAACTTCTCTTGAGCTTACGAACTTCAGATGGATCAACTTGGTAGAAAATCGGCACCACTATCTGCTTCTTTGCATCCATGCACTCCAGGATTTTGACCAGTTCTTTCAAGCACCACGTCGAAGAAGCGTAGTCCTGGGAGAAAACCACGATCGAAAGCCTCGACGACTCGATAGCCGCAAGGAGTTCCGAAAGGTCGTTGCCTTTTCTGAGCTCTTCGGCGTCGATGAAGGTGTTGATTGCTTTCCGTCGCAGAGCACTGTAGAGATGGCCGACGAAGATCTTGCGAGTGTCTTCGCCTCTGAAATTCAGGAATACGTCGTATTTCCATGAGGAAGAGGAAGAAGCAGCCATTGACATCTGACAGGGACGATATCCAGAGCAGATGGTCAGCTACCGACTCGCCTAATGCAACGTAAAAGCTGAAATGACCGATTGAGCGTCAGATTTTGGAGTTGGGAGTTAAACGATCGGCTGGAAAAATTGTACCCAAAGATATGATTCTGTTTGGCTCATCAGTGCGGCGACGTTGGATTCGTGTCCTGCACTTCTTGGGCTGTCTTTTGGTTTATCTCGTGCATCTGGTGGAGGTGCTGTGTTTGGAGTTTTTTCTGTTGCCCTTATCTTCTTCTGGATCCCAGCGGCCGTTCATCCGATTGGCTCACCAGCGCGGCGATGGGGACGACGACTAACAGTTTCTCTGCTGCTAGGATTTTGTTCTTCTTTGAGCTTTTTGCTTCTGTTCGGGCCTAATCTCTGTTTTCGGGCCTTGTTTCGTTTCCCTTGTGTTTTTTATTTTTATTTTTTTTCTTTTGTTTTAATGAAATATTAATGGAATGTCCACTTGAGCAAAACCAAGAAAAAAAAAAAGTAATGTTAAAGAATACTAAATTTTTAAGTTAAAATTATAAATTATGTTGTAGTTATAGTTGTAGATGATTAGATTATTCATTAAATGTCGATTAATGTAATATTTTTAATTAATAATATATCATTTAGTTTATAAATTTAATTTAATTTTTTAACTTTCTTAACATTTAGTTAAGAAATAATAATAATTTATCTTTACTGTTGCAACTTAATATTACAATCTGGTATTTCTTTTTACTTATAATTCTTAGTTTCAATTCTGGCTACAGGTGAATTTGAACCACATTATTACTAACCCATTGTGAGGCTAACCTCACCATTCATATTAGCGCTAATAATATCGTTTGTTAAAATAAAATATTTTTATTAAGGGAAAGAGGCCCCTGCAACAATGAAAGCTCGCTTAATTGGGTTTACTTTTGTGTTTTCACGGGTTTGTGTATGTACTGGTATCATTGCCTCCGAGTGTAATTCTTAGTTTCAATTCTCGTTAAAGGTGAATTTGAACCACATTATTACTAGCTCATTGTGAGGTTAACCTCACCATGCATCTTAACGCTGATAACATCGTTTGTTAAAAAATTTATTTTTATTAAGAGAAAGAGGCCCCTGCAATAATAAAAGCTCACTTAATTGGGTTTACTTTTGTGTTTTCACGTGTTTGTGTATGTACTGGTATCATTGCCTCCGAATGTGTGTGCGCGCGAGTGTGAGTGTGAGTGTGTGTGTGTGAGAGAGAGAGAGAGAGAGACCGAGACCTAATCATGACAATGAGTTTCCAACAATATCCCTGAATGGATTTTTTGGTACCAGCCGGAGGCAATTAGAAAATATGAGGTAAAGATTCATAGAATGAGGCTTTGGTGTTGAAACTGTTTCCGAAGCTGTGCAATCATGTGCATCTATCTAATATTTGATGAAAGCTGTGGTATTGATATTAGTCTCCTGCAAGCTTCCACATTGAAATTTGTTAAACGATGAAGTCGATCCATAGTTGCAGTTAAGCTCTCAAAATTGTTTCTGCACAGCACTAATGTTATCAAATGAATTAGATTCGTAACATAATCCGGTAACTCCAACAGTTTGCGGTCAATTAAATCAAGAAACACAAGGTTTTCATAGTGTCTATGAGCCGGTGGTTTTGGTGACAATGACACAAATGGGGGCTTCTTTGCCATCCATTTACCAGATAACGTTGCAGGCATGATTGAACTTGACATAGAGAATGGTCGTTCTATACCACTTCCCTCTACGTCAACGTCCCTCAAGGATCCCACATTTCCTAAGCCCTCAGGCAAGTGAGAAAGTCTCGAGCACCCAGAGACAATGAGACGGGTAATGTATGCCAAATTACAGATACTGTCTGGAAGACAGAATGCCTTTGCAGTTTTTCAAATTTAATATCACAAGCCCTCGAAGCCGCTCAATTGATGGGAAAATCCATGTGAAAGATGTTCCATCCAAATGAAGCTCTTTTAATCCTTCCATATCTTCTTCAATTTCTGGAAACTCCTTAAGCCTTGGACAGCCAGATAGAGTAAGATATCTAAGGGACTTGAGTTGACAAATGCTGTTTGGAAGACTCTTAAGTTCTCTGCAACAATTTAGGTTCAAAGTAACAAGCCCCGTAAGAATGCTAATCGATGAGGGAAGTTCTTCAATTGCAGTCCGACCTAGATAAAGCTCTGATAGCTCCTGCATACTTCCTGAAATCTCTGGAAACTTAACAAAATTTGAGCAGCCAGAAAGAACAAGGGTTTTAAGAGATTTCATGTGAATTCTGCTTGAAAGAATCTTAAGTTCTTTGCATCCTTTAAGACTCAAAAAAACAAGGTGCTCAAGATCTGAAATCGATGGGTGAACTTCAGTTAAACTTGTACAACCTTCAAGATTTAGAATCTCAAGATTTTTTGCTTCAGTGATGTCGGGGGTTTTGTTGAGGTATTGAGAATGACTTAAACCGATGAATTCCAACCTTTCCAGATGCTGTAACAACAACCAAGAAGACATCCAATAAATAATAAGGCATCTGACAACTTAACCATTCAAAAGAAACATATGAAAAATGAATATTGTACCTTGTTTCCTTCCCAAAGTTGTTCAATCTGACTATACGGCATTTCAAGATCAATAACATTCTTTGGGTGGAAATTGGATGGCAAGGACTTTAGGGGGCACCCATGCCAGAGTAGACACCTCAACTCATGAGAGAGAAATTTTAAATGCCCACTCATGTGTTGTTTACAGTCACCATTTGGATGGGATCGATCCTCCCATGATGCGTTTACCATGGATCGGGTACAGTGGATTTTGAGAAGTCTTAGTTTTGTCATTCTAACTAAAGCTTCAGCTTCAAAGTATCTCTTTTGAGTTGGCCAAGTTGAGGATTATGCCTTCAACTGCTTCTGTAGCCTGGGATAACCAAACAGTGGAAATTCAGTAAGTGAAAATATCCAGAATTTGATTTTTGTCATACTTCAGTTTTCTACTCAATATTACATGCTTAAAAGAAAGAGGTAATGAATATATCTCATTGTATTTTGAGTTCATGCACGATGAACATCTTCATAAATCCATAGCCTACTTCTTCCAGACTCTTTATTGGATTCTTGGTGGACTATTTCCCATCCCATTTCTTGCAGTAAATCATGCATCTCAAGAGTATCATAATTTGAGATAGTGATGAGAGTTCTGTTAACTAGTACTCCTAATCCACTATGGGGATAAAAGCCACAGCTATCAAGAATTTTTGTTACATAGTCTTTCTCCATCCCTTTAAAGAAACAAGCAATATCTAGAAATATGTCCTTCTCTGAATCATCTAGCCCATCAAAGCTCCTTCTAAGAACATCCTGAATTCCCATG
Source organism: Pyrus communis (assembly GCF_041283825.1). Classification (NCBI taxonomy): domain Eukaryota; kingdom Viridiplantae; phylum Streptophyta; class Magnoliopsida; order Rosales; family Rosaceae; genus Pyrus; species Pyrus communis. The sequence goes on from NC_142565.1 coordinate 3,145,440, forward strand.
AGCTGGGTTTTCTTTGTTTTACTCAACACATCTTCCCACTCCCGTACACTTCTGTTATCAAGCAAGGATCCCAAGATTTTAAGTGCTAAAGGCACACCATAAGCATGCTGTATGGCAAGCCTTGCGAGACGATCATAATCTCTTGTGGGTTGGTTTGTTTTGAAGGCATACTGCCTGAAGAGTTCAAGAGCTTCTGGCTCACTTAAGTTCTTGGGCTTATATACCACAACAGCTCCACTTAGTAACTGCTTATCTCTTGTTGTTATAATGATTCTACTTCCACCACCAAATGAATGCTGCTTTCCAAGTAAGGCTTCGATTTGGGATAATTTGTCAACGTCATCAAGAACAATGAAAACTTTTTTCCTTCGTAGCCTTTTCATTATCATTAATAGCAAGTGCATGCGAACAAATTAAACTTACTTATAATTTTTTGAATCCCAACCGGATAATCGGTGGCTGTAGCAAGAGCGGACCTCCAGCTCTGCACCTCCTTCACATCAACGTTAGAATAGCTTTCATGTTTAGCAAAAGCTTCTGCAAAACTTCCCTCGAGTTTACGAATATCGGATGGATCCACTTCGTAGAAAACAGGCACCACTATCTGCTTTTGTGTATCCATGCATTCCAGTATCTGGACGAGTTCTTTCAAGCACCACGTCGAAGAAGCGTAGTTTTCGGAAAAAACTATAATCGATAGCCTCGAGTCGGCAATAGCTGTAAGGAGCTCCGAAAGGTCGTTGCCTTTTCGAAGCTCTTCGCCATCAATGAAGGTGTTGATTGCTTTCTGATTCAGAGCTTTGTAGAGATGGCCGATGAAGATCTTGCGAGTGTCTTCCCCTCTAAAATTCAGGAATACATCATATTTCCCACTACTATCGGATGAAGAAGAAGAAGAACAAGAAGAAGCAGCGAAGAGCTAAAAAGAAAAAAAACGTAGTGGGTGAGCAAAAAGCAAATACCAATGAAGACCGGACCTGTTTCCCAGGGATTTTGATAGCACAACCTTAATTCCACTCTGGGAGCCACCATTAACATCCGACGAAAGTGAAATACCTGGTCTTCAGTAAATGTTGGAATTGGAGGGATGCTGAGATTGCAGGTCAACGCCCTCCCTCACTCCCTCCCTCCATTGTCGGTCAAAGGGATTCGGATTGGACTTGGTTGAATGGGCTAAAGTGCGCACCGGTGTCATTTGGAAACATGTAAGGCCCAAAGCCGGTGGGCACTTACCATCCAATGGTAACTTTCTACTCTTTTCTAGAGCTCAAGATTTCAAACGTGACATGTTAACATGAACATTTCTGACGTATAACAAATGGCTAAATGAATCAAGGAGGAGATGAATTGTCAAAAGACAAAAGGATGCAGTGTGAATTTGTCTATTTGGCATCCAAGCTCCAAATTGGACCCTTAATACCTTTTAGGAAAAAAAACGACGCCACGAGTCAAACTCATGAATTTTGACCATTTGGAATTGTTTCAACCTCCAAAATACAATTTTAAGTTTATAATAAAAATTCAGACTTTTTGTTATTGTTCAATTTATATATGCCATTAGTCCTTTGAGTTGTCCCAACAGATGTACTATATTTATTTAAGCCATTTGGCTGTTCATTTGTAAGCATCAAGCTAATCAATTAAACAAAACAACCCTGGGTTTTCAACCAAAATCTGGTGGACTCCAAAAATTGTATTTTTCGAGGGCTTACGTTTGTATCTCTCTTGCTTCGTCCTGCGTCACTTCCATAGGTTATTGCAACTTGATTGGCAATTCTTACCTGTGATTTTGCCAAGAACACGAAGTTCCACTTCAGAGTTTTCATGATGATGTTTGGGGCTGCAACATGCTTCGGTTTTGCATTTCCTCACACTTAAGCGATGCAGCTGTGTTTGGCAAAATCATACCTACTCGTCCTCCTCTTCCTCCTCCATCTTTCACCACCTGTCCCTTCTGCACGTTAGGATTATTCACTGTCACAAATCACAATATCCCCAGAAACAAAGCGTGGATCCAAAGTTTCCTCCAAGTTCAAGGAGCTGGGATCAGTGCTTGTTGACTTGCTACCGCTAAACACCATAGTCTATAGAGAACACATTGCCTCCATCAGACAAAGCTTATGAACCACTGACAGATATCAGAGCTGAAGCATCCACCAAGCCGGCAAATTTGAATAAATTTGAAAAATAGATTGATACAGGAATTAGAAGTTATCCTTCTGTTTTAAAACATAAGTGTTGAATAACATGGTATTTATATAAAATGTAATGAAATCTCTCTGCATTGTACCTTCTTTCAAAAGCATCGCTGCATTCCTGTATATCCACCGGTTGAGAACCTTTGAAGTTATACTTGATGATAGCTCTGGTATTGATTTCAGTCTCTTGCAAGCTTCCAATTTGAGAGTTGTTAAACAAAGAAGTCAATTCATTGTCGCGGGTAAGCTCTCAAAAAGGTTTCTGCAAAATTTTAATATTTTCAAGGAAGATATATGCTAATACAATCCAATACCTCCAACAGTCACTTAAACCAAGAATTTCAGGCCGGAGTGACAATAATTTTTCACAGCAGAAGTAGGAACCAAAGCTCGTTTTAAGCACATTATGAATTCTTTTGTGCGGGATTCTCCTTGTTTTTCCCAACACATCTTCCCACTCGCGCACAGTTTTGTTATGAAGAAAAGCTCCCAACACTTTGAGTGCTAAAGGCAGACCTTGAGCATATTGTACGACACGCCTTGAGAGCCGAATCAGCTGATCGTAATTTAAGGTGGGTTATTGTTACACCCCACCCCCGATTTTAAAGGTAGTTTTGGACTCCGACCACACCCTCAAGGTTTTGTTTCTGGGAACTCACACGAGAATTTCCCAGTGGGTCACCCATCCTGGAATTGCTCTTGTCCGAACTCACTTAACTTCGGAGTTCTGATGGAACCGGAAGCCAGTGAGTTCCCAAAAGACCTCACGCTATATGGAGGTGGGCATGTATATATAAGGGTACTTGGTATTTATGTCATGTGGCTGCAAAGTTATTACAGCTCTACGAAGTGAAATTCTAAATTCATATGGAACAGAATTGGGCAATTAAAAACTTAATTATTCTAATTAATCTTGTTTTCATAAGCAACATAAATGTGTTGTTTGCAATTGAATTTTTCAATTTCAGCACATCGAGCCATTTCTCTTGTTCTAATTTTGAATTAACATTACAACAAGCTCCTCTCAACCTCTGTCAATGTCAAAGTGGATGACTCACGTTATCTGAATTGGCACTTCCAAATACAAGAAGCTCCTTTCCACCTTCACTGGGTTCAGTGTGCTGTGTGGAAACGCTAATTTGAAACCAATAAACTAATACGAAAAAATATGACAAAACAAACAATTAAAAATGACAGATTTATACTGGCTCGACGTAAACCTACATCCAGTTCGGGGACAACGAGAAAATTCCACTAATAAACAAAAGGAAAAGGAGATTACAAAGAGTGCTCTCAAACTCAAACCCAAAATACACCCAGATACACTCACAAACAGAAGAGGGAAAAAACGAATTACAAACAAAATATTTGTCTCTCTACAACTACAACAATCTCTAATTGGTTTCACTCTTACAGAACCTTAAATGCAGCAGCTCCCCATTTTATTTCTCTCTTCCATTGGGTGTCGGCTCTTCTCTTTCCTTTACACTAGTGCAGCTGCTTCTATTCCCACCGTCTCATCCAAATTGCACAATGCGAGGCTTTATATACGAGCACTAAAAAGAACTAGCCTGTGATCCGCATATGCCAACTAAAGAGCCACAACAGTTTGGTTTTAGGTCCGCGTAGAAGGGGTCAAGACCCAACAGGACTGAGCCATCAAATCCAACACAGAGGGGATTATTCTCTTCAGTTTTCCTTTGCCCCATCAGGAAGTACCAATCTTTTAGAATACAAATCCTCTGCGTCAGAGGTATCACTTCCACTTTGTCCACCCTCGTTATAGCAACACCCCTCATGGTTCCTCTCAGAATGAGCAACTCTTACCAGTGATTTGCCAAAAGCACGAAGTTCGACTTCAGAATTCTCATGATGATAGTGTTGTTCTTGAAAGTGGAATTGACCCGGTTGTATCATGCTTCAATAATGCACCACCTCAAATTTGGGATAAAAGGGACCACACGGGCTTACAATTAGCTTCCTCTCACAATTGGCAAAAAAGAGATTATGCACCTCCTCACAATTGGCATAAAAGAGACAAACTCCACTCCTTCTGATGCGATGCTGCTGAACTGGTGCCCCAGAATCACATAATCTGACTCAAGTAACCTGCCCCTTGTGATGCTCAAATCAAGAAAATCAAAGCAGAAACCGCGCTCGCCATGCTCTCCTTTGAAGGTACAAAAACACAGAGCAGATAGATCAGATGAATAATGGGCATACTTGAACTTAGTAACACCGCACACTGCAAATCCCAAAATCTTATGATCCGAGACTGGTGGTAGATGCACAGTTACGGAAGATCTGCTACACTGATGTCTGAACCAATCTGAAAGTTTACTTCCAGGAAGATACATAAGCATGGAAAGAGGTTGCAGATTACCCTGCAGAATGAAAACACAGGTAAACTGGACTTGCATTAGATATGTTTCGTACTTTCGCACGTAGAGAGAGAGAGAGAGAGAGAGAGAGAGAGAGAGAGACCTGATGAGCTTCCACAATATCTTCAAATAGATTTTGCACCAGCTGGAAGCAGTTTGAAAATGTCAAGTAAAGATTCTTGGAAAAAAAAAACTTGCTTGATCTTGAAACAGCTTCCAAAGCTGTGCAATCATGGGCATCTACGAACCTTATAGTAGATGAAATCTCTGGTATTGATTTCAGTCCCTTGCAACCTTCCAATTTGAGACTTGTTAACCAATGAAGCCAATTCATTTCTGCAGGCAAGCTCTCAAAATTGTTTCTGCAGAGTTCTAATGTATTCAATAATGATAAATGAGCAATACCCAATAATTCCGACACCTCAAACTTTGGGCAACCAGAAAGACTAAGATAGTGAAGGGACTTGAGATCACAAATGCTGCTTGGGAGACTTGAGTTTTCTGCAATCTCTTAGGTTCAACGTAACAAGCGCTGGAAGATTTCCAAAACAGTAAGGCCCGTGAGTTTACTAATTGACGACGGCAGTTCCTTAATTGCAGTCCCATCTAAGTATAACTCTGATAGATTCTCCATAGCATCTGAAATCTCTGGAAACTTCTCAAGGTTTGAGCAACCAGAAAGATTAAGGGTTTGAAGAGATCCCATATGAATGCTGCTTGGCAGGCTCTTGAGTTCTTGACACCCAAATAGGTCCAAAACAGTAAGGCCCGTCAGTTTGTTAATTGACGAAGGTAGTTCTTTAATGGCAGTCCCATCTAAATATAACTCTGATAGATTCTCCATAGAATCTGAAATCTCTGGAAACTTCTCAAGGTTTGAGCAACCAGAAAGATCAAGGGTTCGAAGAGATCCCATGTGAATGCTGCTTGGCAGGCTATTGAGTTCTTGACACCCAGATAGGTCCAAATGCGTAAGGCCCGTGAGTTTATTAATTGACGAAGGCAGTTCCTTAATCGCAGTCCCATCTAAATAAAGCTGTGATAGCTTCTCCATAACATCTGAAATATCTGGAAACTTCTCCAAGTTTGAGCAACCAGAAAGATTAAGGGTTAGAAGAGATCCCATATGAATGCTGCTCGGCAGGCTCTTGAGTTTTCGACACCCCGATAGGTCCAAAACAGTAAGGCCCGTGAGTTTATTAATCGATGAAGGCAGTTTTTTAATGGCAGTCCCACCTAAATAAAGGTTTGATAGCTTCTCCATAACATCTGAAGTATCTGGAAACTCCTCAAAGTTTGAGCAACCAGAAAGATAAAGGGTTTGAAGAGATCCCACATGAATGATGCTTGTCAGGCTCTTGAGTTTTTGACACCCAGATAGGTTCAAAACAATAGGGCCCATGAGTTTATTAATTGACGAAGGCAGTTCTTTAATGGCAGTCCCATCTAAATATAACGCTGATAGATTTTCAATAATATCTAAAATCTCTGGAAGCTCCTCAAGGTTTGAGCAACCAGAAAGATTAAGGATTTGAAGAGATCCCATATAAATGCTGCTGGGCAGGCTCTTGAGTTCTCGACACCAAGATAGGTTCAAAACAGAAAGGCCCGTGAATTTGTTAATTGACGAAGGCAATTCTTTAATGGCAGTGCTATCTAAATATAACCCTGATAGATTCCCCATAACATCTGAAATATCCGGAAACTTCCCAAGGTTTGAGCAACCAGAAAGACGAAGGGTTTGAAGAGATCCCATATGAATGCTGCTCGGCAGGCTCTTAAGTTCTTGACACCCATATAGGTCCAAAACAGTAAGGCCCGTGAGTTTATTAATTGACGAAGGCAGTTCTTTAATCGCAGTCCCATCTAAATAAAGCTTTGATAGCTTCTCCATAACATCTAAAATATCTGGAAATTTCTCAAGGTTTGAGCAACCAGAAAGCTTAAAGGTTTGAAGGGATCCCATATGAATGCTGCTCGGCAGGCTTTTGAGTTCTCGACAGCCTGTTAGGTCCAAAATTGTAAGGCCCATGAGTTTATTAATTGATGAAGGCAGCTCTTTAATTGCAGTCCAATCTAAATAAAGCTTTGACAGCTCCTCCATAACTTCTGAAATCTCTGGAAACTTCTCAAGGTTTGAGCAACCAGAAAAATTAAGGGTTCGAAGAGATCCCATATGAATGCTGCTCGGCAGGCTCTTGAGTTCTCGACAGCCTCGTAGGTCCAAAACAGTAAGGCCCGTGAGTTTATTAATTGACGAAGGCAGTTCTTTAATGGCAGTCCCACCTAAATAAAGGTTTGATAGCTTCTCCATACCATCTGAAATATCTGGAAACTTCTCAAAGTTTGAGCAACCAGAAAGACGAAGGGTTTGAAGAGATCCCATCTGAATGCTGCTCGGCAGGCTCTTGAGTTCTTGAAACCCAGATAGGTCCAAAACAGTAAGGCCCGTGAGTTTAATAATTGACAAAGGCAGTTCTTTAATGGCAGTCCAACCTAAATATAACTCTGATAGATTCTCCATAACATCTGAAATATCTGGAAATTTCTCAAGGTTTGAGCAACCAGAAAGCTTAAAGGTTTGAAGGGATCCCATATGAATGCTGCTCGGAAGGCTTTTGAGTTCTCGACAGCCTGTTAGGTCCAAAATTGTAAGGCCCGTGAGTTTATTAATTGATGAAGGCAGCTCTTTAATTGCAGTCCCATCTAAATAAAGCTTTGACAGCTTCTTCATAACTTCTGAAATCTCTGGAAACATCTCAAGGTTTGAGCAACTAGAAAGATCAAGAGGTTGAAGAGATCCCATATGAATGATGCTCGGCAGGCTCTTGAGTTTTTTACAGTCTCGTAGATTCAATATAGCAAGGTTTTTCAGAGCTGAAATGGATAGGTCAACCTCAGATAAACTTGTACAACCTTCTAGATTTAGTTCCTCAAGACTTGTAGCCTTTGTGAAGTCGGGGGTTTTCTTAAGGTATTGACAATGACTTAAATTGATGAATTTCAACTTTTCCAGAGGCTGTTAAAAAGTCCAAGAAAACATGCAGAACACATCTCAGAACCTAAACATTGAAAATAAATGTATTTACGCAAATGAAAAATCGTACCTCAGCTCCTTTCCAAAGTTGTTCGATGCAACTATTGCTCATGTCAAGGTTTACAAGATTCTTGAACTGAAAGTTGGATGGCCAAGACTTGAGGGGGCAACCACGCCAGATGAGACACCTCAACTGAGAACATTGGAACTTTAAGTCCGCAATCCAGCGTTTTATGAAGCAATCATGTGGAGCTCGATGGTCAAATGAATCCCCGAATGCAAGCTCATCTTCTGCTTCACTTGAAGTTTGACTGTCAAATGAAACCTTGGATACAAACCCATATTCATCAAAGTACTGGTTGTAAGTATAAGCGCCATCACGGATCATGAGCAGTCTTAGTTTTGTCATACTAACAAAAGCTTCAGTATTTGAGCATCCCTCTTTAAAGATTGCTGAATCCAGGATTATGCCTTCAACTGCTTCTGTTGCCTGGATAAACCAACAATGTAAATTAAAGTGAAGGAAAACACCAAGAACCTTACTGAATATTATAAACAATGCATGTTTGCTATAAAATAGATTTTGGTCGAAAGCTGAAGTTTTCTACGAAACATTGCATCAGAAAAAGACATCTCACTGTATTTTGAGTCAGCACATGACGAACATCTTCATAACTCCACAACCTACTTCTTCTCCCAGGCTCTTCGATAAATTCTTGGCGAACGATTTCCCGACCCATTTCCTCTAGTAAATCATGCATCTCCAGTTTCCCCCACTCTGAGACAGATATGAGAGCTCGATCGATTAGAACTCCTATTCCATCATGAGGATAGAAACCAAAACTGTCCAGAATTGCAGTTGCATAGTCTTTTTTCACTCCTTTAAAGAAACATGCAATATCTAGAAAGATCTTCTTCTCTGTTTCATCTAATCCATCAAAGCTTGTTTTAAGCACATCATGAATTCCCCTTTGTGGGATTTTCCTTATTTTTTCTAACACATCTTCCCACTGGCGTACAGTTTTGTTATGAAGATGAGCTCCCAAGACTTTGAGTGCTAAAGGTAGACCTTGAGCATATTGTATGACACGCCTTGAGAGCTGACCATAATTTCGGGTGGGTTGGATTGTTCTGAAGGCGTGCTTCCTAAAGAGCTCCAGAGCTTCAGAATCACTGAAAATCTCAGGCTTGTAGGTTGCATCAGCTTCACTTAGTAATGTCGAATCTCTTGTTGTCATAATGATTCTACTTCCACCACCAAAGGAATGTTGCTTTCCTAGTAAAGCATCAATTTGGTCTAATTTGTCCACATCATCAACAACAATAAGAACTTTTCTCTGACCTAGGCTCTTTAACATCGCCTCGAAACCCTTACTTGAAATGTCCGAACTCACCACCTTGTTATTCGAGATACTTGCTAGAAGTTGTGTCTGCATATGTAGTTTGCCATTATTCTTGAAACCCTCCTTGACATTTTCAAGAAAGCAACAAGCTTCAAATTCACGAGCGATTTCATGATAAACAGCACTAGCGACAGTTGTTTTGCCTAGACCACCCATACCCCATATTCCGACAATACGAACATCATCCTTATGCAACCCAGGAGGATCAGGATATAACAATAAATGCATTTTACGCATATGAGAATCCATTCCAATCAATCCAGTATCTTTGCTTGACGAGACTTGGATCAATCTCTTAAATATGTCATCCACAATTTCCTCAATAAGCTTGGCATCATCCCTGTGTAATATGAAAAACAGCATTGCCAATTTTGCTAAGAAAATATACATTATACAGTGACACCGAATTAAACTAGATGCTTTAAAAATCCCAATTCAAAAGTAATTAAGAATATAATCGAACAGTAATTACTCGTATTTTCGCGAATCCCAGCCGGATAAATTGGCAGCTCTGGTTAGCGCGGACCTCCAGCTCTCCACCTCTTTCATTTCGGCGCTCGATTCACCTTCGTTTTGAGGTAAAGCTTCTGCAAAACTTCTCTTGAGCTTACGAACTTCAGATGGATCAACTTGGTAGAAAATCGGCACCACTATCTGCTTCTTTGCATCCATGCACGCCAGGATTTTGACCAGTTCTTTCAAGCACCACGTCGAAGAAGCGTAGTCCGGGGAGAAAACCACGATCGAAAGCCTCGACGACTCGATAGCCGCAAGGAGTTCCGAAAGGTCGTTGCCTTTTCTGAGCTCTTCGGCGTCGATGAAGGTGTTGATTGCTTTCCGACGCAGAGCACTGTAGAGATGGCCGACGAAGATCTTGCGAGTGTCTTCGCCTCTGAAATTCAGGAAGACGTCGTATTTCCATGAGGAAGAGGAAGAAGCAGCCATTGACATCTGACAGGGACAATATCCACAGCAGATGGTCAGCTACCGACTCGCCTAATGCAACGTAAAAGCTGAAATGGCCGATTGAGCGTCAGATTTTGGAGTTGGGAGTTAAACGATCGGCTGGAAAAATTGTACCCAAAAATATGATTCTGTTTGGCTCATCAGTGCGGCGATGTTGGATTCGTGAAGGATGATGGAGCATTCGTGTCCTGCACTTGTTGGGCTGTCTTTTGGTTTATCTCGTGCATCTGTTGGAGGTGCTGTGTTCGGATCCCTGCGGCCGTTCATCCGTTTGGCTCACCAGTACGGCGATGGGGACGACGACTTCCAACAGTTTCTCTGCTGCTAGGGATTTGTTCTTCTTTGAGCTTTTGTTTCTGTTCGGGCCTAATCTCTGTTTTCGGGCCTTGTTTCGTTTTACTTGTGCTTTTTATTTTTTTTTCTTTTGTTTTAATGAAATATTAATGGAATGTCCACTTGACCAAAACCAAGAAGAAGAAAAAAATTAATCTTAAGAATACTAAATTTTTTAAGTTAAATCTATAAATTACGTTGTGGTTGTAAATGATTAAATTATTTTTTAAATATCAATTAACGTGATATTTTTAATTAATGGTATATTATTTAATTTATAAATTTGATTTAAATTTTTAATTTTCTTAACATTATTCACAAAATATATAATTCTAAAAATTTTGAAAGAAAAAAACTCTGTAAAATGATCGGGAAGTCAATGAGTCAATGTAAATGATTTTCTTCTTACTAGGTGGTTTCCTAGCACTATCCCCAAAAACAAAATTTTGAAAGAGAGAAAACTCTGCAAAATGGTTGAGAAATCAATGAGTCAACTTAGATATAAAAAAAAAAATAATAATAATAATAATAATTTATTTTTATTGTTGTAATACAATCTAATGGTATCCTCTTTACTTCAAATTCTTATTTTCAATTCTTTTTAAAAATGAATTTGAACCATATTATTACTAGTATATTGTGAGATTAATCCTAACATTCCTTTTAGCGCATATAATATCGTTTGTTAAAAAAAATTATTTTTATTATTAAAAAACCAGAACTTTACTTTAAAACACTGTTCTAAAAATCGTGCAGCCGCCTAGGCGTTGCACGGCTGACTGCCGTTTCAATTATGGCCTAATCGTTAGAAAAATCGGATAACCCATTCAGCGGCGCTAGACGGGCAAGGCAGCGTTAGGCGGGCAAGGCTCAGCTGAGTTTTCTGGGAAACTTTGTACTACAGCCGCATATCTTCAAAGCGTTTCTGGGTATAGAAAAGCTGCGCCGTCGCGATGAAGGAGGAAGATGACGATAATGAATACTAACATTTTAAAATAACCTACACTAAACGACATCGTGGTCGTGGGTTGTGTTTATAAGTGAAATAGCATAAAAGCATCTTTTTTATTTGAACCTTAAATATATGGACTTTAGCAATGTAATGGGCTTGTCCACCCAACTTTTAAAGTCCAAAATGAACCTAATTATTTTATGAATTTTTTTAGTCAATTAGTGGTATTTTTATATTACCTGTTAATTGAACACTATTTATCAATCAAAATTTAAGAAAAATGCAAGTATAATTTTTTCAAGATATAAATAGACACTTATTAATATGATATATATTAAATTTATTTAAATCTGCCTAGTTCATCTAGGTTCCCGCCTAGGCCTTGCCTAGCTGCCTAAGCGCTAGACCCCAGTTCGCCGTCCGACTAGCGCCTAGTGTCTTTTAGAACCTTGCTTTAAAGTCACAAGGTTTCACAAGACAATTGGACTAAAAAAAACCCCTGAATTAAAAAAAAAATCCACAACTAACGTGAAAAATTGATTTCTCATCTCCAAGGGTATTTTGTAAAAAAACATTAAACATGACACGTCCCGATCCCGATGTCCTCGGGACATCGGGATGGTCATGTGTTGGCCAACACCCGAAGGTGATGCAAGCATTTATGAATGCAAATGCTAAGAATATGTGAAACATGCACCAAAATTGTAGCAAGATAATACGATGTGACTATTCATGCAGTAGTAATGTATTACCACAATAACAATATTCAACTGTCAACAATGAATTATTATGATAATGCATAACATATTCAGAGTATACATCTAATACGTAGTACAAGCGAAAAAATGCTATTACAATCGATGTTGAAGCAAAGGTAAAATAGCACGATGTCACTAGTAGGGGAATGCCTCGTAATTCGGGTCGTATTCCTCGTCCCTATGTCTTGAAGGGGCGCAAAACAAACATGAGTAGACCAAATTGCCATATATATATATATTACTGAAACAGTTACCAACATACTAACCCCCAAAGTTTTATGAAAACTAATAGCATAATATGTAATATGTTTCTGAAACCCTAGCATGCCATAAAACCTTTCCATAAACATCTCGTATATAGTGCACTAACTAGTGATATCAGTATTTCTCTTCTGCACAAAATAATGTCCTACGCATGCCCACCCGAAGGCAATATAAGTATCACCTTCCATATGCACATAACAATGCCTTACACACGACCGCCCGAAGGCAATATAAGTAACATCGCCCGAAGGCAAAACAGTGACCACTAAATACGCACAAAACCATTGAATATTGTCACATCCCCGCCCGGGCGGGACCACTTCCCGAGCCCGACTCCACCGTAGCAAGATATTGTCCGCTTTGGGCCCCCAGCACACCCTCACGGTTTTATTTCTGGGAACTCACACTAGAACTTCCCAATAGATCACCCATTGTGGGAGTGCTCTAGCCCCCTTCTTGCTTAACTTCGGAGTTCCCATGGAACCCGAAACCAGTGAGCTCCCAAAAGGCCTCGTGTTAGATAGGGATGAGAATATACATTTAAGGATCACTCCTCTGGGTGATGTGGGATATCACAATCCACCCCCCTTAGGGCCCCGACGTCCTCGTCGGCACACATGCACCCAAGGTTAGGCTCTGATACCAAATTGTCACATCCCGGTCCAGGCGGGACCACTTCCCAAGCCCGACTCCACCGTAGCACGATATTGTCCGCTTTTGGCCCCCGGCACACCCTCACAGTTTTATTTCTGGGAACTCACACGAGAACTTCCCAATGGGTCACCCATCCTGGGAGTGCTTTAGCCCCCTTCTCGCTTAACTTCGGAGTTCCCATGGAACCTGAAGTCAGTGAGCTCTCAAAAGGCCTCTCACAAATATAATCTTTCTAAACATAGATACATATATCTCAAAAACATCTTCATAGTATAAAGTCATCCATCATCTATATTATAAAGAAGCATAAGTTGTTCATGACGATATTGATCCAATTTGTATTCAACAATTCGGAGAAAAACTTAAGTATAACCGGAGACATATCCGTATTGAAATATTCATACAATCAATACGACATCTCGAATATCAAATGCACTTGATCTTTGGACAAGTTGAAATTTTGGTAAGGTATAACCTACCATAAAATCTTCATATTTATGCAGCTACAAATATCGTGGATCTCGATTCCTACAACATGTCGTGTTTAAATTTGTTTTGTTTCGTGCATGTCTGAAATTGTTATCCTCGCAAAAACTACTAGAACTCCTACTAAGTGCTTGTGAGTCGTGACATGAAAATAGTGCAGAAACATGTGAATCAATATGGAAATTGAGAAAATTAAGAAATTATTCTAATCTAGTTCTGAATCTTCTAATTACCTACATCAATGTGAATTGAACTTGCGTAATCTATGTTTTCACTGCACATCGTTGTTTTGCTCGTGTTCTAAGGTTGACAGTAGCTAGAAGATCACAGTAAGAAGCAGAGGAAGGATACTAACTATTACAGAAAATTTGTTTATTCAAAAGCACTAATAAAAACACACATTGAAATTAATCCGGTGCAGGATTTATAGTGGTGGCAGCCACACTACAACAATGGGGCTTCTCACCCTGTGCACTCCATCCTTCCACACCAACCCTCCGAACTCCGGGACCGCCTGCCGGGATTTCGTAGTGAAGATGATTTTGTATGACAGCTTCTGATTGGCTTTGGTGAATTTCAGCGTCCGAGGCTCGACTTTCACATAAGCACCTTTGAACGGTGAAACAATGGCGTGGTAATTCGAAACCGCAGGGCCAACATTAGTGACAGTCCTGTGGAGTGTCAAAACAGAAACATTTGTTCTGTCCGGGAACACAACCGATAGTGCCGGATAGTTCAAGTCCCCGGGACTGGCTAGATTGTTCTTGCAACTTCTGTTTGAGTACTTGGTAAAAACTTTGAGCTGTGTTGGTGTTAGCCTTTGTGTGCAGAGAAATTCAAGATAGTCCTGCGCCTCAATGTCGTAAATCAATCCCGGGTCAAGAGCCCTCCCCGGGTTTATGTGCCCTGCACCGTGATCGTACGGGGTTGAAATTGAAGCTGCCGAGGCGTCTTGTAGAGGCTTTCGCGTGTTGTCGTGGACATACGCGGTTGTCATCAAGGCGGACTTTATTGCAGCCGGACTCCAATCCGGGTGCCTTGCCTTGAGCAGAGCGGCAATGCCGCTCACATGGGGGCAAGACATTGAAGTCCCGGACAGTATATTGAACTTCACCCTTCTACGATCCGCTGGCAAGCTGGACGGGCCTAATGCTCCTGTCCAAGCGGCGAGGATGTTCACTCCTGGTGCCACCATATCGGGCTTGAGAATCTCAAGGCTTACCAGATTAGGCCCTCTGGATGAAAACGCTGCCACCACAGGCGACGGTCTAACCCCAACTCTAGTTCCGAGAAACGTTAGAGTTGCGGTGGCTCTCGGGCTTGTTGAAGCATAATGCTTGATTCCCTTTGCTTCGTTCTCTCCCACAGCAACCGCCGGAACAAGGTGGCAATCCGCCACAAGCTCCTCTCCGTTTGCAGCTGTATTTGCCAAGATCATCCCAACTCCTCCGGCTTCTTTCACGACTTCTCCCTTCTGCACTCTAGGACTAATCCCACGGTCGCAAATCACAATCTTTCCGGCCACAACTCGGCGATCCAACGTCCCCTCCAAACACAGCGAGCTCGGATTAGGACTAGTTGAATTGCTTCCTAAATACACAACAGGGTATTGCTTGTTTGTTGACAGCTTCATCCTTCCCCTGTAGAGCGAAACCCCGGTAATAGTCCTGCCATTTCCGAGCTTCACAGTAGCTGGAAAATCCCTATCCATGGTGCTAGCTCCAACCGTGGTTATCCAGGGGGACACATTGGTCAGACTAACAGGATCCGGTCCTCCATTTCCGGCGGAGCAGGAGACGAAAATTCCCATCTCCATCGCCCCAAAAGCCGCCACGGACAAACTGTCCCGGTAATAAGAAGACACACCTCCTCCTAAAGATATTGACAACACATTGACTCCATCCGTCACCGCTCTGTCCACCGCCGACAGAATATCCGAGCTGAAGCAGCCGCCGACCCAGCAAACCTTGTACGCCGCAATTCTCGCACTCGGCGCCATTCCTCTGGCCGTTCCACGAGCATACCCGAGAAGATTAGCACCGCGCACCGGAGACCCGGCAACTGTGGCGGCTGTGTGGGTCCCATGCCCGTCCTGATCTCTCGGCGACTTAAACTCCGTCTGCTCGTTGATCTTCCCCGTGGCTGCCTCATATCCGTGGTAAAAAATTCTCGCTCCAACAATTTTTTTGTTGCAGTTGCTTTTGGTGAAGCCGCGGCCGGTTTCGCACGCTCCCTTCCAGTGGGCCGGCACCGGGGTCATGCCAGTGTCGTTGAAGCTCTGGCTCTCCGGCCAGACACCCGTGTCCAGCACCCCGACAATGACGTCGTGGTCGGTGACTCGTTGTGACCAGACATTGGTGGTGCTGGCTCTGACATGCGGTTCGAGCCCAAGAAACAGGGGACTCCTTGTGGTGTGGAGCTCGTACTTGGTCTCTGGGAAAATCGCTAAGACTCCGTCTTGCTCCTCTAGCCGCTCGGCTTCTTGCTCGCTTAGCCGGGCGGCGACGCCGTGGAAGGCGTTCTGGTAAGTGTAGATTACCCTTTGTTGATCTTCGCCTCCGTCTTCTTGATTCTCCGGTTTGATGAGTACGGATTGCACTTTTGACGAGTACCAATCTATGTGGTTGGAGAAAGACTCTGGCTTGGCTGACTTGTCCATCTGGACAATGTAGGTCTTTTTTGTCAATGGGGTTTTTGCAGAGAGGGCAATGTTGAAGAACATGAAGATTGTTAGGGTTAAAACCTGCCATTTGTCTGGTTTTTCCACCATTTTCATCAGGCAATGAGGAGGAAGAAGAAGAAGAAGAAGTGTTGAGGAAGAGATAGTGAAGTGGGGGAGTGAGCGAGCGAGCGAGTGAGGGTTTATGGAAAATGGTACTTTGGAGGGTAGAAATATCAGTGAGAAAGGAGGGAGAGGGACATCTGCTGTGGCAACATGTGCGCGTATTAAAGATGGTTGGTTTTTTCATGAATGCACTATTGCTAAGTAGATATGGGAGAGCTGGCTAGCTGCTGTCATGGAACAAGTTGAATTCCTTTTGATTGTTGTGATATCGTTACTTACAGTACGGTAAATGAGAATTGAAACCATTTCGATTCTTTACTTTCGCGAGTTTACTATAATGTGGATTTTGAAAATTATTGAACTCAATTGTCTTTCATGAAATACACGCAGTAAAAAACAGTGCATATTCCACGATAATATACACAATCGATTACTTATGTTAATGAATTTGATAATATACCAATTCCTTCTTATCATCTCCCGATTGACAACTTTCCTCGTTCAAAAAGAAATCGAGTCTTCAACGAGAAAAAAACTTACCTATACCTGAGATGTCATTGTGTTTCATCCCAATCATGCAAGGTCATGTGTTTTAATTTTCTTGCATGGTATAATTTGTATGCTTGATTGAACCATATGATTTGCATGCATAAATCATAAATATTAAGTTTGCATTTGTAGACTTGTACAGTACTAGAGTTAAATTCACCTCCAGAATCAACGGTACAAATCTCATATTCTTAACAGTAAAGTAAAACAGAAACATTATAATTTGGTCTGTAATATTGAATGCCACGTTGGCATTACTGGTGGTAAGTAAGGTGGGCAGTTGGGAGTAGAATATTATGAGGCAAGAATAACAAATGAAGTGCACAGAATTGCTTTAATAATAGTGGGACTGTAACTTCGTGTAGTATGTTATGGGCCATCTAGTCCCACAAAAATGGAACTTGATCTCAGCACCGCAAAAATCGAACCTAAAGAGTTTGGATGATGCTGCATTTGGTCCATGATTAATATTTTTTATCACGGATTTGAGTCGTGAAAACAATCTTTTTGTAAAGTAAGAATAAGGTTACATATCATAGATGTTCTTTTCTCGACTCTCGCAAAACAGGAAGCCTTATTGATCTAAGATCGCCCCTTTAAACAGTTAATAAGTTAGATAATCTAGGTAATCATATATATTCAAAGAGAATGACTTGTATATTATGAAAATGTTACTGTAATAGTATTTTAAATCAATCAAATATTGTTAAATGAGAAAATCAAATTGCGGAACAATACTGTAATTAATTTAAAATACCGTCATAATAATCTGACTGTAATTTGATCATTGTAACCTTATAGGCGTAATAGTAATCTGGCTGTAATTTAGCCGTTGTAACCTTATAGGCGTAAGTTTTTGGAACATAGGGAAGGATGGTGAAGGCTTTTCCATGCATTGGTATCCAACTTCTGTGAATTTCGATAATCTAGTCAAATACTGCCATTCTACAAAGCTGGCTCCTCTAGTGGGGAGCATGAAAGAAATTGATGCCCTTGTCCCAATTTTCAAACAATTGTGCGTGTCGTGTAGGTTTATTCTAACTTTAACGTCGTATCAAATTTCCAAGACATTGCAGAATCTTAATTGAGGTTAAATTATGTTGTGCAAAACTAACATCTAGTAATTTGATCTTGTCCCCAGGAATCCATGTATACCATGTCAGACCAAATTATCAATGTGATGTCTTCTCTAATCAAGAAGGGTTAACAGTAGCCTTGATTATATCTTAGTTCTCTAAAAATTAATATTTTAAATGCTATTTCAGCACTAAATTTTTCATCTCCAACCATGCAAAGTTATATTCTATTTTCCCTCATATTATATTATTTTTGGGGGCCAAACTTTGTCTGCCTGAGTTACATGTTGCCTGGGTTGGGGCTAAACTTAGCATGATTTTTGTAGCCCAATTCACTTTAGCCTTTTGATTGGAGGTTGATATTGTCAATTTTAGAGTTGAACACGACATATAGTCCTTGGTTAGAGATGGTCTGAATGTCACACTGCAAAATAGTATTACTCATATGCTCATGTCATAACACATGGATTTGACTATTGCCACAAATTCACTGCAATAGTCTGTTTCAAATTCTAACGCACGGATCGGTAACATTGTGTGACAATGTGCATGTAAAAGATTTCTCAAATGTAACCAAAAAGATCATTAGTCGTTGTAATTAATTTTATTGGTAAATGATTTTTGTTTGTTTATATATATCAAAGAACAAGAAAAAAAAATTATTTGAAGGGCATCTATCTATTTGAAGCAAACAAAATTCAATTATTGTTCTTGGTGTGGAAACTATCTATTTGAAGCAAACAAAATTCAATTATTGTTCTTGGTGTGGAAAAAAGGATGAGGTTGGATGGGGAGCAAATATGTATGACAACTCAATGGCACTGGTCAGTCCATCTCAAAGGAGAAAAAGGTACATTAAATCCTTTGTGTTTTTTTTTTTTTTTTGGAAAATTACATTAAATCCTTTGTTCTGAGAGCAGAGTAAATACACACATGCCGGTCAGAAAGTGCCCAGCTTTTTATGTTTGTGGAGGGAAGAAAAAGAAGAAAATTTTGGAAACCCCATCCCTACGGCAAGCTCAGC
The DNA here is from genome assembly GCF_041283825.1 of Pyrus communis. Lineage (NCBI taxonomy): Eukaryota > Viridiplantae > Streptophyta > Magnoliopsida > Rosales > Rosaceae > Pyrus > Pyrus communis. The sequence goes on from NC_142565.1 coordinate 3,164,306, forward strand.
CACCCACTTGGCCGTTTAATTTCGATGGTGATCTCTATAAAGGTGGTTGCTAACTTGCTGCATCTGCATGCAGTGGTTACTACAGCGGTAGCGGTGGACCGGTGGTGTTAAATTTACCAGCAATGCTGGTGGCAGTAAATGCTGTACAAAAAAGAAGAGAAAAAGCAGTGTTCAAGTTCAACCACCAACGAGGTTAAAATCATCCATGAAGTTACCTTACTTTTTAATTAACCGGGTAGGTTTAGGTTTAGCCGCTTAAACTCATAATTGAAGGTAGGAGAAGCTGTTTTGTTGACTTGATTAAGAGCTCCTACTACATAAGTTGATAATTAATTAGACCAAATGCACAAGGTGATGTGTATATATAGCTTAGGCTTTAGAGGTTGATATACAAGTGGAGTGGTAATTGAAAAAATGACGATTCAGATAGTTGAAATACAGTGCGAAAATAGCCCTACAAAATATCGCTTAAACGAACTTATTTGATATAACCTCCATGGAAGGGAACTCTATATTGTACATAACACAAAATGCTCCATCGACAACAGGTTACAGATGGCACCAGTGATCACTATCACAGATGAAAGGAATGCCATGATCATCGTCGATTCACCACCGTTACAGGTAACAATGGCGCTATATATGGTTTTACTTGTGTACCCTTTTGGTCCCGTTTCTAAAACCATAAATATTTGCCCCATATATTTACTGCTCCCAACGTCTATATTTTTCTTCTTCTTCCAGCATTCAAAGCTTATCTTTTTGGGGGAAAAAAATATCGTCGTATAGGTTTGTGTAATTTGAGGACAGTTGATAAGGACAGATTTAGATGAGGTTCATAAATTGGGTTGGTACTTGGAATCGGAATGTCATAAATTTACATGAATGTTATATAGACACAGAATAGTGGAGTGGTAATATACGTGAAGATGCTTCCGGCTCGCTTAGAGAAAATATATGTCTTATCATCAATTGTATACAATCGTTCATTACAGAGTCTTTGATGTTCGTCCCTTTACTTCAAGGGCATCCTTCAAGACTTAAAAACTTGTGAGTATTAAACTTTCAATTTCATGGCCTTAAATATGTTGGGAGTATAAAACAAATTTTCACATTTTTACTTTGTTGTCTGTAAGATTTGAACTCTTAAATATGTAGGAACAAATGATATCCAATGCATCTAGAATTAATGTCACATAAAAGACAATAAGAAAAGAACCGGGTACAGTTTTTCGACTTAAAATCCACAATAGAAATCTTTCAAATTTTGATAGTTTGGTTCGTTGCCGGCAAATTTGTGAGAAAGTAGATAAATGAAAATTTGCAGATGTGAGTTAAGCCGGTTCTTAGCCAATTTGATCATGTCGATCAACGAATTCCATTCAAGCTCATCGATCCGCGGCAGCCAATGGATACTGATGGATGCTGTCGGCCCATGGGCCCTTCTTGGACTCATCCTCATCCATGGGCCTTATGCATTTCCAAACCAAACTAGTGCATTTTGGCCCAGTCCCCATTCCAAGCTGCCAAACCCTATCACCTTTCTTCACTCTTTGTTTGGCCTCCAAGTATGCCAATTCATACCACAGCGAAGACGATGACTGGTTCCCAAATCTGTGCAGTGTCATCAGAGCAGCCTCCATTTCCCTGTCCCCAAGCTTCAACCCTTTGGCCAGCTCGCTCACCAACTGCCTCCCGGAAGTCGGCAAACAAAAATGCTCGATCACAGTCTTGAAATTCGGCACGTAAATCTCTGTAGACTTGTCAATGTACCGCTTCCGGATTACTGAAACCCCATATCGAAATTTTTCCAAGAATGGCAAGATTGAAGAGCCGAGAACCATCACATTCCAACGAAGTAACTCTCCAGCCACCTGTGGTAAGGTATTAAATAACGATGTTAGCAGAAATTATTTGAGCTTTCAAACACACAAGTGTTTGCAGCTATTCTTACAAGTGTTGCTATTTGTATCATGTTTATTAATCACATCGCTGATCACATTTATATAGATAATACGAACTGTTCTTAACTTATCAATGTGATCACGCAAGGATTATTGATACCAATGTCTGGAGAAACTATATGGAAATTTAAGGTAAAATCGAAAAAAATGTTGTATTCAGAAATAAATTGAAGAAATTTCGAGATTACTATCGAAATTTCAGACCATGCCTCTAGAATATCTCGCTTGATAGTGACGCCAAGTTTTCCATTAGAGTCTTCTTCGCGTATGGTCGAAAGATAAGCCCTATCATCAAACGCTTTCTGGGTTCTTAGTGTCAGGAACAGTTCGTATTTCGAATTCATTTTTTCTTGTTTCTTGTTCGTAAGCAAGATTGCCGCGCTCCCCATTCGGAAGACGCAATTGAGGATCAACTTAGGCTGCTCGTGTCCTGCATACCAGCCCGTTGATAAAATCTCCGTGCTAAGAACAACGGCATAAGAATTCTTGTGAACTTTCAGAAGATTTTTAGCCAAATCAATGGCTAAAGCGCTTGCGCTGCACCCCATGCCAGAGAGACTGTAGCTCTTTACGTCGCTTCGCATCGAGTACTTGTTGATGACAATGGAGGCGAAAGAAGGAGAAGGACAGAAGCCGCTGCAGTTCACTATCAAAATGTCAATTTCTTGCGGAGAAAGGTTTGTTTTGGCCAAAAGATCATCCATGATGGGAAAGAGCACCATGTGGACTTCTTCGATGGATTCTTGGTGGTGGGACAATGGCGGAATGTGGTGTAGGGCTGGAGGAAGGTAGGTTTCTTGGCCGTGACCTGAAGAAGCGAGCACTTTTGCCATGAAAGCGAGGCTTTCCTTGTCGAAAGATTCGAACTTTGAGGCGTTTCCGAGGAATTTGGAGAAGGGAACAATGCAGGAGCTTGGTGGTTTTAAGCATGAAAAGTCCACCAAATAGACTTGAGTGGGGTTTGAGAAGAAGCAAGACTTGAGGGTCAAGAAAATGATCAGGCATGAGAGATGGATGAAGTGGAAAACGGGTTCTCTTTTTTGCAGGACAATTAGGGTTTCCACTGAAGTTACAATTATGAGGAGCAAAAGTCTTTGAAGTTCCATGGGAGAAGAAAAAAGTACAGAGGAAGAAAATCAGAAGCGATTTGGTTGGAGTTGGGGGGTTGAGGGTTTGAACATAAAGTCTTTAGCCACAGAAGTGTATAAATATTAATGGAGAGTGCAAGAAAACTAAATGAGGGTTCTTGAATGGTGAGATGGAGTTGCAGGAGGCAGGTGAGGTTCATTGCATTGCAATAAAAACCAGAAGCACAGTTTCAATGGCCACACTTTATGATAGTGGTGTTGTTGTCAAAATTTGCGCTTTTACCATGTGTCAGGAAAATTGCAGGATTTTGTGTAAGAGAATGGCCATTGCCAAAACTTTTTGAATAGTCCGAAGTACCGGATTTGTTGATTTGATTTAGTATTTGAAAGTACAAATGCAATTAATTTAGAGAAATGTTATTGATACTTCAAAAATCTTATTCTACATTTCTCATAAATGTATTTTTCCTTCCAAATATAGAAAGTTAAGAGTGTAAACTTAGATTTTTAGAGTATTAATAACAATTCCCTTAATTTAAGTGAGCTTATAATTAAGATATCACAACATAATTGCATATTACGTCTTTAACATCTATTTGATCTTGTGGATGATATTGTTTGACGAGAGAGACATTTTGACTACTTTTTGGACGTCTATTTGATCTTTCATAATGACATGATTCTAAAAAAGGGTGACATTCAAATGGTTTTATAAGGTCACTCTATAAATTATAGATTAGCTGCTTCTTTGACATCTATTTGACATTAATGAGGGAGAAATTTTGCTTTATCAAGGTTATTTACAAATTATATGATATAAGAGACAAACACATAAAATACCTTAAAATTGGAGTTGATATTCTTTTTGGATTTATGTAGTTGGAGTCTAAAGACTTGAAGTTTCGGGCCGTCAAAGAAAGAGAAAGAGAGATCTGCACCTCTGATTTGTGTAAGGTAAATTAGGAAAATGGGTTAGTGAAAACTACAGAATTTAAAATGAATGGTCTAGATCTTTATATCCATCAATTCCAGATCCAAAAGCGTCTCAATTTCTAGAATTGCTCCCTTCCATTCAATGGACATCATCTGTGAATTCATGTTCATCTATATTTTGGTTAAAAGTAGAAGAATTCAACGGTCAAATGAGGTTGATCACATGTCAAATGAGGTTGATCACATGAAGGATCGATGTCTATCTGTTGTTGTATTATCAAGATAAGCTTTGGGGTGTAAACTATTGATCATGAATCATGATGTAGAAATGGGATTGCCGGTGCATTTCACTTTATGCATTTATACCAATGTGGTGGTATGATATATAGTGACTTTGACTCATCACATCACCTTTTTGCTCTTCGAAATTGAAAATCTTCTAGATAATATTTTCAAAATTTTTTATCATAAATGGTTCATAAAAGTTATTTTAATCAAACTAGTTTTTGAGTTTCGCATAATTTTATATTTTGATCTTTGAGATTTGAAGGTATTTTTATCGTTCTTCTTTATTTAATAGAGATTTTTTTTACGGATCAAAGTGAGTAATTATGCTAATCTTAATGATCATTTTGGTTAAAAAAACCTTTATAAAATTGATCCGTCCAATTTATATTGTTTCTGAAATTAAAAATTAATCAATATAATCTCTGGATATAGATGGTGAAAATCAATATTATTTTTTTGTTAAAACTTCTGTTAGTTTGTTGATGTACATATGAGGATTCCACATGGATTAAAAAAAATAAATAATCAATTAATTTAAAATTTAAAAAATGATAACAAATAAATAAATAATTAATTAACATAAAAAATAAGAAGAAGAAGAAGAAGAAAAACTTCGTGAAAGCGAGATCAAATCTTCTACAACCAAAATACTAGTAGCCTCTCTATAGCCTCAATAAGTATTTGAGTGAGGATTTGGCCTCCGTGAAAGCACCCAACTACAAAGTCATCATCTTTCCCGCCGCAAGCCACTATCTTCCCCACTCTGACCTCACCCAAATACCCCTAGCCCATCCACACTACACCTCTGATACCACTGTTTTCAATCTCATCCCTTCACCGTCTATACGTCAACTCCTCCCCTCCTCACTCTGGCCACACAGATACACCACCCCAATCCAGCCACACCAACTTCCATCTGACCCATCCATCAGCTCATCCCCATTGGTGTCTGACACCAAACAAAAACCGACAGTCTCCCATTACAGCCTCTCCCTCAATTTGAGACAGCATGCCAATCTGAACAAGAAATTTGCCAAGGTTCGACAAGCTTGGATGACATCCTCGACTCGGTCATTACAACAATGGTCAGGGTCGACTTTGAGATTTCAGGAGTTCTAGGCGTGGCATTGTTAGGATGCCCTTAGTTTATAAGTCTTTCAATGTATAACAATCATATAATTTAACTTTTTTTATAATTAATTTTTAATTATATTATCATATCATCAATTATGAAAATTTAGATGGGAACAAAAAAAAAAAAAAAAAATAACACACCAAACAAAATATTTCTACAACAATAAAATCTAAATTCATAATTTACCAAATTAAAAACGATAAACTCATAGTTTCTATATTCTTACCTTGAATTGCAATCTTCTAAACCTAATGTTATATTTTAATTCGTCCCGTCCTTGTACAGAGAGATTTAGAATTTGAAAAAGAAAGTGAGAGGAAGAGAATTGTAGAGGAATGATGGTGAAAGCCTTGGAGAAGAAGCCAAGCTAAAAATATTACACGAGAAATACGTTCCTTTAAGTTGCTAAGCAAGGGTAGGTTTTTGTTTGTCTGGTAAAAAGAAAAAACCAGGACCGGCCAAGCAGATTCCTAAACTGGTATGCATGGTATGGGCTCATTTTCAAAAGAAGAAGTATAAGAAGTCCACTACTCTACTTGTCAGTTTGTAATCAATTTTTTTCTACATTTACCATATATAGCATGTATCTATTGACTGAAAAATTTTGGGGCCCCCACCCCCGAAATTGGGGCCAAGCGGTCAACTCTTCTGGCTACCTTTAGAGCATTTTCAGGTGAGAGCTTCTACATAGGGATGAAAAAGTAATGCATTTAAGTTATTTTAGAGTTCTGAAGAATCTTTGGGATTTTATAAAAAAATCTCTACTAATGAGGAGTTATTTTTTGAGCTCTATATGCAACTATATATTTTTTATTTATGGAGTAATTTGATTATGCGATGATTTTTTTTTTTTTGTGTTAACTTTTCTTAAGTTGATTTTTGGACGTGTTATCTTAAATTTGTTTTATGAACCCTTTCAACCTAAAAAGGTTCAAATTGTGGCAAAATTAGATTTCATCACTTATGAACCATTCGTTTGATTAGATTATCTTATCTCAATCTCATTCGTTGAAAAATACAAATCCCTACTTTGCCATCTGAAATAATTTTATTTTCAAGTACAACACAACAATTTACCAAGTACCAATTGGTAAATTAATATCATACACTTTTAAAAAAAAAATTATTTGAAAATTTCACCCACAAATGTCGATGAATGTTAAATCAATCTGCAATTTTAATTCTCATGGAATTTAAAACAATCATTAATCAGCCAAATTGCAATAAAAATATGTAAGAAAAAAGAATTAAAAAAAAAAGAATAAAAGGAGAGTATAAGTGTATTTACAAGTGGAGAGAGTGATAGAATTTTGCTCACATGGGTTGCTACTTTTTTATGAGACCTACTGTTTTTTGGGCTAGATATAACCTAATTTTATGCTACTCAAGAAAGAAAGTTGCTAATTCTAGTGGTGGATTTACCCTTATTTTCCGGCTCATTAAAGATAAAATTTTTCACTAAAACTTGAAATGTAGTAATCTTGTAAAGGATAAAGGCCCTATTAAAAATGCTTTTAGGGCCGATAGTGGAGATGGCCTTTCGTTGACGATGATCTCCTTTTGCCGATGGGTTCCACATTCCTCTTCTTGGCATTGAGTATTATTCTTGCTATTGTGAAAACGCAGGCGCATCTCGTATTATTTTTTTAAATTTAATTTTAACGATTTTAAATTATTTTTTTAAGAAATGTTAAGGAGAGTATTTCAAAAGTAGGATATTTATAAACTCTTTGCGACTGTTGAGAGAACTTTGTCAGGAGACTACCACATGGTTTCAGGCTCACCATGTGCTCTGATGCATTGCAACATGGGCAGCTAGGACGCCACCTCTACAACAGCTAGGACGCCACCTTTTAATGCATTTGTTTATTGCATGCGTGTGTGTAAGATGTATATAAAACAACTGCCATTACAGCAGTTCAGATTTAATACAACTAAACATTAAACTTAATATGGTATCAGAGCTTAGGCAATCCTTTGCTCTGCTCTGCCTTCACTCTTCCGCTGCTATACTGTGATCTGTTACTGCAGCAACCAGTGCACTGCAAGCTGCACACTCGTTGCCTTGCCGTCGCAAAGCTGCTACACAGCCATCGTCGCTGCTCTACCTGTCACAGCCATTAAGCACAGCCGCAGAGCACAGCCAAGCATAGCCACTGCACACTGCCTGCCGACATGGCAACTGACTCTTCCAGCAAACACACCAAATACGAAGATCTCAACGATCATCTTTATCTTCATCACTCTGATCAGCCTGGAGCGATCCTCGTCACACACCCTTTGAATGACGAAAATTACTCCACTTGGAGCCGAGCCATGGCCATGGCCCTCAATACCAAGAACAAGGAAGGATTCATCAATGGATCCATTAAAAGGCCCGAGTCTGCATCCACAAGTGAATTCCAACAGTGGACTCGTTGCAACAACCTCGTGAAATCCTGGCTGCTCAACTCTGTCTCGAAAGATATCGGAGCAAGTGTCATCTACAACAATGTTGCAGCTGATATTTGGAATGAGTTGAAGGAACGTTTCTCTCACACAAACAGTGTACATCTCTTCCATATTGAACAAGAGATACATGGAAGTGTTCAAGGAAATTTGAACATTGGTGCATATTATACCAAACTGAAAAGCTTTTGGGATGAACATGATGCCATGTGCACTCTTCCAACCTGTACATGTGGAGCTGCAAAAGAATTAATGCAGTTTCAGCAAGGTCAGAAAACCATGAAGTTTCTCATGGGCCTCAATGAATCCTACGCTGCGGTTCGTGGGCAACTTTTACTTATGGATCCCCTCCCTGTTGTCAACAAAGCTTTCTCACTTATTATTCAAGATGAGAAGCAAAGAACAGTTTCAATGCATGCTCCTGGAAAGTCCTCAGTCACTGATACCGCAGCTTTCGCCATGCGGGATAACATGCGAAACTCTGGTAGGAATTTTTCTCCAAGAAATTCCCATCTAAAATGTGGTCGTTGTGATGCAACTGGACACACTTCAGATACCTGTCGTGCACACCTCAAGTGCGACTACTGTAATTGGAGAGGTCACACCATTGATCAATGCCGCAAACTGAAAAAAGGGAAAGACAACAGCAATAGGGGAGATTATCAGGATCGCAGGGGTTCCAATTCCAAGGCTAATCATGTTGATACCCAGCCAATGCCTCCAGCAACATCTCCTTCGTCCTACAGCCTCACTTCCGAGCAATATCACAATCTGCTTGCACTCCTTGATAAGAGTCAATCCAACTCCACATCTAATCATGTCGGTACCACCTCTACTATGAATAACTTGTCAGGTAGAGTTTTTTGTGATTATGCTCTCAATAAGGGAAGGGACTGGATTTTCGATACAGGCGCCACAGACCACATGGTCTGCTCACCAAGCTTAATGACCACAAGTGTTCCGGTATACAATCGACAAGTGCACTTACCCAATCATGCACTTGCCGATGTCACACATATTGGCACAGTTCATCTCTCGAATGATCTCACCCTTCACAACGTGCTTTGTGTTCCATCATTTAAACTGAATTTAATTTCTGTCAGCAAACTCACTAATTCCTCATCTTGCTTTGTCATCTTCACTGATAAAATGTGTCTACTTCAGGGCCAACGATCGGGGAAGATGATTGGGACGGGAACTGAACGAGAAGGACTCTACTACCTTGATAATGTGATAAAAACCAGGTGCAATTCAGCGTCAATTGTTGCCTCTTCTTCTTCTCAGCTTTGGCATCAACGCCTTGGCCATCTTTCCAACAAGACCTTACGGCATCTCTCTACTTGCATTAAAAATTTGAATTTTTGTAGCATTGATGATTGTTTGATCTGTCCATTAGCCAAACAAACACGTGCTCCTTTTCCTTTGAGTTCTATCACCACAAAGGCTCCTTTTGAGTTAATTCATGTTGACATTTGGGGAGGTTACCATGTTCCCACTATCACAGGGGCACAATATTTCTTAACTATTGTGGATGATTTCTCAAGATGCACATGGGTTTATTTAATGAATCACAAATCAGATGCACGATCTTATCTCATCACTTTCATCCACGTTGTTGAAACACAATTTTCCACACGAGTCAAGGTTCGTCGTAGTGATAACGGTCCAGAATTTTTTATGACCCAATTTTTTTCAGATAAGGGGATTCTCCATCAAACAAGTTGTGTCTCTACTCCCCAACAAAACGGGGTAGCAGAGCGCAAACACCGCCACTTACTCAATGTTGCTAGAGCCTTACTTTTTCAATCTCATCTTCCTAAGAAATTTTGGGGTGATGCAATCCTCACTGCCACTTATCTCATAAATCGGACTCCCACTCCTCTTCTTCAAGGCAAATCACCCTATGAAATACTTCACCACAAACAGCCAGCGTATGCACATTTGCAAGTGTTTGGTTGCTTATGTTTTTCTTCCACCCACCACCATCGTCCCACAAAATTTGATGCAAGAGCCACACAGTGTCTTTTTCTTGGGTATCCATATGGCACAAAGGGATATCGAGTTTACGACCTTCACACGGGTAAAATCTTTATCTCCCGTGATGTTATTTTCCATGAACATGTGTTTCATTTTTCATCTTCTGCTGCAGTTTCACCACTTGTGTTTCCACATACTCAAGATACTGCCTATGATGATCCCATCATTCATCCGTCCATTCTACTGGAGCAGGATTCCGTCGATCCATCATCTTCTTCGCCGGTGAGTCCTGTTTCGGTTTCATCTCCTTTTCTTTCCACCTCACCACCTCGTCTTAAACGACCCACTCATGCACCTGGTTATCTTCAACAATATCACATCGGCATCAACCTCCCTTCTCGGTCCGTCCCTTCATCTCACTCGGCGTTGACCAAAGTACCAGGTACTCCTTATCCTTTGTCTGATGTCCTCACATACGATCGTTTATCTGCTCGACATCGTGCTTTCACCACTTCCATTTCAGCTGCCATAGAACCCAGCTCATTCTCACAGGCTATACGCGACCCTCACTGGCGTTTCGCTATGGAAGAAGAACTGGCAGCCCTTGCTGCGAATAGGACATGGTCTCTGCAACCATTGCCCCCTGGCAAGAAGCCGGTTGGATGTAAATGGGTTTACAAAATCAAATTTCGATCCGATGGATCCATTGAGAGATATAAAGCACGCTTGGTTGCCAAAGGTTATAGCCAAATTGAAGGCTTAGACTATCGAGAGACCTTTGCTCCGGTTGCAAAATTGACTACAGTTCGTCTACTCCTTGCTGTTGCCTCGGTCCAACAATGGCACCTCTACCAGCTTGATGTTAATAATGCTTTCCTCCATGGTGATCTTGAAGAAGATGTCTACATGTCCTTGCCTCCTGGTTTCGGACGAAAGGGGGAGACACGAGTTTGTAAACTTCATAAATCTTTGTATGGGCTTAAGCAAGCCTCTCGTCAATGGTTTATCAAACTCTTTTGTGCTCTTAGAAAGGCCGGTTATCAACAATCCAAGGCAGATTATTCATTGTTCGTCCGAAACCATGATGGTAAATTCACTGCCCTCCTTGTCTATGTTGATGATATTATCTTGGCAGGAAATAACATACAAGCAATTGAAGATACCAAGTCTTTTCTTTTTAAGCAATTCAAGTTGAAAGACCTTGGCCAATTAAGATATTTCTTGGGCATTGAAATTGCTCGCTCTAGCAAGGGGATCACCCTCTCACAGCGAAAATATGCCCTTGAAATATTTGAAGATGCAGGTCATCTTGGCGCAAAACCAGCCACCTCTCCTATGGAGCAAAACTTATCACTCAGAAAGGACGAAGGACAATGGGTTACTGATCCTTCCTCTTATCGACGACTTGTTGGGAGACTAATCTACCTGACAATCACGCGCCCTGATTTGGTGTATGCTGTCCATATTCTTAGTCAGTTTATGGAGAAGCCTCGAACTCCACACTTGGAGGCAGCCCAGCGAGTCTTACGATACGTTAAGCACACACCAGGGCAAGGTATTTTTCTTTCTGCAAGAAGTCCAATTCAATTGAATGCTTTTTGTGATGCGGATTGGGCCAGATGTCGAGACACACGACGTTCTACCACCGGATACTGTGTATTTCTTGGAGAATCCTTGATCTCCTGGAAAAACAAGAAACAAAATACTATGTCACGTTCTAGTGCAGAGGCGGAGTATCGTTCAATGGCAGCAACTTGTTGTGAAGTCACTTGGTTGAAATCTGTTCTACAAGACTTGGGTATCAAACATAAACGTCCAGTCAAGTTATATTGTGACAATCAAGCGGCACTTCACATCGCTTCGAATCCGGTCTTTCAAGAAAGAACCAAACACATAGAAATTGACTGCCATCTTGTACGAGAAAGGGTTCAAAGTGGAATGATCGAGACATCTCACATCTCAACCATGAAACAACCAGCCGACATCTTCACAAAGCCACTGAGCTTACACCAGTTTACAACTTTGCTTTGCAAGTTAGGAATAATCAACATTCATTCCAAACTTGAGGGGGAGTGTTGAGAGAACTTTGTCAGGAGACTACCACATGGTTTCAGGCTCACCATGTGCTCTGATGCATTGCAACATGGGCAGCTAGGACGCCACCTCTACAACAGCTAGGACGCCACCTTTTAATGCATTTGTTTATTGCATGCGTGTGTGTAAGATGTATATAAAACAACTGCCATTACAGCAGTTCAGATTTAATACAACTAAACATTAAACTTAATAGCTACTCACAATTTAACGTTAATTCTTATGCCAATAGTATAAAACATTGTGCCACAAACATATGACAAAAAATTTATGAAAAGTCTCACTGTTGAGAGAGTATTCTTGACATTTCTTTTACTATTTATATAGTTTAAAATGTATCCATGTGTCACTCAATACTACGATCTGTTGGTATTCCTCTTCACTTGGAAGTGAGAGGTCTTAGGTTCGAATATCTTGGATGACAAATTCGATACTAAATTAGGTTGCTCATTCTGTGGTTTAACCGAACTCACCCTCCTCTTAGTGTAAATATCGATGTACTCCAAAAAAATAATATCCATGTGGTAATATTTAATTAGATTTATGAATCTCTCACGTATGAAACCTTTCAAAATCTCTTACCTAATTGTAGTGACAGATTGTCCTTGACGATCCACAACATAACCCTATTATGTGGCCTTCATAGTATTTTAACAATTTAAGAATGTTTTATATGCTTTGCATACATTAATATTCTCCACTAATGCGTCCATATTTTTCTAGAAACTCAATCACTGTAAACTTCCAAGGTCGAAAGCCACGGGAGGGTATTTATCCTTATAAATTTATTATGGTCCTTCGCGTATGAACTCAGACGAAAACGCAAAGAAATCCGCAAACGATTGCATCACATAACAACAATTGCAAAGATAAAGTGAAGAAAACAAAACTTGATGCAGAAAAAGGTTGGTTGGTGTCATGCATGTTTGGCTTTCTTTATTTGGGAGAATATTCTTTTAGGTTTTATATATGTGTTTGGTCCCCCCATTCCCACCTATAAAAATTCATCTTCCTTTAACAATTAGCACTACTTGTTGTTGCTTTGGCATTGCTCCATCAAGATAATTTCGATCTCTCCATGCTTGGTCCTCGCTACATCCTTTTTAGATGTATTCATCTGTTTAGAAATGATTTAATTTCTTGGATACTTTCCCTTGATTTTTTTCATTGATGTATGCTTGTTTAGTTGTTTTCATTTGGTTGGTTTTTTTTTTTTTTTTTTTTTTTGAACAAACATTAGTATTTACACTAAGGGGAAGAGGTAGGCTTAGCCTCACAATGGGCTAACAATAATGTGGTTCAAAGTTCAAACTCGTCTTTGACGATAATCGAACCTAAAACCTCTCATTTATAAGAATCGAACCTAAAACCTCTCACTTATAAGTAAAGAGGAATATCACTAGACCGTAGTACTAAGTTGCTTGGTTGGGTTTCTTTAGATTGTTTTCTTTTTCCAACTTCGAAAATAATAGCAAGTTTGGGTTGAGCTAAGTTGACTATAGATTAAAACAATGTATTCTTCATACACTCGAGTTTGAATCCCTCTCTTCATAGTTTAAATTAAATTATAAAACGGTTCGAATAGAAAAGGAACTCATAAAATAGTAAATACTCTAGCAATTATAATGTATATGCAAGAATTTCTTTTTCGGTAACCAAAACTTTAGAAGAAGGGGAGGCTACCTCATCCCAGGCATGGACGGAGGCACCTTATATTCGTTGGGGGCAAATGCCCCCACTCACATTGATCTTAAAAGAAAAAAGAGTACATGTAATATCAATTTCCACACATTCCCTTCTCGTTTCGATCCGAGATGGATGGTTTTGGCATAAGTCAGAGTCACCGAAGAAGCTAAGCAAGCTACTTGAAATTTACTACAACTCGGTGGGGAGAAATAGTGTACTGCTACTCAATGTGCCTCCTAATTCGACTGGACTTATAGCCGACGAAGATGTTCAAAGACTGAGAGAATTCAGAAGTGCAATCGACACAATATTTTCAACCAATTTAGCAGAGAAATGTTCTATTGAAGTTAGTAGCCAAAGAGGAGGCAAAGGAGGAGGTTTTGGACCTGAAAATATGCTAGACAATGACCATATGTGGACATATTGGGCTCCAACGGATGATGAAAAGGAGAACCATTGGATTGAATTTAGAAGTACAGGATTAGATGAAGGGCTGAGATTCAATGTGATTCGAATCCAGGAGGCGATCGGGCTTGGTCAGAGGATCAAACGGCACGTAATTTACGTGGACGGTAAGAGGGTGGCAAATGGAACCACAGTAGGGTACAAGAGGCTTCACAGACTTGAAGGGGGAGTTGTACATGGCAAAATTGTAAGAATAAAAATTGGAGATTCAAGGGGGCTGCCTTTAATTTCATCCATTGGCCTGTATTTTGATCCCTTTTGGCACCCAATTGGGCATCCATCTGAACAAAAAATAGGGTAATAAAAAAATAAAATTGTGGGCTCTGAGAATTTCTCTTAATATTTTTTTGGGCATATTTTTTTGTCTTTTCTGCATCTATTGATTTTGTTTGGAATACCTTATTCTCTGTTGTACCAGATAAAGGCAATAAAAAGGGCTCTGTTTTTTTATAGCCAACTGCCCATGCTCTACGTTTTCTGTAGACCAAGACAAAATTAAGGCATGTTTTAATTTGCAACCGTGATCGGCTTCTTAAAGTTCATTTTGATTCCTCAACGCTACAAAGGAAGAAATCACAATTTGATACATGCAAAAATATTTCGTTAAAAACATGCAAAGAAAAGCTTCTGCGCAGCTCTGATTAGTAAGTAGGACTGAATATTTTCAAAAAAGGAGCCAGTATTTTCCATTTTGGACGACATTATTGATGGATACACACTACCTTCAAGTTCCAATACCAAATGTGAGTTCAGTCATGATTACTTTATTGGACATATAATCAAGAAAACTTTGGTAGGAGTTGTTTACTAGGGAAAAATACAAGAGAGTTCCGTGTTTTTGTGACCCTAACCAAAATACAGGATGATTCGGTCGCAGTGTCTTTACTTAAGTTTTTCTCCTAAAGACGAGACTTGAATGGGGCACATTCTTGGAAGGCATGTAAAGAAGAAAAGAAGGAAAACATTTGGTTATGCCATTGATGATACCGTAAGTAAAATGTACATATATTGTATAAGCTAACATACCCCAATCCCCATCAACATGGAGGGTGACCATCGTCCTGCAATTGACGCTTTCTCCTCACCAGTTAGCTTGAATATGAAGCTATCTAAACGCACGGCAGAAAATATCATCTCCCCTTAAGTGAATTTGAACTAGCCTGCGTCGAATCACAAAATCTCTTCAGAATTTCGCATTTCTGTGGCAATAAAATTTGCGATGGATGTGAATGCAATCAATATTTTTTCTTACCCGGAAGGCTGTGAATTTGAAAGGACTTTCTTGATGCAAATGGCCATTTTCGTCAAGCCATCCATCTGGCCGAAACACTTCTGCGCCATCACCCGGTAGATAATTTCGCCGAGCCATCCCCCCCTTTGACGTTAATTTCATCTGGCCAAGTATCATTAGGAAAACAAGTCTTTGCATCCTATGATAGCATCCTACAGTTGGCTGCAAGCTTTGTATTCCATGGTGAGCGCAACACTGGAAGGAATTCATATTGGCTGGTCAAATTGCTGTGACAGATTATTAAGGATACAAGTGAGTAATACAGTTAGAAATACAGTTAGCAATACAGTTAGTAAGTTTATTAGTATTTGGTTAAAGTAGTTAGGATTTCTCTTATAAAAAACAGAGTGTGTAATATTCATTCAGTAAGTCAATATAAATCATATTTCTCTCTTTAAACTTTCTCTTTCTAAGATCTCTATGGTCATCCTTCTGTTCATCGTTTCTTCTTGATTTTCTCTTCAATTTTCAAACATTTCAATATAGTTAACACAAATGGCCTCATCCCATAAATATTGCTTGGCAACAAGATAAAGTGAAATAATTTCGTGAGCAAATGAGGACAAATTTGGAGTACCGACGCTGGCTACCTGCCAAATAAAGTAGGAATCTATTGTGATGAATGCCTGAATTTTAGGAAGGAGGATTTTATATTCCTAATCTCTCTTCCTTTTTCTTCATTCCTACTTGAACAGTTACAATTAAGCTACATTAAGATTTTATATTGATTTTTACATAGAGACAATAAGATAAAAGAAAGAGTGTGAGAAAGAGACGAAGGAAAGAGATAAGAAAATCCTACTCTAAATTTTAGAGTGTACCTCAAGAAAATTCTTCCACGTTCATTCCATAAGCAAACTTATAGTTCTCATCCGTACGAAATATTTCTTTCGTAAAGAGATACCTCATACTGAATTTTCATCTCTCACATTTCAGTAACGTTTTTATTAATTTTTTTAATTTAATTTTAATGATTTTAAATTATTTTTTTAGAAATATTTAGGAGACTCTTTCAAAAGTAGAACTCTCTACTATTTCATAGTTTAACTTTAGCATCAATGCATGTGCCAACATTATAAAATATTGTTCTAAAAACATGAGATGGAAGAGAATTCATCGAGAGTCCCAGTTCTGAGAAAGTCTTCTTTGCATTTCTTTTACTTTTTATGGGAATTGTTATTAGCACTCCAAAAATCTCATTTTACACTCCTCACAAGTGCATTTTTCTTCTTAATTATAGAAAATTTGGAATGCAAAATGAGATTTTTGGAATGCCAATAATAATTCTCCTTTTTATATAGTTTTGAAAATTTATCCATGTAGCACTATTTAATTAGACTCCCAGGTCTCACATATGTTCCACATAAACCACTAATAGAAGTTTTGAAAAAATTTTAACAGAATGTCAACATTGATTAGCGACATTCATATTCAAGAACTACAATGATTAATTTTAAATTTTTAAAAATTATCTTAATTAAAATGTGTCAATTTTTAGAGATTATTTGTGATAAATATCCTTTTTAAAGTATGACAATTCTTTTAGCCCAAAAGTTTGATGTTGAGAGTCTTGATACCTAACAATTTTTTATTTTGTAACCCTTCTCCTCTGATTTTACTTCTGTTTTTTTTATTTCTTATAAGGATAAAATTGGAAAAAAACGGAGAAGAAATTCTTATTGTTGCATGATGGGCTTAGTTGCACTCTCCCTTGGTAAATACAATTAGTGGGTAAGAAAGTTAGGCCCTTAAGATGATTCATATTAGCCCAAGGTTTTTGGTCTGGCCTGCTAGAGGTCAATTTCACACATGACATTGCATGGGAAAAAAGTTTGGTAGAAACTTCCCTATCACGTTATTCGTGCGTCCAAAATACGCGTATGGAGATATCCTGCATTCCGATCCTCTAAAATGGGTTGTTACAAAATCTGAATGCGGGAATCTCTCTATACGTGTATCTTGAATGAGTGAGTGATCTGGTACAAAAATCCCTATCCAAAATCTCTTTTTCATTGCTTTTGTAGTTTTATTGTTGTTTTGAATTAGTTGTAGGGACATGGTTGTGGTTGTATCTTTATTTTATGTGTAGCCGAAGCATATGAAACCTTACAAAATCTCACCTAATTATAGTGACAGATTGTCCTTGACGATCCACAACAAATCCCCATTATGTGGCCTTCATAGTATTTTAAATATTTAAGCATGTTTCATGGTATGCTTTGCGTACATCAATATTCTCCACTAAAGCGTCCATATTTTTATTCTAGAAAGACAGTCACTCTGAGAGATTTCCTCACCCCTCCAAAGTCAATAACCCATGTAATGGACATGTTCTGTTTTGCAATATAGTTTCCCTCGCGACACTTTTTTGATAACTACTTGTCGAAATTTCAAAATATGAACTACTCATCTAATAAATGCTTGTTATGATAAATTGGTGATGGAGAAATTTATCCATACAACGATCCTTCGCCTATGCACTCGGACCAAAAGGCAAGAAATCCGTGAACGATTGCATCACATGCAACAACAATTGCAAAGATAAAGTGAAGAAAACAAAAATTCATGCAGACAAAGGTTGCTTGGTGTCATGCATGT
The DNA here is from genome assembly GCF_041283825.1 of Pyrus communis. Taxonomy (NCBI): domain Eukaryota; kingdom Viridiplantae; phylum Streptophyta; class Magnoliopsida; order Rosales; family Rosaceae; genus Pyrus; species Pyrus communis. The sequence continues at coordinate 3,182,273 of NC_142565.1, forward strand.
TTGGCTTTATTTATTGGGAGAATATTCTCTTACATTACATGTGTTTGGTCCCCCTATTCCCACTTCTAAATAATTCACTTTTCGTGAAGAATTATTAATTGTTGTTGTTGCTTTCGCATTTCTCCATCAATCTCTCCATGCTTGGTCCTCATCTACATCCTTTTGTAAATGTGTTCATCTGTTTATAAATGATTTTCTCGGATATTTTCCCTTGATGTTTTTTATTGATGTATGCTTGTTTAGTTGTTTTCATTTGGTTGGGTTTGTTTAGATTGTTTTCACTTTTTAACTTTGAAAATAACAGCAAGTTTGAGCTAACCTAAGTTGACTAGACCAAAACAATGTATTCACATGCGCTTAAGTTCGAATCGCCCTCTTCATAGTTTAAATTGAATTAAAAAACTGCTCGAATAGAAAAAGAAACCTTAAATAGTAAATACTCTAGCAATTATAATGTACATGCAAGAGTTTCAACAAGAAACAAAACCAAAATTGTGCAAATTAAGTAACATAAACCCAAAAAGATATAAATAAAAGAAAAAGAAGTGAGATAAGCCCTATGAGGCCAATTTCAACTTCTGGGATTTATTGTGGTTACAAAATTTCCTGTCCTATTTAAACGGTGCTAAATAGACAACAAAGAAAAGAACTCAACAGGCCAAGGCCATTATAATTATGGCTAAAATATGGTGCTCTTTGTGGATAATCACATGCCTTCAACTGTGCACTATCACCTTCTCCAAGCTTGAGCAAGTCCCAACACCTCCACTGCCAATCCTGCCCCTTCCCACATACGCCCAGCTCAAATGGCAGCAAAGGGAGATCATCATGTTCCTCCACTTCGGAGTGAACACATTCACCAACTCCGAATGGGGAACGGGGCACGAAAGCCCCGGAATATTCAACCCAGTCGGTCTTGACGCCAACCAATGGGCCAGAACAGCGTCGGACTCTGGCATATCACTGATGATACTGACTGCCAAACACCACGATGGGTTTTGCTTATGGCCTTCGAAGTACACGGATCACTCCGTGGCAAATAGTCTTTGGCGAAATGGTCACGGGGATGTTGTGCATGAACTGGTTGATGCAGCAAATCCCCGTGGGATTGATGTAGGGCTCTATCTCTCACCGTGGGATAGACATGATCGGAGATACGGGCATGAGATTGCCTACAACGAGTACTACTTAGCTCAACTGCAAGAGCTCCTAAGCAGGTAAGGCCCCGCTGCATTGATCAACTGATGTAACTCATGTCTGTTACAGAACATTAACCTTAATAGTTAAGAATACTAAACTTCTATTGATTTTTGTTTTTATTGTTGATAGGTATGGGGGTGTGAAAGAGATTTGGTTTGATGGGAATAAGGGGAAGAATGCCCCAAACATGTCCTATTATTTCACAGATTGGTTCTCCATGGTGAAGGAGTTGCAGAGCTCCATTAACATATTTTCGGATGCTGGTCCGGATGTTAGATGGGTTGGAAATGAGCAAGGGTTTGCCGGGAGTACGTGTTGGTCCACCATTAATCGGACCTCGCTATCAATTGGCAATGCAAGCATTGAAGAGTGAGTACCATTTTTTTTATTTTCTAGTTCACGGAAATTAATTTTCTTCTCTTTGTGATAAGTTCCCATCATTTTGGTTTATCTTGTTTTATATTTGTCTTTTTTCCAGACAATGCAATATTCTGAACAACTCTAGTTTACGAAAAAGTAGATGTAATTGAATGCAAGACGACTGATACGCTGTCTTAGTCAACTGTCCTAACCCACACCTGTCATTTGGTTTTGTTTAAGATGGAAGTGTATATGCTGGCGAGCACTGCCTAACTTACTAGCTTAATCCACCTCTGTCATTTTATTTTGTTTAAGATGGAGTGTTTTGTAGATTGCGAAACTCTTAGTATTAAAGATTAATTGAAGTTGTAGCTAGTTTAGTGATGGATGGTAAGTTAGAATTAGGGTAGATTCAGGATTCGATTCATTTCGATATATTTGGCTTAACGTGTGTACAGGGACACCGGTTGATTGATTGATGTTATTGTAGGAAAGTGATCTCTCTTAAATCTTAATCTACCACCTAACTGATGTCTTGTAATTGAATGAAGTTACCTCAACAAGGGCGATCCAAAAGGGACGGATTGGTTGCCGGCAGAGTGCGACGTTTCGATCCGAGATGGATGGTTTTGGCATAAATCAGAGTCACCCAAGAGGCTAAGCAAGCTACTTGAAATTTACTACAACTCGGTGGGGAGAAATTGTGTGCTGCTACTCAATGTGCCTCCTAATCCGACTGGTCTCATAGCCAACGAAGATGTTAAAAGACTAAGAGAATTCAGAAGTGCAATCGACACAATATTTTCTACCAATTTAGCCGAGAAATGTTCTATTAAAGTTAGTAGCCAAAGAGGAGGCAAAGGAGGAGGTTTTGGACCTGAAAATATGCTAGACAATGACCATTTGTGGACATATTGGGCTCCAAGGGATGATGGAAAGGAGAACCATTGGATTGAATTTAGAAGCACAGGATCAGATGAAGGGCTGAGATTCAATGTGATTCGGATCCAGGAGGCGATCGGGCTTGGTCAGAGGATCAAACGGCACGAAATTTACGTGGACGGTAAAAGAGTGGCAAATGGAACCACAGTAGGGCACAAGAGGCTTCACAGACTTGGAGGGGGAGTTATACATGGCAAAATTGTAAGAATAAAAATTGGAGATTCAAGAGGGCTGCCCTTAATTTCTTCCATTGGCCTGCATTTTGATCCCTTTTGGCACCCAATTGGGCAGCCATCGCAATAAAAATAGGGCTAAAACAATAAAAAATAAAATTGTAGGCTCTGAGAATTTCCTTTCGTTTTTTTATGCCTTTTCTGCATCTGTTGTCTGAAAGGGTTCTGTTTTTTTATAGCCAGCTGACCGGACTAGGATTCTCTTCTCTGCTCTTTCTATTCCCTTTCATTTCCTCTTTTCACATTCTCTTATTTTGTTTTTCTCTTGTTATGAAAAATTAATATAAGATGTTGACGTGGCTCAACCGTGACCGTTCAAATAGAAGGGAAGGGAAAAAAAGAAGGGAGAGAATCCTACTCACAATGGACCATGCTCTGCGTTTTCTGTAGACCAAGACAAAATTAAGGCACGTTTTCCAACAGTAATCGACTTCCTAAGTTCGTTTTGATTCCTTAACGACACATACGAAGAAATCACAGTTTGGCACAGGCAAAAATATCATTCTACACTCCAAACTTTTTATATTAGAGAAGCAAAATACACTTGTGAGGAGTGTATAATGATTTTTGAAGTGCCAATAACATTTTCCGAAAACAACAAAGGAAAGCTTGTGCGCAAGTCTCAAGTTGTGGTTAGTAGTTGAGCTTTTTTTTGTCAAAGGTTCAATTATTAGTAGTTAAGCAGGACCGAATACTTTCAAAAAAGGAGCCCGTATTTTCCATTTTGGACGACATTATTGATGGAGACGCATTACCTGCAACCTACAATATCGAATGCGAGTTCGGTAATGATTACTTTCTTAGAAATATAGTCAGAAACTTCGGTTGGGCTCGTTTACAAGGATAGGTTTCACCGCATGAGATAAAAAAGTTGTGTTTAACTTTTTGTGATGATTTGGTCAGGTGTCCTATCCAAGTTTTTCTCTGAGACTTGAATGAGGCATGTTCTTAAAAGACGAGTATAGAAGTAAAGAAGGAAACATTTGCTTATGCCATTGATGATACCATAAGTAAAGTGTACATAAATTGTACAGTGATGACACTGATGAGGAGCAAGTGAGCAACACACTGCATACAGTAGAGTTAAGTAGTAAACTAAATACCACAATCTTTTAGAAGAATGCACATAAAGGCCCCCATCAACGTGCAAGGTGACCATCGTCCTGCAGTTGACGCTTTCTCCTCATCACTTAGCTTGAATATGAAGCTGTCTAAACGCACAGCAGAAAATATCTTCATCTCCCTATAACTGAATTTCTTTCGGATACAAATTCTTGAACTCTCCGGCGTAGAATCACAAAATCTCTTTAGTATTTTGCATTCCTGTGTTCAAAGGATGTGCGAAGGATATGAATGCAATCAATATTTTCCTTCTTACTTGGAAGGCTGTGAATTTGAAAGGGCTTTCTTGATGCAAATGGCCATTTTCGTCGAGCCATCTATCTGGCCGAAACACTTCTGCATCATCCCCCAATAGATATTTCGTCGAGCCATCCCCCCTTTTGACACTAAATCCATCTGACCAAGTATCATCCGACAAGTCTTCGCATCCTATGATAGCATCCGACAGTTGGCTGCAAGCTTTGTATTCCATGGTGAGCACAACACACATTGGCTGGCCAAATTGCTGTGGCACATGCCCTCACCCCATAACTATTGCTTGGCAACAAGATACAATGAAATAATTTCATGAGCAACTGAGGACAAATTTCGAGTTCAGATTTTGGCTACCTGCCAAATAAAGTAAGAATCACGTGGTGATTAAGGCCTGAATATTAGAGCGTACCTCGGGAAAATTCTTCCAGCAACTGAGTTCATTCCATAAGCAAAATTATAGTTCTCATCCGTAAGAAAGATTTCTTTTGTAAACAAATAGACCACCATATACTGAATTTTTATCTCTCATTACAGTGATTCCCTGAAGCATGTGTCTTTGTCTCTAGATATATCGTTATTCAACTGATTCAAGATCCACAATAATCCCTCCATTTCGACGTTTGGTGATCCTCTCACGGAGAATTCAAGAACAAACCCATTGATTTCAATCATGCTACAGCCCGGGACTTCCTTTTTTATTCCTCTTTCTTTCATTAATGACTTGATTCTCTTTACGTCATTAAATCTACAAGCTTTGGCATATATATCGCACAAGTTCACATAAAAAGCATGGTTCAGAGGCTCCAAATCAATTAAATACTGTGCCACCCTTGCTCCTAACTCCACCTTTCCATGTATTTGACAACCTCCAAGTAATGCACCCCAAACAAATGTGTCTGGTTTCATTGGCATACTTCTTATACACTGTTCTGCCTCTTCAATCAGCCCGGCACGGCTGAGTATATCAACCATGCAAGCATAGTGATAGAGCTGTGGTTCAATTAAGTAAACATGCTTCATTGCATCAAAACACCAGCGACCTTTCTCTACAAAACCAGAATGAGCACAAGCTGAAAATAGCGCAACAAATGTCACATGGTTCGGCTTCACCCCGGTCGTTTCCATCTGTTTAAAAAGACCAAAAGCCTCATTACCAAACCCATGGAGAGCCATCACTGAAATCATAGCTGTCCATGCCAGGGTATCCTTCTTTGGCATTTCCTGGAATACCTCATATGCTTTGTCCACACATCCACACTTACCATACATGTCAACCAGCGCTGTCCCGATAACCACATCACTGTCCAAACCACTTCTCCTCAGATACCCATGAACCCATATCCCATGATCAATTGCACCAAGATGAGCACAGGCTGCTAGTACACTAGCAACTGTAATCTTATCCGGTCTAACTATATCACCACCGGTGATCTGCATTTCATGAAAAAGTTCCAAGGCCTCCTTTGGTCGTCCACCTTGAACAAACCCTGTGATCACGGAATTCCAGGTAAAAATGTTTCTCTTCTTCATCTTCCGAAACAGCTTCAATGCCTCATCAAGACTCCCACTTTTCAAATACCCCTTAATCATCGAGTTCCAAGAGACAACATCCCTCCCCGGCGTTTCATCAAACAGTTTACGTGCACTACTCAAAAACCCGCACGCAGAATACATACTCATCAAAGAATTCTGAACAAAAACATCACTGTCCAACCCATACTTAACGGCTTGACCATGGATGCTCCTTCCTGCGCCGCCATCAACCCTGCTCGTGCATTCTTTCACAAGGAACGGAAAAGAGAGACAATTCGGCGAAATCCCATCACAGAGCATCTGCTTATACAGCAACAAGGACCCAAAAGAAAGAGCTTCATCCCTGCCGCCGATCTTTCTACACGCATATGCTCTGATCATGACGTTATACACGTAGAGATTTGGGTTCTCTATGTTTCGAAAAACATCGATGGCGTAGCCTTGAGAACTCGAATCAGAAATGGCCGAGAAGAAAAGGAGACGAGTAATGAGAAAATTTTGGTCATCTTTGGGTAAAAGTGGAGACTTTATGATTTGGGTATGGATTTGTTTAAGCTCTCTCATGTTCTTGCATTCATGGAGCAAGTGTAGTAGTGTGCTCCTAGCACTTGCCATTTGGGTTTCAATCATCCTCTCTAAATACAGAGAGTTCTAAATTTGGGCGCGAGGCTCTTCTTGTGTTAACATGCTTTTTCTGAATAAAAAAAGGGAAGCAGCAGCGGGCCTACGATTTGAACTTGGGGTTCCTATTGTAAAAAAAGAAGGTTTTTTTAGATAAGAACAGAGCACGAAGCGCGTAAAAAAAAAGAAAAAAAAAGAAAAGAATTTATTCACTTAGTGGGTTTGTTATGCATATGTCAACAGATATCGGCATATGCTGAAGTAATTTAATGAGTTATATAGAGAACGTGTCAAGTACTATCAACGCAACATGTCGAGATATCCCTTGCATGTATTACATCAAACTTTTAGTATGTACAAAAGGGACGCGTACCAAACATTAGGAGGGTCATAAGAAGACCTTCACATGTATATTTTCAGACTCAAGTGGTCTTAGGACCACCTTGGTCCCTATTTCCATCCAACCCTACATAGAAGTGTTGTAGCCTATTTTATCTGACAATGGTGAGGGGGTAGGCGGCAAGGAGAAGAAAGAGTGAGAGATATGTGTTTGTAGAATTGTAGGGGAATGTGTGTGTTATTCCTCCCACATAGAGCCTTTATTTATAGTAGTAAAAGGAGATAAGATAATCTTTCATCCCCAAGGAATACAATATGTAATAGGAAATGATAACTAGAATCCAATCTAATCTAGGATTTATACAATCACACTTAAACTAGGAAAGTTTACAACACTCCCCCTTGAGTGTGTAAATACTCAAGGTAGATTTAGCATCATGCAGAAGTTGAGGAAGTCGACTCGTCGGCACTGATTCTAAGGAACAACGCTTATTTTCAATAAGGTAGAAACTTGCATAAGTTAATGAGTCTCACTTAAAAACCCTAAGGCTATGGCAAAAACCTGAGGAGAGACAAAATCCATAGTTTAAGGAAAAATGCGTGAGAAATGCAAAGTCAAAAGAAACGTCTACAGGACGTCATCAGGGATATGACCAGCCTAAGGTCGGTGCCTCGTTAAAACCTAGTTAGTTAGCAAAAATCCAATGGAAAAAATTCTCCTAATCGTAGGGGAAAATAGTACATTAAGATCAAGCAAGTATCTTCAGGATACTCCCCCCTGAGTTTGACACAATTTCAAAGAGAAAGAACAATGTTACAACTCAGAAAGTTTACGTATACCAATACCATGAACAAGCTTCTGAAACGTCGTCTTCAGCAGTGATTTGGCGAAGAGGTCCGCCAGATTGTCTTGTGAACAGATTTGTGTGACTTCAATCTTCTAATGCTCTTATTGTTGATGTGAAAAAAAAAACTTCGGCGCAATGTGCTTAGTGTTGTCTCATTTGATGTAACCCTTCTTGAGCTATTCGATGCATGCTGTGTTGTCTTCAAAGATTGTCGTCGGGACATCAACGGCGGGATAAAGATCGTAGGAGCTTCGAATATGGCCCACTACTGCTCTCAACCAAAAACATTCCCGAGTTACTTCATGTAAGACGAGAATTTCAACATGGTTAAAAAAAGTGGCAACTAAGGTCTGTTTAGTTTACCTCCAAGAGATTGTGGTGCCTCAAACGGTAAAGACATAACCCGTTTGAGAACACGCCTTGTGCGGATCAGATAAGTATCATGCGTCAGCATAACCAACAAGGCGAGAATCAACTCGAGAAGCAGAGGGTGCGGCATCACTCGGTGATCCATAGGGATAAAACAAGCCCAAATCTGTAGTACCCTTAAGGTAATGAAAGATGTCTTTCACACCAGTCTAGTATCTGCGTGTAGGTGCATTACTGTATCTTGCCAAAAGATTAACAGCAAAGGAGATGTCGGGTCTAGTGCATTGAGTTAAGCACAATAAAGCACCTATCACACTTAGATAAGGAACTTCAGGCTCCAAAATCTCTTCATCATCCTTATTCAGACGGAAGGGATCTCGTTTTGCATCTAGCAATCAAACAACCATAGGAGTACTCGAAGGCTTCGCTTTATTCTCATTAAAGCAGCGCAACACCTTTTGGGTGTAGTTCGATTAATGTACTAGAATTTCATCCGAACAATGCTCTATCTCGAGACCGAAACAATATTGAGTCTTACCTAAATCTTTCATCTCAAATTCCGACTTCAAGAGTTCCGATAAGGTTCATGTCATCGACATATACTGCAACAATCGCAAATCCGAAATGTGACTTCTTAATGAACACATAAGGGCATAGTTCGTTGTTCACATATCCTTGACTAGTTAAATATTCACTCAGACAATTATACCACATTCTTCCATATTACTTTAAACCGTAGAGTGAACGTCTCAGTCGAATTGAGAGCGTGTTTTGGAGTTTGGAAATATTTGAACCAGTCAATGTAAGTTCTTCAGGAACTTTCATATAAATTTTCGTATCAAGATCCCCATAGAGATATGCAGTTACTACGTCCATCAGCTGTATACTCATTTTTTCGGAAACTACCAAATTGATAAAGTAGCGAAAAGTAATCACATCCATAACGGGTGAATAAGTTTTGTCATAGTTAATCCAGCAGCATTGTGAGAAGCCTTGTGCAACAAGATGAGCTTTGTAACGCACAATATCGTTATTTTCATTACGTTTCCAAACAAAAACCCACTTGTAGCCAACGGGCTTCACATATGAAAGAGTAGGAGTTACATGTCCAAACACATTACGTTTCGCAAGTGAATCGAGTTCGACTTAGATTGCTCGTTCCCAGTTTGACCAATCAGTTCTACGTCGACATTCATCAACGGAATGCAGTTCAATGTCATCGCTCAACAAGATCTCAGTAGCTACTGCAAATGCTATTGCATCATTGACAATCATCTCATTTCTATGCCACACATCATCTAAGCTAACATAATATACTGGAATCTCACGATTCTTGAGAGGATGATTCGTCTCTTCAATGACATTTTCCATAATCTAGAATTTCCTCATGAGTTAGATATAATAAGTAAGCGATAGTTGGATTCATGGTAGGCTCTTCAGGACTTATGCCATGGATTTCCTCTTTCGAGGGTGTGAATCATTTGAACCAAGGGGTTTGCCACACTTTTGTATAGGGGCAGATGATTGGCTAGCCGCTAATGTACGTGGATCACCAAGATTGGGGTCCCGGGTTTCCAGGAGGGAAGTCTGTCGTACATTTGGCATATCCATCTTTGCATGTGTATTCGTAGCTGGAGTATGTGATCTTGTCACACATGCTAGATCGGTGAAAGCATCTGGCATACTTTGAGCTATGCTCTGGAGATCTACTATGCGATGCATTTCAGTTTCAGACTGAGCGGTGCGGGGATCTAAATGAGACAAAGTGGGGGTCGTCCATAATAATTTGTGTTGTTTTTCAGGAACATTGACGTTCTAATCTCCCCTTAACAACGAGAAGACTATCTCATAGAAGTGACAATCTGCGAAACGAGCGGTAAACAGATCACCTGTCAAAGGTTCTAAGTAACGAATAATCAAAAGAAAATCATATCCGATATAAATTCCCATCATTCGCTGAGGCCCCATTTTTGTACGTAAGGGCGGCGAGATTGGCACATATACCGCATAACCAAAAACGTGCAGATGCGATATATCGGGTTTATATCCGGTAACCAACTGAAGAGCACTAAATGGTTATGTCTCAACAAGCCTCAGGCTGACCAACTTTGTTGTGTACAATATTGCATGGCCTCAAGCAGCCATCGGGAGCTTGGTACTTATGACCAACGATTGATCAATCATTTGTAAGCGTTTAATGAAAACCTCTGCCAGGCCATTCTGGGTGTGAACATGGGGTACGAGATGTTCAACTTCAACCCTAACAGACATGCAATAGTCATCAAAAGTTTTAGATGTGAATTCTCCAGCATTATCCAATTGAATAGATTTGATTAGATAATCAGGGTGGTGAGCCCTGAGCTTGATAACCTGAGTCAACAGTTTGGAGAATGTAGCATTCCTTATGGATAACAAGCACACGTGTGACCAACGTGTGGAAGCGTCAACCAAAACCATAAACATAAAGTATCTAAATGGTCCGCAGGGAAGATGAATCGGTCCACAAATGTCCCCCTGAATCCGTTGTACAAAAATGGAAGGATTTAAACGAATCTTGTCATAAGAAGGCTTAGTAATAAGCTTTCCCATTGAATATGTTTGACATGAGATTCCTTGGATCGAACCTAAACTTCAGGTTAGTGGATGCCCGTGTGATGATTTAAGGATATGGCGCATCATTATTTGTCTAGGATGTCCCAAATGATCATGCCAAAATGTAATTTCGTGCGCAAACCCAGTAGTAAGGCCGGCCACATAGTGGCATTCTATGGGGCGTATGGTCGTAGTATACAGACCACTCGGGATATGCTCAATCTTCTCTAGAATACGCTTCTGGCCATATTCTTAGGAAGTTATGCACATAAATTCAACTCCATTTTCTACGTGGGTTTCGGTGTGGTAATTGTTATCTCTAATATCCTTTAAAATTAACAGTGTTCTTCCGAAACGTGGAGAATAGAGTGCCTCAGAAATGGTCAAGATTGTACCATTGGACAACATTATATGTGCCTTACCGTATCCTTCTATCAAGTTGGATGGGCCTGAGAGGGTTGTCAAAGGTGCATTCTTAGGTATGAAGTTAGTGAAATACATGCGTTCACGCAAAACTGTGTGCGTGGTTGCACTATCTGCCAAACAACTAACTTCCCTACTAGTCATATGTAGAATGAACAATTAATTTGAAGCAGTCACATGCATAAAAGTTCTAAAAACAAATATCAATTCAAAATAATTTCCTTTATTCAAGGATGGTAATTAATTAAAACTTAATATCCAAAAACAATCACCAACAAATAATCCAAACATAAAGAAAAATTGTTCAAAAATCAACCAAAAATAAAATGGGGGTTATGCCACTAGGTGGAATTCGGCCCCATTGTGCAATTTTAACTAACTAAAATTGTTTATGTCTAAGATTCTAATCTTCCATAAGGGTGGTATCCTCTTGAAAGTCAAAAACCTCCATCTTTGTAGTCTCCGGTTCGTTCACTTGCACTAAGTTTGATTCAAACTTCTTACGACAAGAATGATATTTATCTACAACATTCTTGGGAGCTCGGCAAACACGGGACCAATGGTCCGTTGAACCATAGCGATAGCACATATCCGCATCCATGGTTTCAAGTGCTTTGCCCTTATTCTTGAAGTTCGGGGCATTGGGAGCAAAGTTTGAGCGCTTATGGTCTTTGTTTCCTCCCTTTGATGGGCCTTGATTCTGTTGACCTTCGCAGGGTGGCTTCTGGCCGCCCCTACCACACCTCTTTTGGCATTTTGGGCATTGGTTTGTGCTATAATATGCTTTAGGCACAGCAGTCGCCCCAATAGGTCGAGCTTGATGATTCTTCGTCAACAGTTAGTTCTGCTTTTCAGCGAAAAGTAAAACAGAGATCAAATCTGAGAACTTAGTGAACTTCTAAGCTCTACATTGTTGCTGCAGGACAATATTAGAAGCAAAGAAAGTCAAATAGGTCTTCTATGTCAAAGTTTCGTTACAAAACTTGAGAAGTGATCGGATTTGACAAACTTTATAATTATATTCATTCATAGACTTAAATTCTTAGAAGCGCAAATGCTGCCAGTCATGTCTTGCTTCAAGCAAGAATATGTCCTTTTGGTGATCAAAACGATCAGCCAAAGCGACCCATAGTGCACGTGGATCATCCTCAGCAAGATATTCAGTTTGTAGAGCGTCATGAATATGTCTTCGAATGAAGATCATAACAGTGGCTTTTTCAGCTTCGCCAACATGGTTGTCCGTTTCTTCTTCAAAGACAAGACGCAAGTTCTTTGCAGTGAGGTGGAGCTTCACATCTTGGACCCACTTAAGGTAGTTCCTTCCAGAGATCTCTAAAGCGGTGAAGTCGAGTTTGTTCAAATTCGACATGTTCCTATCACAAAATAGATGGACAAGATGTGGTGAGTGTAATGGAGAAAAATCAATCCATTCACATAGGAGTAGAATATACAGGTTCTAATAGACATGTATTAGTTTAATTTTGCATGAAAAAACTTCGGCTTTTCATGGGTGATGTTTTTAAAGAAAACTTCAGATTTTCAAATAAGACATGTTTATAAGAAACTTCAGGTTTCAAAATAATTGTTCATATGTTCCTACATATGAACACAAATATACACAAAAATATGCAAAATATATACTTGTTCATAGAAAAAATATGCAAAAATATGAACTTCAGGCTTACCTCAAAACTGCAGTTAAACCAATTATATAACATAAAATGATTTTTTTTGGTCCAACTATAAATTTTGGTAGGTTAGATGTTAGATTAGCCACCGACAGGATTTGAACTCACACTATCATGCAAGGGCTCAATACCTTTCCACCACTGTAGGAAAGAACTACATGCATATATCATGAAATGATTCAATTGTGTGATATTGTAAGTTGGAATATAGTGATGTGAGTTTAGTTACTTTAATATTTGTGTTGGAGTTTTGAGACTCCTTGTCCCACATCAGGGAATATAGGCTTTCGAAGGACCTTTATATATGTCTTATCTTCTACACTAGTAGTTAGGATTTGGACAAGGGCCTTGGGCCTTGGAAGTTAAAATTAATCAGATTCACTAATTTTAATTTCGGATTAAGTTTTTTAATAAACATATTAATTAAAAAACGTTTTGATTAAGAGACACAACTTTTAGAAAGAGTTGTGTATTTTCAAATACGTTCAACATGTATTTGAAAGGGTGTAAACCAACCTATATATTTGTAATCTTAGTTTCCAAATAGAATCATCTTTTCTTCCTCATTCTCTTCCGCACAAAATTTTCATAGAGTAAACACACAAAACAATTCGTTAGAATTCTATAATCCAGTGCGGGTTGTAGAATTAGGTAGTTGTATCCTGGTCGAGCAGACGTTGTAGAACCACAAACACAAGAGTGGGACGGAAATATTGTTCAAATGACATAACTTTTGCGCTAGCCTCTACCTGTGGTTAATCAAGTTAGTACTATTTTAATTCTTGTATTTATTTATGTATTTCATTATGTATAGTAAGTATTTTTTTGTTAATAAAGTATTAAAATTGCAAGTTCTGTTATTTCTATTATTTTTATTTATTTCTTAATTGTTCTCTAACAATTTGTGATGAACTATATTATAAGAATCAAACTCATCAACTCACTGATCATACTCAACAATTGTAAAAACGTTTAATAAACTCAAATATTCCAAGTCATTGGATGAGTAATTATCAACGCAAATGCTGGACTTGAGTGAGCAGGGCCTTCCCAAATGTGTGGACAACATCAGGCATAACCAACTGATAAAGTAACTGAAACACGAATAAGGACCCAACTGTAATTAATTATCAATTAAAACATGGTTTAATTGATTAATTATAAGGAAATATGACTGGCCTGGGCAAAGTAGGATTCTCTCCTCTCTTTTTTTTCCCTCCCATTCCCTTCCCTACTATATGAATGGTCACGGTTAAGCCACGTCAACATCTTATATTAATTTTTTATAGAAAGAGAAAGACAAAATAGAGAATATGAGAAGAGGAGATGGAAAAAGAAGGGGAGATAATTCTAGTCCGGCCTGGGCTGACAACTTCTTTTCTAAAAAATAAAAAATACTAGATATGTTTTCATCTGTATTTTTCAACGGAGTTTAGATTTAGATTAGGATGCCAAAGATGTTTGAGACACAAAGGATGGTATCTTATTGTTCTCTCCCACTCTTTTAGCATAGGGTTTAAACATGATTATCTTTGTATATAGTGATTAGGCCACGAGATGGGAGAGAGAGCGTTATTGTGTTTTTTTTTTCTCTTTTATTTACAAAGAGAGGGACAACTAATGGCAAGCTACAATTATCCATCCTCTTCGGGCCTGAAGAGGATATGGGGAATTTCATCCTACATGTGATCACAGTCAACCAAACTCGCAAGCTCAGAGCATCGAACTCGAGACCTCCCATATTTTTTGTTTATTGAGGAACCCTAGTTTGCACCCTTACCACTGGGCCACAAGATGGGAGATGGAAAGCGTTATTGTGTTTTTTTTGGCTAGTGTCCATAATTCAAGTCTAACGTGACTGGTAACAACCAAGCTCTCAAATAATCAATGTAAGGTAGAACTCATAAAAGCTGACCAACTTTTCCAAATGTGGAGATCTATTATCCAAATTTGATAGATTTTGAAAGCTGCCCATCGACCACAAGGGTAAATTTGTTTTTAGGTCGCAAAATATATTATTCAAAATTAGAATTGAGGCAATCAATATTTTGTGTTTTAAGAAAATGTCGATAAAGAGAAATATTGGGATGGAGTATTGATCTTAGTTGGCGAGGCAAATTATTTTTTTGTCTTGGTTGAACGGAAGAACTTATTCAATTGACTCGTGCTAGCAAATGAAATGACTACTTACCTATGTTAAAATATAAAATTATTTGGTGACTTAAACCAAATTTTATGTTCCGAAAAATAGGAGAAGTGGAAAAGATACAACCCTATCGAACTATTAACTCAAACAATTTACGCTCTGATGACGACGTACAAACATGATCATGTGTTTATATATGAGGATGCTTGCATAGCTTATAAATAAACCACATAAGAGTGCTCGCCGTTGTGTCTCTTCCGGCAGCAATGAGACAAAGGATCAAGTCGCTCAAGTATTTCGGATCGGTCTCTTGAGATTCCAAAAGCCTTGAAATGATGTATCCTTTCCTTAACTGCCAATATTGCCAATCATCCACATTACTTAATTAATTAATCATTTGATCTGGAATTAATTTGTTGAAAAAATTTGTCATTTAGTAGTATGGTCTAGTGGTTCGATTCTCACCAAAGACGAATTTGAACCATATTATTACTAGTTTACTCTCTCATCCCATGGTGTACATAATATCGTTTGTTAAAAAAAAAAATTAATAATAAATAAAATAAAATAAAATAAAAAACAAATGAAAAAAGGTAAACGATTTTGGGGGCCTTTAGTTTTGGTGGATGGCCATAGGCACGTGGTTTGGTGACATAGCAGTGAGAACGGGGATCGGAATTCAGAAGTGGTCCAAAAGACTAGGACATTAATAATGAGAAGCGATCGGCATGGTTACTAAAAATATGAAAAATTTTATTTGAACTCTTATAATTTTTTTTTTTTATATTTAAATTATTTTTAATTAAAAATAATATCTCTAAATTCAAATTTACTATCTAATTTACCCTCACAAACTCAATTCAACATGTAAATTTATCTTTACATCCATTTAAAAGATAAAATTTCCAATTAAATAATTTTTAATTAAAGAACTGATATCTTTTTAATCCCAAATTGAATAAAATCCCAAATTGCATAAACATAAAGCAGTATGGCGTGCTTTCATTAATGTAATACAACATTACGTCGTAGTTGATGTAGTACAATACTATGACATATAGGAATTAATAGAATTTCTTGAGATGATGTGCCCCGTTACTAGAGTTGCGTACATCACTATGGCTCCAATGTCTGCTGCTGTTGATTTGTTTGTACTTTGGTGTTTGTGTGTTACTTGCTGCCTCCTAATGAACCAATTTTCAATTATTCCATGATCTAAGGTAAGTGATAGCAAACCACATGCTGATTTACTTTCGTAAGTGGTAGCAAACCCTTTTTTCTTTAGGTTAGCCCTAGATTTTCAACCATGTTGATGGAGTGCATTCGAGGAAACCAAATTGGTAGGGGAGGCTTCGCCACCATTTACACAATGAAACACAATAACTCATCTTTTCAACTTTCAGCGTTGATGGTTGTAAATTGAAATTTAAAAACCCATCTTCTCAACTCTAAAAAAAAATTGAAATCAACCGAAAAAAAAATTGCACAAATCAATTCATACATTAGTTGGAGGATTTAAAACTTCAAAATCACCATCCACCGATAAAAAAAAATTAAAAATAATAGTATGTTTTCTCTATAAGAGCTCTTAGGATTTTAGCTGGAATGAACATAGGACAAACATTGCATGAAGCTAGGGTTTAACAATTGGGTATGAGTTTATTGATAAATTTTAGTTTTATTGTTAATCCTACCGTGTATTTGATGGTAATTATGCAATAGATAAGAAAGACAATTCACATTTAAAATTTAAGTTGAGTATAAAAAGATGTTATATGGGTTCAAATAACTAAAAAATAAAAGCTAAAATAAAAAGTTGGTTTCTTATAATCATGACTTTGAGTACTAATTTTACAAGAATAGTAAGAATTAAAATTCTTGATGATTTTAAAAGAAAATAAAAAAATAAAAAAACTAAATTTCTGTTATGAGCTAGGACAAAATGTATTCTGTTGGAGTTTTAATTGGGTATTTCAAAATATTACCGATGTTTGACATCTATAGATTTATTGTGGCATCTTAATTCTCTGTTAATGATATATTAAAGATGGCTCCAATCAAGATCCAATTCTACGACAAAATTAAATTTCCTCACTCCACAACTAATAGGAAGGAAATTTTCTCCTAGTCAGATGATCATTATTTTTTTCTTTTTGTTTACAAATACCCAATAATTCAAAATTTAAATGAAAACAAAAATATCATATATTGCAAAATTAATTTTTGATAACCAAAATGACTTTGTGAATGTAACCAGCACTGTAGTTTTTTTTTTTTTTTATTTGTTGTGATATAACGATTGAGTATATATAATCATAGGACTTACAATTGTGATCGTCAAATACGTAAAGAAGGCTTCATTGTAATAACTCTTTTTTATTTATCAAATACAATAGTATTCTCTCATATATTAGGCAGATGCATGTGGTTCAATATTCTAATTGATAGATTGTTGAGTTTTCACTCGTATGTTTCTGATTCGAAACTACTCTCCTCATAAACTATTCTAATAATAATAATAATTTTAAAAAGACAAATTGCATGGGGAAGGAAAATATGTTTAAGGCATCTAATTAAGGTCTTGGAGAAGCATGCACATAAAGTCCCCCGTCTATATGGAGGCTGATTTTGGTCAAGTAATGGGCCACTTTCTTCTCTTCACTCAGCTTGAATTTGTAGCACCCTAAAAGCACGGCACAGATGAGCTTTGTCTGCCTATAGGCAAAGTCCTTTCCTATACAAATTCTTGGCCCCGCCTGTGTACGATAACGACAAGTGTAAATATATATATATGTCAAAATTCTTCAGAAATAAGATCATCCTTTGTGCATGCGTTTTAATAAAATGTAACATGTCTAATGGTGATCAAAATCATATCAACATGTTTGTTTCTTACGTACATTAAAGGCTGTGAATTTGAAAGGGCTTTCTTGCTGGAAAAGACCATTTTCGTTGAGCCATCTCTCTGGCCGAAATTCTTTTGCATCATCACCCCACAGATATTTCATCCTGCCCATTCCGTAAACATGGTATCCCACAAAATTGCCTTTTTTGACGCTAAATCCATCTGGCCAAGTATCATCAGCTAAACAAACTTTTGCGTTCTACATATGACAGCACGCATTGTGTATATTAACTTATTATATAGTTAAAAAGTAACACATAACGATTCAAATACAGAAAAGTGAGGAAGTATTTGAAGTATTCGTGCATGCATTTTAATTTAGATGATAAATACTAAATTACCAATGGAACTGCAGGGTAGAGCCTGAGTGTCTCAGACAAAGCTGCATGTAGATACTGCATTTTTTCTAGAGCTTCTTCAGTAAGGCTGGCAGCAACCTCATCAATGCATGAACTATCTTCCAGACTTGTTGCCTCTCTAACTTCTTGTGCAACCTTTTCTTGTATATGAGGATGCTTGCATAGCATATAAATAAACCACGTAAGAGTGCTAGCCGTTGTGTCTCTTCCAGCAGAAATGAGACAAAGGATCAAGTCTCTCAAGTACTTTGGATCGGTCTCTTGAGATTCCAAAAGCCTTGAAATGATGTCTTCTTTCTTTAACTGTCAATATTGCCAATCATCCACACTACTAACTTTATTATTCAATTACAATAATACTACTTATACTAAATTAATTACTCATTCTGGAATTAATATAACAAATCATGGAGTGGAAGGTTAATTACTCACTGCCAGTAGCTCATCTTCTGATGAATTATCTGTTTCAATCTTTATTTTGATTAAGTTATAAACAAATTGATCTATCACTTTGATATTCTTCCTTAGCAGTGCTTCTGATCCAATGTTTAAGAACCTTTTGATCTTCCACGAGAAATCAACATAACGATAGATGGTCATTTCGTTTGCTACATCAAAAGCATGGGCAAACCGAGTACCTTCTTCATTTGTTCCATCCATGGTGTCTAGTTCAATTCCAAGCAGAATCTTGACGATTGAGTCTAAGGTTGCTTTCATAAACAATTCCTTCGTCCCAAAAAGAAAACGCCAAGAATTATATATATGTGTTGTATTTATATACAAGAATTAGGAACCTTATTCAAGGATCATTTTTACGAAAATTAACCGAATCTCAAAATCATTTAGTCAATAAATAGACGTACACAAGGTTTTAAAAGACGAATGTTCATAATGATAATCAAATGGTCAAACGATTTTGGATTTTAATGAATTTTTTTTACAAGGTTGATTCTTGGATGGAGATCTAAAAACTAAATGGTTTCAGTTATTTAACCCTCACTGCAGAGTGCTCCAGGTTTTGCTACAGTGTCGTGGGATCTCCTTATGAAACTCCTCATATGTACAAGGAATTAATTCTAATCATGCTATAAATGTTATTATTGAAACATGGCAAACTTACTTGGATCTCCATTGCTTTGTTGCAGGTTGCAGCTTCAGAAATTATCCGTGCAAGTTTTATTGCATTGGTTTTGAAGACTGTACTGCTGAAGTCTTTCACAATTTTGGTTGTTAATTCATTGCTCGATACCTTTTTTTGATGCAACCATTTTTCTCCGTCCACAGCAAAGATCCCGTCTCCTAAAAGATCTGACAAAATGCCGTAGTGGTACCAACCCTGCAGCAGGTCAGGAATTGGGACTTCTGTTATTAGATAACTAAGGTAATTAACTAACATAAATATTTTCCTTATATATAGAATCATTAAGATGTTCACCCTTCAAATGTACCTTGCCGTAGTTTGCAAAGTTTGTTTTGAGGATGTATTCAACATTTGCAGGATCCGTGGTGACAACGTAATCTATGAGCACATTGTACGCCCTGTAAGTTTTGTGTTTGTGTTCAAACTCGGTCATGTAATGGTGCAGCCTAGGGAAGTTGACGAGGGTGTTTAAGAAATTTGTGACGACAGGATGGTATCTCTTTTTCTTCTCAGCACCCAACCTTCTAGCACGGGATCTTATCACAATCACAGTTAAAATTACAACCGCTAAACTCATTGCTATGAGAGGAGGTAAGGGAAAGGAAAGAACATCCATGGCAGTCGGGAGGATGGTGAAGAACGTACCTGCAGAAACACTTTGTAGTACCTATATTAATATATAGAAGAGTACTGCTGTAAAATCCTGTGAAGTGTGTGGATGCCTCAGCGGTAGTACGGAACAAGATTGGCGCAGTTAGTGGAAAGCAAGGCCGGTGAGTTTTTGTTTGCAACACATCTTTTCTATCGTTTAGCATGAGCATCTCCAACAATGCTAGCTATTTTTTTTTATTAATTATCCATCCCCTACAGTATTTTATTATTTCGACTTTTCACACTCTTTCCGTTTACCTATTTTTGGGTCTCTTTCTCGCTCACCTCTCCTCCTTTCCTTTCGCCGGGTTGGAATCAATCCAAAAATCGTGGACTCCCAATTGCCACCACCAGAAATCCCGTCTCTCTCTTCCTTTCCTTTCTCCCACCTGAAATCAAGCAAAAATCGAAGAGCCATCTCTCTCTTCATCCTATCTTAAACGAGTTGTTTCATCGCAACTCTAATTTTGCTGAGGTGGGAATCGATACGAACGGAATAGAGGAGAGTGCTTGTCAATCGAGTTCAGAGAGAGAGCTGAGAGGGGGAAGCGATGGAGGAAGGATAGAGAAGGGTTTAATATTATTGTAAGTTTAACTTGTGTTAAATTCTCTCTCCATTTGGTGTTAGATTTTGTTGAGAATGAGTATCATATTGATAGGAGGAGGGACCTTGCATGGGCTTATAAGAAGTTGGGCTACTTCTCATATTGCCAATTGGTTTTATGGTGGAACCTCAACTTCTTCATGGAATTAGAGCAGGTTGTCCCATGTGTGAAGCCAAACGGCCACATGCGGTCCACGTCATCCCGTTTTATTGTCCACATGTGAGGCTTGAAAATTTGCCACACGTTAGCGGGCGTGTTGAGAATGGGTCTCACATTGATGGGAGGAGGGACCTTGCATGAGCTTATAAAAGGTTGGGCTACTCTTAATATTGTCAATTGGTTTTATAGTGGAACCACAAATACTCCCCATATTACCAATTAGTTTTATAGTGGAACCTCAACTTCTTCAAATTTAACAAGCAACAGTCCATTTTGCTAGTTTAAACTAGAGGATAGCTAGTCCCTTGTTGGTGGGAGGAGGAATAGAATTTAAAAGGGTAAAAAGTCAAAGAAAAAATATAGACATCCATTCAAGATCTAAGTTCAAGGTTTGCAAGAAGATTATGTGAACTACCCGAAATGTACAAATGAGGATTTGGACTAACCAAAATATTTGAAGGAGGATTTGAACAAACAGTCTTATTTGAATGAGGATTTAAGCATCGTTTCTTGTTATATCGCTCTATTACATAAATGTATAATGAGCAAAGTTTTAAAAGACGCTAACTGCTAATCAAACAACGGACATGACTTAACGCTTAGACCAACTCCAATGGTGGGCTAAAAGCCAAATTACCCCCCCAAAATGTCCCCCCAAACGCACTCCAACCCAAGGGGAAATTTTGAGCTAAATGCTAAATGCTAAACCAATGCCAAATTCCCCCCGAAATTTAGCCCAAAAATCGGGATGGACTCTACCCAATATTTATCGGAATTTAAATTTTTTTAGATTAAAATGTTCATAAAATTAATTTACGATAGTCTACATATTTATTTTTAAAAAAATTAATTAATTTAACAAAAAAAATAGCCTAAATTCATTCTTTAATAATTCCGGGCTAAAATTTTAGGGTAGAATGGTTGGAGTAGAAAAACTGTTTTTGGGCTAAAAGCTAAATTTTTCGGGCTAAAAAATTTGACTTGTAGCCCAACCATTGGAGATGGTCTTAGGCTGGACTAGACGGATTTAAATAAGTTTATTATATATCCTATAAATAAGTACCTATTTAGTATATAGCATATAATATGAAAAATATTGATTATAAAAACACATAATATATAAAAATATTGATAAATTTTTTTATTAGTTTGTTGAATTTTATGGTAAGAGATAAAAATCTAAATTAATACGAGTTCTTAGTATTATATGGAATATTTTTTAAGGTTTGTATGAATTTATAATGAATTTTCAGAAAATAACGGTGTCAAACATGAAGCTTAAAATTCATTGAAAAAGTAAGCCAATTAATTCGACAATAATTAAAAAATATATATATTCCAATATAAATCAGCACATGTTACTGGCAAGCTAATTGGCGCAAATTGATTGGAAAAAAAATAAAAAAACAAAAAACAAATTGGGTGAATTTTGAAAGGGTGCGTGGGGTGGAGTGGGAGAGAGTCTTTTCTTCCTCTCTCTTTTTCTTCGTTAGAACCTGACCAAAAGTCTATTTCTAGAAGCTGCAAAATAGAGCTCTCCATTCTTCCTTTCTTTGGCCTGGGTATTTTGATAAAAAATAAAAATAAAAAAATAAAAAAGTGAGCCCGCGCGCAACCTATGTCGCATAGTAGCAAGAACTCCTCACAAAGTTCGCAGGTTTTCCAAGGGGATCAGAGGGGTGGACCATCGCTTCTAGGCATGTTTTTCTGGCAAGGTGAGGTGCGACTGCACCTCTTTGCGCCCTTGTAGCTTCGCCCCTGGTCTGTTGAAAGTAAATTTTTGTAGTTTTTACGTTAGAATAATGCTAGCTAGACCACTTTGTAGTTTATCCTGTTTTTGCTACAGTGCCGTGGGATCTCCTTATGAAACTCCTCATATAAAGAGTTAATGGGCAAGTTTTGCTGCATGGGTTTTGAAGACTCTACTGCTGAAGTCTTTCACAATTTTGGTTGTTAATTCATTGATCGATACCTTTTTTTGATGCAGCCATTTTTCTACGTCCACAGCAAAGATCCCGTCTCCTAAAACATCTGACAAAACGCCGTAGTACCAACCCTGCAGCAGATCAGGAGTCGGGACTTCTGTTATTAATTAGAAAACTAGGGTAATTACTTAACATAAATATTGTCCTTATAAAATCATTAAGATGTTCACCCTTCAAATATACATGTGGTAAAATAATATAATGTATTTGTCATTTAACGAGTCAGACAGCATACCTTGCCATAGTTTGCAAAGTCTGTTTTGAGGATGTATTCAAAATTTGCAGGATCCGTGGTGACGACATTATATATGAGCACATCATACGCCCTGTAAGTTTTGTGTTTGTGTGCAAACTCGGTCATCGGGTCATGTAATGCTGCAGCCTGGGGAAGTTGATGAGGGTGTTTAAGAAATTTGAGACTATAGGCTGGTATCTCTATTTCTTCTCAGCACCCAACCTTCTAGCACGGGATCTTATCACAAGCGCGGTTAAAATTACTACCGCTAAATTTATTGCTATGGGAGGAGGTAAGGCGAAGGAAAGAACATCCATGGCAGTCGGGAGGATGGTGAAGAACGTACCTACAGAAACACTTTGTAGTACCTATATATATATAAGGGTCCTGCTGTAAAAGTCTGTGAAGTGTGTGGATGTCTCCGTGGTAGTACGGAGCAAGATTGGCACATTTAATGGAAAGTCATGGGATTCCTTCCTAGTTTGAAGGGATTCCTTCCTAGTTTAGGATAGACTCTTTGTTTAATATTCCTTGCACCGCAAGGTTGTGATGTATATATATATTGCCTCCGTATTGGAGAGAATAATATAAGAAAATCAAAGTTATTTCTATCTTCTGTCAAATAACCACAGGAGCAGCAGCCGCCTTCAATTTTTTCTGATATTCTCCAAAATCTTGTTTAGAATCTATGGATCGAGGTATGTTTTATTATTGAGAGTATTGATTTGGTTAAATTTTCTGTTTGTTATGCGGTATTTTTATTGTTGTTGTTGTTTCCGTCATATCCGTAGAGTCATATGCAGGCCTTTTTCTTCATGACCTTGAGCTGTTGTTTTGAATCCCGTTTCATTGATACAACTTTTACTGGACTATCTGCTTTTTCGGTTTTTATGAAATTCTATTATTTCTCGTTAGAATAGGTAAAAATCAAATTACAAATTTGTTTGTTTTGTATCTGTTTCTATATATGGTTTGCTGAATACAGGGCTGGAATATATTCCCGAAAATCCCAAACTAAACCGACAAAATTCCGAAAAGGATTGGTTCGGGATTTGGGTGACCATCTAATTCTTCGTCGTCATCATCAGCCCACTTGTTTTTTTTTTTTTTTTTCCTTCCATGTTTTTGTTGGAAATTCAACTCAAAACAGGCTGTAAAAGGTTGCTGATGGCTGTTAGTTTCTTTACAGGTTGTATCCACACATGCTGCAACTTTAAAGACTAAAGTTTCCTCCATGTGCTAGCCGAAAGGTTGTGATTACAACCTGGAATGATGCAATGCATGTGTGTGCCAACTATCCAAAGTTGCTGCATGTGTTTGAACGGGTGGAACACCATCTCTTATTGCATGTGTTGTCTTATTGTTTATTAATTTCTGTTTTGTATAAATAAGCCTTTCTTGCTAGGCTTTAGGAATGATCCGAATCCCATTTTCTGATTGTATTCTCTCAGGTTCATAAGCTTGTAAGCTTCTGTCTTTTTTTCATCAGTTTGTAAACTGCCTTTTATTTCATATATCAAGAAAGTGTGTTTCATGGAAGCTTGTTATTTCCTATCCCTTCTCCATTTGTTAGTCCAATTTTATTGAGAGTGAAAGTGAGAGGTGTGATAGAGTTTGTAAACTTATCACCCACATATTTTGGTATTGAGTTAGCAAACAGTTTAATACCAACAATTGGTATCAGAGCCAGAATACCTTTCTGGCAAGTGCAGCGGCTATGGCGTCAAATCTAGTGCAACTCCAAGTTCCCGTATTGAAGAAAGAAAATTATGAAAGATGGTGTATCCAATTCAAAGCTTTGTTTGGATCACAAGAGTTGTGGGAAGTTGTCAGTGGTGGGTATGTTGTACCCACTGCCGCGCAAGAAGCTGCATATACTGCAGAACAAAGTAGCACTCTCAGGGACTTACGAAAGAAGGACCAAAAGGCGTTGTATCTTCTATATCAAGGATTAGAAGATTCAACGTTCGAAAAGGTTGCAGAAGCAACAACGAGCAAGCAAGTATGGGACACACTCAGTACAATCTACAAAGGAGTAGATCGGGTCAAGAAAGTGAGATTACAGTCACTTCGAGCAGATTTTGAAACTGCTCACATGAATGAAGGAAAGAGCATCTCCAACTATCACTCAAGGCTCATTGTGATAGTAAATCAGATGAGGAGAAATGGCGAGAGACTCGATGAAGTACGAGTTGTGGAGAAGATACTCCGATCACTCACATCTAAGTTTGAGCATGTGGTGACTGCCATTGAGGAATCCAAGGATTTGGAGGTGATGAGCGCAGAGGAGCTACTAGGATCCCTCCTAGTTCACGAGCAACGCATTCAGAAGAATGCAAACCCCACAACGCTAGAGCAAACTTTGGAGTCAAAGTTGAATATTGACAAACCAAATGGAGGTCGTGGGCAGTGGAACTCACGTCGTGGGAGTTCATCTAACCGTAGCCGAGGACGAGCTCGAGGAAGAGGTCGAGGCTATGCACAAAATCGAGGTCAGTCTCAAGAGTGGAGATCTACTCGAGGAAAGGCGCATATCCAGTGTCACAGTTGCAAGCAGTATGGACATTATGCAAATGAATGTTCATATAAAAATGGTGAGCATGTCAACATGGCAGAATCAAGTGGAAATGCTGGTGAAGAACTTACAGTCTTACTAGCACACCATGATTCCAGTAGCCAACAAGATGTTTGGTATTTGGACTCTGGTGCAAGCAATCACATGTGTGGAAAGAAGGAGTTTTTTGCCGAACTAAAAGATGGGGCCTATGGATCTGTAAGTCTTGGTGACTCCTCAAAGTTGCCGGTTGAAGGCAAAGGGAAGATCAAGATCATCCAGAATGATGGTAAAGAAGAATACATCTCCGATACCTACTACATACCAGGTATGAAGAGCAACATTCTAAGCATTGGTCAACTGCTCCAGAAAGGGTACATTATACATATGGAGAATATGTTTCTCACTCTCAGGAATGCAAGGAGAAGACTTATTGCACGTGTTCAAATGTCAAAGAACCGAATGTTCCCGTTGAAGTTGAACACAAAGATTGGGAGTTGCAACATCGGTGTGATGGAAGATGAGTCATGGAAATGGCATCTTCAATTTGGCCATCTTCATTTCAATGGCCTAAAGTTGTTGTCAAGTGGAGGAATGGTTCGTTGTTTACCCCAGATTGAAGCCACACGCCAAGTATGTGAAGGTTGTGTGCTTGGCAAGCAAGCACGACTATCGTTCCCTGTTGGTGATACATGGAGAGCAAAGGCACCACTGCAGTTGGTGCACACAGATATATGTGGTCCATTGGATCCCATGTCTTATGGAGGTAATAGGTATTTTATTACTTTCATTGATGATTTTAGTAGGAAGACTTGGGTTTATTTTCTCAAGGAGAAGTCGGCTGCCCTAAAAATCTTCAAGGAGTTCAAGGCACTCACAGAGGCTGAAAGCAACCACAAGCTTGTGGCTGTGAGATCAGATAGAGGTGGAGAGTACACCTCCAATGCTTTCCAAGCATACTGCAAGGAGCAAGGAATTAGGCATCAACTTACTGCTGCCTATACCCCACAGCAAAATGGGATAGCCGAAAGAAAGAATCGAACCATCCTTGACATGACAAGGTCCATGCTTAAGGAGAAGAATTTGCCAAAAGAGTTATGGGCAGAAGCTGTAGCTTGTTCGATTTATTTGTTGAATCGATGTCCAACAAAAAGTGTCAAGAGGATGACACCACAAGAGGCTTGGAGTGGATACAAGCCGAATGTTACACACCTAAGAATTTTTGGGTGTGTTGCATATGCTCAAGTTCCAGAAGCCAAGAGGAGGAAACTTGATGATAGAGGTGAGAAGTGTGTGTTTGTGGGCTATAGTGAAGAGTCCAAGGCATACAAGCTCTACAACCCACTAACTGGCAAATTAGTGGTTAGTAGAGATGTCATCTTCAGTGAGGAAGAGGCATGGAAGTGGAACAACAAAGAAGTCAGTAAGGAGAAGATCGTTTCCACTGATTTTGAAGAACCAGAAGTTGTACCATCTGTTGAGCAACAACCTGCTCAAACAACCACAACAACTCTATTGCACAGAACTGCAAGGAGTGGTCCGACATCTAGTGAAGAAAGCAGCTCCTCAACTCTAGTAAGGCTAAGAAGTCTCACCGAGATATATGGACAAGAAGAAGAAGAAGAAACCAACTTTTTCTGCTTGTATGCAGACCACGAGCCTCTCTCATTCAATGAAGCTGTGGAAGAAGATCGTTGGAAGAAAGCCATGAAAGAAGAGATCCATGCCATCGAGAAGAATGACACTTGGGAGTTAACAAAGCTCCCACCAAATCAGAAGACTATTGGTGTCAAGTGGGTTTACAAGATCAAACGCATTGCAGATGGAAGTGTGGATCGATACAAATCAAGGCTTGTAGCAAAGGGCTACAAACAGAAGTATGGAGTGGACTATGATGAAGTCTATGCTCCAGTTGCAAGACTTGACACAGTAAGATTACTAATCTCTCTTGCCGCTCAGCATAAATGGAAAATTTATCAATTAGATGTCAAGTCAGCCTTCCTTAATGGAGTTCTTGAGGAAGAAGTGTACGTGGAACAACCAGAAGGCTTCCAAGTACAGGGAAAAGAAGATAAGGTGTATCGTTTGAAGAAGGCTTTGTATGGCCTCAAGCAAGCACCACGAGCTTGGAACTCAAGGATTGACAACTACCTTCACCAAAATGGATTTCAGAAATGTCCATACGAGCATTCAGTTTACATGAAGAATGGTGCAAAATGGGAGTTCTTAATTATTTGTCTCTATGTAGATGACTTGTTGTTTACAGGAAACAATGAAGCAATGTTCTGTGAGTTCAAGCAATCCATGTTCAGTGAATTCGAGATGACTGACAATGGATTAATGTCATACTTTCTTGGCATAGAAGTGAAGCAAGGAAGTGATGGTATCTACATTTCTCAACAAAAGTACATGAGAGATATATTGGAGAAATTCAATATGGACAAGTGCAATATTGTCAACACTCCAGTGACAACTGGATTGAAGCTGTCTAAGGAAGGAGAAGGTGAGTTTGTAAACTCAACCATGTACAAAAGCTTGGTTGGAAGCCTAAGGTACCTTACAATCACAAGACCTGATATAGTTTATGGTGTTGGACTCGTGAGTCGATACATGGAAACACCAAGGGAGTCTCATTGGCTGGCTGCCAAGAGAATTTTGAGGTACATAAGAGGTACTCTAAACTATGGTTTATTTTATAATTTTGGTGAAGAAGCAAAATTATTTGGTTATTCAGATAGTGATTGGGGAGGTGACCAAGATGAAAGGAAAAGCACAACTGGCTATGTGTTTTTTCTAGGATCAACAGCTTTCTCATGGACTTCAAAGAAGCAATCAATTGTTGCTTTGTCATCATGTGAAGCCGAGTATGTAGCTGTAGCCTCAACCGTGTGTGAGGCAATATGGTTAAGGAATCTATTGAAATCAGTGTGTCATTCACAAGAAGAATCGACCTTGATTCATGTGGATAATATATCTGCAATCAAACTTGCAAAGAATCCAGTTCAACATGGAAGGAGCAAGCACATTGATACTAGGTTCCATTTTCTAAGGGATCATGTGAAACAAAAGACAATTGAGCTTGTCTATTGTCACACAAAGGAACAAGTGGCTGACATCTTCACTAAGCCACTGCCAGTTGAACCATTCAGGTTATTGCGTGAAATGCTAGGCATGAAGGCGTTTTGATTTGAGGGGGCGTGTTGGAAATTCAACTCAAAACAGGCTGTAAAAGGTTGCTGATGGCTGTTAGTTTCTTTACAGGTTGTATCCACACATGCTGCAACTTTAAAGACTAAAGTTTCCTCCATGTGCTAGCCGAAAGGTTGTGATTACAACCTGGAATGATGCAATGCATGTGTGTGCCAACTATCCAAAGTTGCTGCATGTGTTTGAACGGGTGGAACACCATCTCTTATTGCATGTGTTGTCTTATTGTTTATTAATTTCTGTTTTGTATAAATAAGCCTTTCTTGCTAGGCTTTAGGAATGATCCGAATCCCATTTTCTAATTGTATTCTCTCAGGTTCATAAGCTTGTAAGCTTCTGTCTTTTTTTCATCAGTTTGTAAACTGCCTTTTATTTCATATATCAAGAAAGTGTGTTTTGTGGAAGCTTGTTATTTCCTATCCCGTCTCCATTTGTTAGTCCAATTTTATTGAGAGTGAAAGTGAGAGGTGTGATAGAGTTTGTAAACTTATCACCCACATATTTTGGTATTGAGTTAGCAAACAGTTTAATACCAACAGTTTTGTCAGATTGGGCTACGTTGCCTAGAGAGCACTTAAAATTAGTTGCAGAGAAACTTGAGTCACTAAAAGAATTCAGCTTTGTTTGCAAGCCATGGCGTTCGGCTGCAAAGGATAAACAAAGCCTTGCGACGACGACCCCAATGATCTTGATTTCTTCTGATACAGAGAAAGATAAATGGTGTTTATACAATCCGGTGGATGACAAGGTTCTTAAAACCCAATTGAATTTGCCAAGACAACGATTTTGTGGATCTTCAAAAGGATGGTTAATGGTTGTGGATGCGAATCATGTTGTATCACTAATAAATCCATTCTTTCTAGTGTGGGAGAGAGAAGAGATCATGGAAAGTCAATAATTCACCTTCCTCCACTAAGCCCTCCAAATTTGAGTCGGCTTAAACATGGATGTTATTTTGTCTACAAGGGTACAATTTCAGAAGATCCAATACTAAATGCCGACAATTGCATTGTTATGGTCATGTTTCTGGAGATGTACCAATTGGCTTTTCTTCGACTCAACAAAGACAGTGAGTGGACTCATGTCCTTGAAACGGTTGAGTAGATGTTGGCGCACGCTTGATGAAGTTGTTCAATTTGAAGATAGATTTTATGCCGTGGATGGTTATGGTAAACTCTTTTCTTTTGATGTTACCACTCGGTCCGTGTGTCGCCTGTGAAAGTGGTTGTATCTGAATTCGAAAGGGAGGTGGTCTATACGCTCAAGAGATATCTTGTTGTTTGTAATGAGAAAACACTATTAATGGTTCAAAGGTGCATGGTTGGTTCTGACGCTCACGAGACAAAAAAGTTTAGAGTCTTTGAACTATGTATCAGCGAGGGTGAGTGGACGTGGACGGAGAACAGTTTAGGCGACGTTGCTTTGTTTGTGGGTGATAACTCTTCAATATGTGTTTGTGCTTCAAAGTCGGGATATCGAGCAAATTGCATATACTTTGTTCACGATGATAATCGCGTTGATAGAAGCTTTGGACCAAATGGAGCTTATGATTATGGTGTCTACAACGTCGAGGTAAAGAGGCTTTTAGAATATCCGTTCCACAGGGATGCTGGGACTCTCATGAGCAAGACCAAAGTACCTCCGATATGGATTCTACCAACTTAATTTGTAGGAGGCTTAATTGGATTAATAGTTTATGAGTGACAAAATAGTTGGAAAATAACTCATGTGTTCAAAAAAAAAACTAGGATTTAAGCTCTGTGAAGTTTGTTTAGGATACTATTTTTAATTCCTCGTGGTTTTGTTTTGTTTTTTATATATGGATCTGGAACACATGTTATGGTTTTATTTTGTAACATATAGCATTACTCATCAGCAATTTTCAGTCAAAAAATGTGTTTTAAGTACTTTTCTATCAAATTTTAGTCAGAATTATCATAAGAAAAATAATTGGTAACGTCCCAAAGACGTAAGTGTCAAGACTGACCATAACACAAGATTATTTATCTATTCATGTGTTACAATATGAGTAGAAAAGACTGTTTATATTATCAGGTGCCCAAGAAACTCATCATATCACATCAACTTCAACAGAGTCATTCAAACATGCATTCATAGGTTTGCAGGACTATGAGAGAACCCATTGCAACTTCTGTTTTTTTGTCTTAATCGTCTTTTCCCAATGAGCTCCGATCCCACTATTTCTTGACAAGTTCATGATCAATCAAAGTATAACAAAAAAAATTACCCCAAAACATGTGATTTCTTTAAAAATCTCAATCAAGAAAACCTAGTTTTCCGCCCAATCGCAGTATTTACCTTTAAGAGTCCTCCCCACGCCTTCCAACATTGAGACAGTGATTCTCGCTGACAACTCAAAAACCCTCACGACCAACTAGGGTTGGAAAAAATTCTCAAAAATCTCAAACCAAAGCGAAAAATTCCTAAACTTAAACCGAAAAATCCCAAAACCCACAATATCCCGAAGTTTGGTAATCCCGTCCCAAAAAATCCAAAATATTCATATCAAAAGCAGTTCAATACAGCTTTCCTTGCTGTTTGGTGTAGCTTTTCCATCGTTTAAAAAATCCATTTTTCATAGGAAAAGCAGTTCATGCGTACGTTTTTCCAGAACAAAAGCATTGTAGGGATTTTTCCAAGCCAAGTTTGACTGTGCTAGTCTTAACAAAAGTGCTTTTCTAATACTTTGGCAGAAGTTGAAATACAACTTTTAACTAAAGGGAACTAAAATTCCACCGATCTATGCTCATTTAAATCCCAAATATAATGCTAATTAACCAACTTAAGCACCTTAATTAGTTCTATAAGAACAACTCCACCCGTTTTAAAAAGACAGAGACAAGGCAAGTGGAAAGGCATGCGAACTAATCCAATGAGATATGTTCCTTCCCTTCCACAGTACTGCATGGGGTGGCTATCTCCCTCTGGAATAGGTAGAGGAAACCAACTATTATCACTCAATGAAGAGCAAATGAGAACCTTTCCTTTGGGGACCAATATATTATGTCACATATTGGAGTTGGACCATCCTATTCCTATATATATTCTCCCTATGCCTCGCTTTTTTGGTACCATCATTCTCTTATTACAACACTTATAAAGGAAAAAATGGATTTAGCAATTTGATTCTCTCAGCTGATCGAAAACACACTTATGCGTGACTCCTCCCCTTACAAAATTCACTTCGCCAACAATAAGAAATGGAAAATTTACAAAATTCACACAAATCTGTTTAGAAATTTGGATTTAACAATTTGATTCTCTCATCTGATCGAAAACACACATCAATGTTCTGGAAAATGATACAAATATATTTGTATCATTTTTCTAATAGTCATGGGACTCTTACCATATATTTGTATCATCATTTATATCATTTTTCTAATAGTCATGGGATTCACATGTGTTAATATACCCTACCTCTATTAGAAAAATGATACAAATATATGATCAATGTAGCATTACTCGTAAATTTTTGTTTGCAACACACCTTTTCTAACATTACGTTAGTGGCTTTCATTTAATTATTTTTTTATCTTCCTTGTTTGCATATGGTCGTAGAAATAGAGCATCTTTAACAATTCTAGCTATAAGTTTGTTAGTTTATTATGAAAATCACTCAAAAATTATTATAGCTAGCCCGGTTATCATAAGCATCTCCAACAATGCTAGCCATTTTAACAAAATGTTGAATATTTTATTATTTAACTATCTATCTCTCATGTTACTTAGTACTACGATCTAGTGATATTCATCTTCACTTATAAGTGAGGTCTTGGGTTGGATTCTCGTCAAAAGCAAATTTAAAACACATTATTGCTAGTTCATTGTAAAGCTAAACTCACACTCTCTTCTTTTTACACTTTTATTGTAGGAGGAGGTGTTTGATATCTTTGCCTAAAAAGATGTATTAAATTGGACGTGTGAGGAGTTATCTCTTCCATTGGACGTGTGTGGAGTTGTCTCTTCCCTTGGACGTGTGTGGAGTTGTCTCTTCCCTTTTCTGTCATTCGTGCAATTATGATTTTCCCGTTGGAGTAGAGATTGCTCTTCATCATTATGATTGGTAGCAATGTCATCTTCCCCTTCCTACAAATATTATCAACCTATATCTACTTGTGAGCACAAAATAACAAGTTGTGGCTTGTTAAATCGAGGTGGAATAGCTATATGAGTAATATGGAGACATTCTTGTGTGTTTCTGACACACTACGTTAATCGGGTATCATTTCATTTCTGTGAACGCACCTCAATGCTCAGATGACTAAAATTGTGAACTATCTCTCTTGTACTCATACCAACAGTAACCCACAAATTTTTTTAGATTTTGATATCTAGCCCATGTTTACTGGATAGTGAAATCACCAGATTTAACATACTTAACTAGGGTAGTTCGGGTTTATCTTAATTACAGTTGAATCAGACATTTTGAGTTGGAATACGTTAGTGTGAGTTTAGTAGTTGTAGCGAACAATATTACAAGAATCAAACTCAAAAACTCACATACTACACTCAACAATTGTGAAGACGTTTATTGAACTCAAGTTTTCCAAAGTTATTGTACAAGTTTGATCCTAATTTATAGAAATCATCGCAAATTCTTGACTCGAGTGAGCAGGTCAATTGTGTGTGGACAACACCGGCCACAAATAAGGACCCAAGTGTAATTAATTATCAATTTAATGCGTGGTTTAGTTGATTAATCACAAGGATGGTATCATTTTTTCATCTCACTTAATCTTCTACCGTAGGATTTAATAATGATGATCTTTGTGTATAGGCATTTTAGTTAAAATAACTTTTGAGATTGGCATAATTTCTTAGTTTAGCCTTTGACATTGTCTACTATCAATCATTTTGATCATTCGTGAAAAATCTTTGTTAAACAATGATCAATATGACAAAAATATTCTCAATCTAATAAACAATGGGTCAAATATGATTTGACAAAATTTGAGATTATTTTTGTCATCTTAATCTTATTTAACTGAGATTTTTTTTACGAAATAACCAAAATAATTGATGATAGACAAACTCAAAAGTCACTTCAATCGATTTTAAATCTAATAAATCAAAATAATAAGTTATGTCAATATTTGAGACCATTTTGACTCAAAAACCTGTATATATAAATATGTGATTAGGTCACTAGATGACAATCAAGCTCTCAAATAATTAGTGCAAGGTGGAGTGTTCATAAAAGCCGTCCAACTTTCTTCAGATGTTTGATAGATTTGAAAGCTGCCCGACAATTCCCGGGGTCAATAAATTAAGGGGTACCATTCTCATCCCTCCTATTTCATCTCCTTCTCTCCTCTTCTCTCACACATTATTTTTTGTCTTATTATCTTTATAAAAAAATTGATAAAAAAAATATTGACGTAACTTAACCGTGACCGTTCAAATAGGAAGGAAGAGAAAAGAAGAAAGATTAAGAAGGAAGAGAATTCTCTACCATAAATTAGAACTGAAGCAAATAATATTTTGTGTTTTAAGGAAATATCAATAAAGAGAAATATTGGGACGGACGATGGAGTATTGACGTTAGTTGGAGAAGAAAATTACTTTTTGGACGTAGTTATCTGCATATTTATTTTTAATTTTTAATTTTTGCCTGTTAGATTAAATAAATTGAAAAAGATCAAAGACTAAAATGTAACAAGAATGTAAGAAATAAAAATGAGTTTGTGAATAGTAATGTCCTATTTTTGTTAACTTGGTTGAACAGAAGAATTGATTCAAATGACTCGTTCTAGCACATGAAATAACTACTTATGTCAAAAATAAGATAATACTTGAGCAATCACAAAGAGTACCAAAATACTAACTCTTTGAAGTGACCTACTGTTGACTCTAAAAATTACAAAACCTACGTGGCGCGCAGGCCGAGTAACTAATAAGCTAACTACGTCCTTCGGTTGAATGCGGGGCGTGCCAACTCGTCGGCCGAGCTTGGCCGAGGAGTAAAATTTGTTGATGTCGCTTCGAGCGCGTCGCTGACTTCTCTATCTTGCGATTGCGACCGAGGAAGGAACACTCTCGGTCTCTGGGTTCTACAGCCTGAAGACAAGGCTACTAATTCTGCGGAGTTCACAAATCGTCGGAGCCCGATTCGGTCACTGTGATTATATTCGTAAGAGTATAAGCACGTCGAATTGAGACCAAACTATATGGGCACAGGTACTCAAACGTGATATATGTCTTGATGGTAAACGTAGTTCGGCCGTCGGAATGCCGAACCCTGAAACTCACTTGCGAGTATCCAATCATAAAATCACTCGGCGTCCAGTACGCCGAGCAGTGCAATTCGTAACACCTGACTATGCCGAGAGGGCTAGCAAGGTGACCTCTGCCAACAAAGGTTCGAAAACCCTTCTCGGCCGAGACTTAGATAGATAACCGGTCGACCTCGACGCAGTGCTGTTTATCCAAACTGAAGGTGCTTCTCGGTCGGCTGATTCTGCGGCAGCAGTGCTGTTTATCCAAACTGAAGATGCTCGCCGGGTGCTTCCACAGTGCTGTTTATCCAAACTGAAGGTGTGTCGGCAGGAAAAGAAAAGGAAAAATCTCAAGGTGTTTGAGAGGTTTTGCGTAGGGCAATTGTATGCTGATTTTTGAAGGCCTTTTCTGTTGCATGATTTCTTGTATTTATAGTACCCCATTCCTTGAAACCAATTCTGATTTGGATTGGGAGTCCTTGTCCCATTTCGACTCTACCTCGAACAAACCTACTCCCACTGGGATTCTGAATTTTCCTTCTTTTCGAGGCTCTATTCCTTGCCGGTCGAGAATCCTGGTCGCACCAGGACTTCCTCAACCTTTTCCATTCATCCGGACTACTTAGGATAGGATTTTGGTCGACCCTGCCAGCTGGCCCGGGACTTATTATTCGGCCCATAGTATTTGTCATCACCTTGGCCCGAGCACATCCTGCTGCTCGGCCCAAACAATAGTATTTTGGGCCCAAACACCTACTTAAACCTTCCTGTCATGTCCAAACTCTCTCAAACACGAGATGTTCATATACAAACACCCCTTTTCTTCCTCATTGTCAACCCCTCTTCTCCGTCCAATCCGGCCGTCTTCTCTCCTACGGCCACAACCGTAACTCCCTTTCTTTTCCGGCGACCACCTCCAATCCCTCACTTCTCCGACAACCAGCTCTGATTCTAATTTCTCCAGCAACTGCGACTCTACAATTTAACTTAACAGGAGAAGTGGCAAAAATACGGAAAGAGATCCTCTTCGAATCTCTTCCATCAAAGCCTATCAATCAATTAATCCAGGCCCTTGAAATTTGATCTAACGGCTACAAACAAGGGCCCATTTAAAAGTTATAATAATTTTAACCGTTGGATCAAATTTCAAAAGTTCGAATTAATTGATTGGGGGGCTTTGACGGAAGAGATCTAGAGAGGATCTCTTTCCGCAAAAATACAACCCTGTCCAACGGTAAACTCAAAACACTTTACGCTCTGATGACAACGTTACGAACATAGTGGTTCAGATTTTTTGTGACTGGCGACTCGAAAAATATCAGTTGCGAGAAGAATAGGAGACTGACTCCTCGAAAATGATTGTTTGTTTGTCAACAAAATCTAGTGAGCTTATCAAATTCAAATGATTCAATCCAATCTTAGATACCAAATGTGGCGCAATCGCACCTACATTCGAATCTTGCTTCTAGGTTTCTATCACAATAAAGAAATACACAGATCAGAATTTGGGCGTGAAATTTATACAACTTTTACAGGAAGCCCTGAATGTTAAATCTTAACCACCATCCAAGGCAGCATGAACAGAAAGTAAAAACTGTAATCTCAACGAGAACCCCATTATTCACATTTCTTCGGGCATCTTCAGTATAAGTTCTGGGCATATTTTCAGGGCTACCAAAGTATTCGGATCACCTAAACTTAACGGAAAGAATTCTCCAACTGCAAACATGCAGATACAGGAACATCTTTGAAAAAAACGAAAAAAATAAATGGAAAAAAATGGAACTGTAGTTGCACGGTGATTACCGACTATACTAAAGAAAGCCTTCAACCCCACGTCCTGCGCCTGCATCCCTGTATATAGCGAGTGCTTCTTCCATGATCTTAGCTTGAGCCAGCAATTCAGCTCTCTTTTTCCCGGATGGATGGGTTGAAAGATAATCTCTGAGTGCAGATTCACCACCAGTAACCTTGCTCAACTTCTCGTACACAGTTGGAGCCACTCTCGGATCATATCCAGCAGAAGCAATCAACAGAAGCCCAATGTGATCCGCTTCAATTTCCATCCTGATTAAGTGAAAGAGAGCATAAGCACACAAACATGGAAAATGAAAGGATTGTGTTCAGCATTTTGTGTGAAAGGATTGTTTTCAGCATTTTGTCAACCTCTCAGCTGGTTCACAAGCACTATGATGTAATAATCATTAGAAAATAAAATGTAAACCGCAAAACTGCACATCCAAGCTTTAATCCAAAGAATTCTCAATAGATTCGCTAAAACTGATATATTGAGTAATCTAACAAGACCAATCCAATGGTATCACAGAGCATTTAACGGATCTTTCAGTAAGCTAGCAACGGAGGTCACTATTATCTTTTCCAAGGAAGCATCAGTGATCAAAAGCACTAACAGGAAACTTTAAATCATAAAACCTTTTATCTTTTCGGTGAACTGGGGGAGTGGGGGGTGTGAAACAGCCCCCAACAAACAAAACATCATAGAAGCTTCTTTTCACATTAAGATAAACTGTTAAAATATTTCCCAAGGCTCTAAAACATTTCAGGGAGATTCCGCAAGTTTAAACATCTTAAAAGGACCAGACCAAATATTTCACTGAACAAATATGACCTATACCAGGGGAAGAGCCAGGTTTTAGTTGGGGCCGTCCCTCAAATTATTACAAAGCCTCAAGCTTGTATTACATGCATTTCAGAAATATAAAATTTAATGCTTGTCCTAGTAAAACAACAAATTTGTTCTAACAAACAAATTGCAAAAAAATTTGCATTTTACTAGAAAGAGAATTTTGATATAGGACGGCTTGACTAGTTCACATAATACCTTGGAGTAGAGAAATTATGAATTAGCAACAATAGAAACTTGTAGAAGGATAATCATACAGGCAATACAGAAAAACAATTGCCCGTCCAAAACTTGAGAGGGGAAACATGCCCCCCTGGGCAATAGTAGCTCTGCCGCTAACCCATACCATTTTATCAACTTCCTAGTACAGTAATTAAAAACCTTTGGTGAGAAATAAATAACAAGACCCTATATTGCAACCAGAACACGCATGCATCCTCCTTAAGCATCAGAAAAGAGAGCAGTAACAAGAAATGTTCAGAAAAATCATAACATTATAACTAAAAAGGACTAGAAACTAAATTATAAAGAACTGTAAAGTACCTTCGGGAGAAAGGAAGCCTCAAGAAAAGATTGGACATTGTGTTGACAACATCAGGCGTAACAAATTGATAAAGCACCAGTTGCAGGATTGCAAACCACAGGTTCTTTGTAATAGTCTCTGCAGAATGTCGAGCCACAGCATGGCCAACCTAGTTTTTATGTACAATGAGAAAAATATCAACTTTCTAATCTTATTTTCACACAATGCCAAGCAATGAAATCTTCCTACCTCGTGACCAATGATCGTCGCTATCTCGGCATCACTTGTAAAATGCTTGAGCAACCCCGTGAAGACGACAATTTTCCCACCCGGCAAGCAAAATGCATTGACAATGGGCTTATCCACCACCAAAACCTCCCAATTCAAATGATCCAAATGCGAAGTGGCAGCTTTCAAACCTCTCTCCCTACTTGTCTTCCTACTCTTCTCAATCCATCGATCATCAAGAATCTCATCCTCACGGGACCACTTCCCATCCTCCGGAGGATCCTGCAGTGCCATCAAAGTGTCCTTGCCACCACTCTCATGTGCCAGCTCCACTTTACCGGACGCATAGTCCACGTCAGTCCAGGTCACGTCATGGCTCAACCCTCTCTGCAAAGCCTCTATTATATCCTTGGCAATCAACCGAACCCGCACGCTATCCGGATGTATGGCGGGCAAAATGTCCCCTTTGAAACTCTCTTTCATTTGCTGGAATTGGGACTCCCCCAACCTCTTCTCCAAGGCTTTCGACAAAATTATAAAATGGGTTCGCTTCGTGTACGGAATCGTCTCCAAATTCCCAAAATACACGGTGATAAAAATCCCAGAACCCACCAGACCCACAATCAAAACGTTCCTGGGACTCTCAAACCACCTCCGGGGGCCTCTCGGCTTGAAGTGGTGAACCCGCTTCCGGTCGACATAGTAATATCTCTTAGTGCAATCAAGAAAAGGGTTTTTGTACTGTGTTGTTCTTGTGATTCTACCAAGTTGCGGAATTGATTTGTGTAAAATTGAAGAATTGGAAGAAAACCCAGAAAACTTAGCTGAGTTGGAGACGGAAGCGGAAGACCCAGTTGAGAAAACGCGAGAGATGGGCTCTCTGGCGGCGGCTTTGGGGGCAATCCTCGCCGTGAAGCCGCGGAAGGCGTCGACTGCGAGCTTTGCTCTCCTGTACGATCCCATGACGAATTGGGTGTCTCGAAGAAACTAGAAAGATGAATGATTTTTCAGAAGGTTTTGGAGCGGTGGGTTTTGTGGGTTTAAATTGTTTGGTCAAAATTCTTTTGTTGCAATCCGTCACTTTTAAAATGTGTTTGAAGCCTTTAATAGGCGTCGCGTCTTCGAGTTATTTGAGCTCATTCGGGATTTAACGGTAAAAACATATCGTTTGTTAAAAATAAAAATTTATAAACTTATTTGAAAATACTTTTAAAATCCAAATCAAAACGCTTCTAGTAAAACTAACTTTGGATTTTGAAAGTATTTTAAATGCTTGTTGAAATCCAAATAAATTTTTACTAAAAATTAATTTTAAAAATATTTTCACTAAAAACACTTCTAAACGAGTTGATTGTTAAGTTCTTTTATATGCCTTGTTCATTGTTATGCAAAGGACTTCAATATTTCCTTACGTATGTGAAGTGATAATCATAAACGGATCGAATCTTGGTTCAACTTAGTTTGCTACTCTCAACTCATATAAATAAAAGAACAATTACTACTGAAGACTAAACGTAAGTTAACACAAATAACATCAGAAGAAAAACACACACTTGTTTTTCTCTCTAGTAGATAGAAACGTTACAAGTTCGAAAGTTCTTACGCACCACGAACTTAAGAAGCGGATGGGAAAAAGGAAGATCCCATCCACTACCAAGGGCAAAAGAAAACAGAAGGACAAAACTTAAAGGCCTAAGAAACAAGAACAAAATTGAACGATAAAATTGAGAGAAGAGTTGACGGAATATGCTATACGCAGAAAAAATGATCCTATAACGAGCCAATCAAGGTCGTCGATCTACCGAATATTTTCTTCATTGTCAAAAATATACTCCTGCCTCCGCTCAGATCAACTGGCTTTTAGTCCCTCCACCACTTGAAACCGTTGCGAATGCAACCATTTGATATTGTTAGTTGCTCGCAACAGCTTACTTGAAAGGAGCCGGTTTATGTGCGCTTCACCATCTGTTGCCGCGACCCCTCCCACCACCACTGGATCGGTTGTTGGAATACCTATCATTTCGAAAACCTCCACCTCCACCACCACGGCCAAACCTTCCACCACCGCCAAATCTTGAATTCCTTGATTCTTTTTCTTGTAAATCAGGCAGTGATTTCAACACCTCTATGCTCACATTAGCTGCATTTTCCTGACCTGCACCCAACATACAAGTTAACACAACCACAAGAATCGGCTACAAACTGAAAAATATTTTCTGGTTGAATCTTTAATATACTATCATGCTTGATGAGAATGTAATACATGATCATATCGAAACATGATAAGAATAATACCAGCAAGAAACAAATCCAAATCTTCAGCTGCTACATCAAACACTGCACCATTTCCATCAGCTGTTAGCGCCATACCCTTCACTGACTCAACTTTCTCCTCTGGCAAGAATCTCCTCAAGACCCCAAAAGCAAAACTGAGAAAAGGTTGGTAGAGAAATTAAGAGTCAAACACGATCAA
The DNA here is from genome assembly GCF_041283825.1 of Pyrus communis. Taxonomy (NCBI): domain Eukaryota; kingdom Viridiplantae; phylum Streptophyta; class Magnoliopsida; order Rosales; family Rosaceae; genus Pyrus; species Pyrus communis. The sequence continues at coordinate 3,222,852 of NC_142565.1, forward strand.
ATCGAAACGCTAACTCTAAGACAAGAAAACAAAGTAAACCTATAAAAGATATAATTATGGATATATATCTAAACAGCTAATGGTATCTTGGGATGACAAAAGCACATTGTGACTCCTTTAAGACACAATCAATATAGTTGATAGTTCCCATCATTAGCTAGTGCTTGTATCCATATGTGGAAATAAAACAAAGGAACATAAGACATAATGGTTTAGAACACAAGGGAACTAGTGATAATTGCTTACGACGGTGAATAAATTGGCTTTCCAGCCTCGAGAAGTACTGTGACATGGTTTTCCATAGAGCTAAGAAGTGATCTCTTCTTTATCTCGGTGTAGCCCTGTACACCATACCATAAACAACTCATAAACTGATAAAACAACCATTTACGTTAAGCACGTCAAGTAGGGAAGAAATAGCAAATCTTACAGCAGCTTTAGCAAGTGCTTTTGCCAGTAGATCTACTGCAGATAGGCCAGAGGTGTTAAGTAGCTCCTCGGCAACAGACTTGAAAGCAGGAATTACACTGAAATGAAAAATGTATTAATATTTGAACTTTTTTTTTTGGGTAAACGTGTTAATATTTGAACATGATTGCATCAAAATGTAACAAGCATTGCACTGTACCTGTCAGAGATTTTGGTTATCATTTCTGCTGCATCTTGACCAACTGCTTTGGCAATATCAAGCGGCTGAGGAGCAGAAATGTGTTCAAATTTCACCCCCGACTCTCTCTCGATTTTTGAAAAATTTGACCTTCTGGGATCATAAAGCATGACCGCAACTCCAGAATTGCCTGAAAAGATGGACACACCTCTAAGTACTACCACATAACACTAAAGACATTAAGTAATAAAATACAAATGAACAAAAAATGCCACATTTTTTCAAGATTTACCTGCTCTCCCTGTGCGTCCAGATCGATGAATATAGTCTTCTACATCACGTGGGGGTTCACACTGAACCACAAACAATAAAAGTAAGCATACACATTGACAAACATTAGAAAGCTCCCCAATATGCACACTGACAAACCTGAATAATTAATTGAACATCATTGATATCCAGTCCACGCGCTGCCACATTTGTGGCTACTAATGTCATAAACTTGCCAGACCTGAAACCAGCAAGTGTGACCTGAAAATACATAACCACAAAATTGGAAAAATTAGTTCTGCCATCTGGGAAAAAAATCTAGCTTTTTTAAAAAAGAAATATCAATATAAAAGGAAAGGAGCAAGAAATAAAATAGTTCAGTATCATTGTGCAAAACAGAAAACAATGCATAATCAAACAACTCACCTCACGTTGGCCCTGCTGTATGTCCCCATGCAAAGCTCGGGCTCCAGGCAGCGCCTCAGCAAGTCCAGAAGCAGCTTCCTTTGTCTCGGTGAAAATAATTGTGCGGCCTCCACTGAACCAGAAACAAACATATCAAGTACATGAAAAATGATTTCCACACAAACTACACCCAAAAATAAAATTAGAAAGCATAAAGTACTTGTTGACTAGAAGACGACCAACCTGCTGTAACAACGTATGATATCAGGAATAAGTTCTGATCTTGCTGAACTGGAGCAAGGAAGAACAATATGCCTAACATTGGTGCTGGCCTTCATTTTTTCATTACCAACAAGATCTACAGTTTTCTTATCTGGTTTGAGAAACCTAGAAGAAATCTGGGAAAAAGAAAAAGAAAATTTCATTATATGTGTCGACAATGGAAGGAAAGATCTAACATTGCAACATTATCCATCTATGTTTAACTGAATTCAGAAGAACATCCAAATTCAAAATCTCAGTTAAGATACTTACGCCTTTCACCCAACTCGGCAAGGTTGCACTGAAGAGAAGCGTTTGAACTTTACTTACATCCTTCACTTTGCCTGAAAATCCAAAGAAGAGACAATCATTGACATATAAAGCTCTTACCGCAAAAAAAAAAAAAAAAAGAAAAAGAAAAAGCACGCACAACATAACACTTCAAAAATGTAACCAGCATCATAGACATAGAAATTGATACAATTTAAAAATAAAAATAAACTCGTCGTTTGCACTAACCACAAAGATGGATACAAAATACTTTATAGATGTTATGCACCAGTAACACAAATATGCAAACACGGTATAAAAAAACAGACGTTGGCATTACCAAAAAGACATACCTAGAATGAGTTCAACATCATCAACAAAGCCCATCCTCAGCATTTCATCAGCTTCATCGAGGATCCTAACCTTCAATGTACTCAAGTCGATATTGCCCCTCTCTATATGATCCTATATATTTAAAAAAAAAAATCAATTTAGCATCATAAGTATATTGCACAGGACGGAACTGACACAAGAACTCAGCTATCATGGGCAATAATCAATACCTTTATGCGGCCAGGCGTTCCAATAACAACATCCACCCCTCTCCTTAGCTTACTTTCTTGAGCCCCGTAGGGAGATCCACCATATACACAACACGCTGCTAGCCCCACAGCACCACCATAAGCTTCAAAATCGGCGAAAACCTGATTGAACCAAAAATTGTCAAGTGGATACTCTAAAATCCAAACCATTGCAAGCATAAGGTCCAGGGTAAATAAAAATTACCTGTTTGGCAAGTTCCCTGGTGGGTAAAAGCACGATAACAGTTGGAGGTCTACCATAACCAGTCTTTCTAAATTCTCTTGCAGGCCCATTTGTCAAAGACTCCAAAACGGGCAACACGAAAGCCAGAGTTTTACCCTGAAATATTGCAAAACAATAAGCATACGATTCCAAAACTGAACAAATCCACATTAATAAGCTAAATATTCCAATTCAAATCAACAAACCACAAAACAGTGAGTAAAAAATTGTGCTTGATGGTAAAAATGTGTGATTTCTGAGTAAAAATTTATGCTTCTTGAGTAAATCAAATTTACCTGCCCTGTTCGAGCCCGGCCGACCAAATCCAAACCATCCAAAATGGTATCGAATGTCATGGCCTGAATAGGGAACAAGGATTCGATCCCATTCTCCTTCAATTTGGCCCTCAAGGGCGCCGAAATCCGAAACTTGGACACCGCGTTAGGATCCTCTTTAACCATCTCCTCGGTCTTCTCCTCGTCCTCCTCCTCCGGCTCCACCTTCGCCTTCTTTGACTTCTTCTTGCTCTTCTCCTCGCTCTTCGGAGGCTTCACATTCACGGGCTCGCCCATCTCGGAGCTCGTCTCGCTCCTGTCCTCGTCATCCGAAGCCTTCCGCTTTTTGTGCTTAGACTCCTTCTTCGACTTCTTCTCAGTAGCTGGCGAGTCGGCCGCGGCGTCTAGGGTTTCGCTTTTCAATTTCTTCATCTTCTTCTCCTTCGGAGTGGTTCCCGCAAGTAGATAATCGGATACTTCTATAGAAGGCATGGTTTTCTAGAGAGAGAAAACGCGTCTGTGTCTGCGAGTTTAGAGAGAGAAAGAGACGGTGGGCGCGGCGGAGAGAGATGGAGGGGGTTCCTGGTTTTCTCCTGCTACAGAAAGTTATGGCAGTGAGTTGCGGTTAGCAGGAGAAAGAGAGGGGAAACAGAATTAGGGTTTTGCGCCTTTTATGGTTTTAGCGGTGGAGGCTTCTTTGGCCGTTGGATTGAGTACCGCGACGAAGTTTGTTTTTCAGCCGTTGAAAAGAAATATCCACTGGACCTGGTGAACGACTCCACGCCCGCAAAAAAAAACGTGGCACCGACATTTTTTGGGCTTTTAGAAAACAGAGAAGGACGTCGTCGATGGCCGATACGTGCTATTTCCTTTTTAATTTTCTTATTCACTAGTATTGTATTTTTTATCTAACGATAGATTTTGTTACATGTCATGTCATAAAATAACTCAAAACATTTCTACTAGTAAGATCATCTTCAATTCTTAGGGATAAAGCTTAAAAATTTAAGGTAGAAAATTTTAAGCCATAATCCAGAAACTATTTTTCTCCTCTAACCCTTGGCCTAAAACCTAAAATTTTTAGCCCAGAAAATTTAGGTTTTCACCCATAAATAGTTTTTCTGTTCCAACCATTCTGGCCTAAAATTTTAGCCCTATATTATTAAAGAATGAATTTAAACTAATTTTTTTTCTTAAAGTAACATTTTTAAAATAAAAAAAATTATGTAGACTATCCTACTTTAATTTTATGAATATTTTAACCTAAAAATATTTAGATTATGACAAATACTGAAAAATCATTAACCGACACCATGAAACTCGTTAAACACTATGAAAAAATATGAAAGAAATGAAAGATTTTTTTTTAATTACTTTAGCCGTTAGATTTAAATTTGGGCTGTTAAATATTTTTTTTTTTTTACCGTTGAATTTCATCAAATTAAATCTTAACTGTTGAATTCAATGAATTTATAAATATAAAACTAAATAAAATATACATATATGATGGACCAACTCCACTAATCATGTGTTAAATCCTAGGCTAAATCTGGCTTCCATTTGAGTTTTAGGTTTTATGCCACATTTAAACATTGGGTTGGGTTGAGTTTTGGGAGGGAATAGAAGTGAAAATTTGAGTTTTAGCCTAAAGTTGGAGAAGGCCTTATAGCTTAAAAATTTAGGCCGAGCTTATTAAATAATGATTTTAGCCTTTTTTTTTATAACTTTTTTAAAAATAAAATTTATCCTAATTTATTTTTACGAACATTTTAATTTAAAAATATTTAAATTCTGACAAGTACTTAAAAATCATACAAATACATAGGTATTTGTAAAGTTTTAAGTCAAATTTGATTTAAATAATTTTCTTAAATTATTTTAGACGTTAGACTTAATTTTGATCCGTCAAATCTTTTTTTTAACTATTAGATTTGATCACATTTGATCACAGCCGTTAGATTGCGAGTAAAATACAAAGAAATGTTTGAAATATAACAGTTTGGTGGGTCCATAATACAAAGTGTGTACTTTTTCTTCTAAAATACTGACATACAAATAAAACTAAGCAAAATGTAAGAGGCTATAGACATAAGGGCAAATGCACGATTACAACATAAGAAAAACAAAGAGCGCAGCTACGGCATACAGAGGCCATCTGTGAGCAGATTTCCGGGCGGAAGAGGAGGCGGTGTTGCACCAGTTAAAGCCGTACCAAAGATCATTGGGAATGAAGGTGTTGTAGCTAAATGTAACAGCCCTGGAATTGTGGCCATAGATTTTCACATTCTCAGGCTTCCAACCATCCGGTCCGGATCTGTAAACATACAAATAGCAGATTTGGTATGCACAGGGGCCGTAAATCTCAAATGTGTCTGTAGAACACCGTTCAAATGTTCTCGAAGATGGATCATCCAATCGCGGCGCATAAATCTGAACAAGAAAAATGATCCTGATAATTTGTATATGCAACCAAAATCTAATATGCTAATTCACATTTGTCCGCATTAAGTTGGTTCTAATAGTTTAGATGTATATGCAACCAACCAAAATCTTATATCCTAATACATTGGTTTTGCTCAACATACTAAACCCAAACTTCAAAAAGGTGCATTATGCTAATGGCCAATTTGAGATTCATATAGCCAACCCCATTTAGTGGGAAAAGGCTTTGTTGTTTCACACAAAAAAGATTAAGCTTAATCCCTTCACTGAGGTTAAAACAATAAAAATTGAAACCCAAATTCCTTCCATCTTCCAAAAAAATAGAATTACCAATAACTAGGCTTTCAATTTCGACAAACGGATCGGTCTTAAATTCGAAGATAAACCCAAATTTTCTTTTTCAATTTCAATTTTTCTTGTTAATTCTTTGACAACCCAAGTTGGACGATCAATTTCTAAACACGATCATATTACATGATTAAGATTTCAACACTGTTTTCTGATAAATTAACATGAAAAACTGAGTAGGTAGAAGAACAAACCTGGTTGCCATAAGCATCCCCAAAGGAGAGACTGATCTGATCCCTCGTGTACCTCGTCGAGGAGCAGCTCGTGGTTATCACCGCCGTGTACGAACAAGCCCCCGCATTCTTTAGCACCAAAACAATCAAAATTATCAACAAAAAAATTCACAAAAATCAAATTAAATTTAAGGAAATTTAAGCCTTGCAGAGTGCTGTACCTGGACGTTGCTGACGTTGAAGCCCTTGGCGGCAGCTTCGGGATGTATGATGCTTAGCTTGGCCTCTGAGAGCGTGAAGACGACGGAAGCTTGGAGTAGAAGAAGAAAAGAGAACGCTCTGAACATGTTTGATGATTTGCTGCAGAGAGAATGCGACGGCGATGGCGACGACTTGCGGGATGCGGAGGAGTCAAAGAAAAGCATGCGTCAGGGAGTGGAAGATGATATTTTTGTGGACACCGAGTGTTCCGGCGGTTAATACTTAATAGAGTAAATCATTTATGTCCGTCAAGACAAGTAAGGTCAAATCCGTCTTTCGAAAATATTTGCTATATTTTTTGAGCTTTTATAAATCGGAAAATCCTTTTTGTGCTAGAGACATACATACACCGACAAATACATGGATATAATTGTAAGGTGTGGCGGGTGGAATACAAATTCTTTTTAACAAAGGGATCTGGGGTGGTTTTGCCGTGGCAGTTCAATATTTTGGGATTGAAAAGACTCATTAAGGTATTTTAGTCATTCTTTATCTATTATTATGTGATTCACATCAAAATTGAAATCAAAACATATTATGTAAGATATGTGTCTGAAGTTCGTCGCCAATCACATAGACCACTCCATTTCATGACTTCCCAATTTCCACCATCCAAGTAAACGGAAAAGAAGAAAGTTCGAGGCAACTTCGATCTATTTGTTGTTTCGTGTACAAGCAACTCTCCTTTCCCTTTCTACGAGTTCCATGTGAGCCGACTCACAACAATATTAAAAACAACTATGTTGTTGCATGTTAATTGCAAATGGGCCAAGAAACTAACCCAACCAAGCTATCAGCCCAAATATTGTTTGGGGCAGTTATCAGCCTAGTCTTTTTGTTTTCTAAGATCAGAAATATTGGTCCTCGCGTCCATGTCAGACTGAAAAAATTTGAGTCCACAGTGTGATTAACCGCATTTCCGGTGGATTTGGATCCCCTCATTGGGATCCGGAGATCAATGCACAAAGACAGTTCATCAAAATCGTACGGTCATAATAAAATATTTTTTATATTTTTAAAAATAAAGCAGCCTCGTTCTACATGAAAAACATTTAATTGTGGCCGTACGATTTTTGATGAACTGTTCTTGTGCATTAATTCCTGGGATCCCCAATGAGGGAATCCGGAAAGGATCCAAATCCATTTCCGATCAAGAAGAAATGGACAAAAGGTTTGCGTAGGCACACTACAGAAGAGAACCAGCCTATCCGACTTCGACATGCATTGACTCCCATATTTTGTGAATTGTGAGAGTGCCTACTTTACGAATAACTAGTTGTAATAGTATGTCAAACTAATCATGTATTGACATACGTTTAGATGCTTATATTCATTATTGGAGAATTTGGGTTCAAGTTTTCTTAGCCTCTTCTCGTCAATGGACTCTTGACGTAAACGAAAGAGTATGATTAGTTCGATAAATTCCTACCTTTCTATCTCTAAAATGTTTGGATTTTTTAAAACTCTACGGATATGCAGAAGAAAAATATCATCCCCCAATCAAACCAAAGCATAACTTTTACTTGTTTTTTCACATGATGCTGCACAATTAACTTGCAAACAGTTATTTCAGTTCGTCTCCATTTTTTAAAAACAATATATCTCCTTTAAATGGGATTATTCTCCTTGAAAGACTCAAAGTGGATATTGGGTTCCTTTATCAACATAAAGGCATCACTACCAAACTCCTTCCCACCAATAATGCAAGAATTTATCAATGTGCCAGTAACACGATCATATATACAAATTGTCATAATATAAATGGTTGGAAGTTTTTTCAGCATCCAACCATTTATATGATGACACTTTATGTACTTGATCATGTGCCCCGACACTGAAAAATCCCTCCAATAAGAGCAGCTCCAGCGGGAGCTCCTGCTCGAGGGACGGGCTCCGGAACAGGGCTGGATTGCCCGAGGGAGGAAGTCCAGCGTTGGCTGGCGAGGGAGCCCGAGCAGGCTCGAGTGCCAGGCCCGTCGATTCGTGCCAGCCCGAGCGCCCGAAGGCAATCTGACGTCAGGACGACGTCTCCACGCTTTTTGAAGGCCACGGAGGTTGCTGCTGCTGTTCGGGGCAGCCATGGCACTGGTGAGCCTGAGCTCGCTTCAAGGCGGCCATGAGAGCATTAGAGATGGGGGGCTCCATGCCGGGACTCATGTTTTGGGCAGTGAGCAACCGCTCCAGAGCCACACTGAAGCAGAGCTCCATAGCTCGGCACTGCAGAGGGTGGGAGGAATTGGGGTGAGATTGGATGCATGCTTGGCGGAGGAAGCCAGTGGGGGAGGACAAAAGGGTTCCGTCGACCCACTTCGGCAGAGACAAAGGCAGCAGCAGCAAATGAAATCAACGGTGGAGATGCAACTGTTAAGACAAGTTTTGTGAAAAAAAAAAACTATTATTTTTTAAATAAAAAAAATACTATTATTTTATTGCCTAGTGCCAGGGATATTCAAGTGCAACGGTGGAGATGCAAAAGGCAGTTACTGTTCATTAAGGGCAGTTACTGTTCATTAGGTGGATTAAATAGTGAATAGCCTGGGGGGAGGGCTCCCACGCTGGAGTTGCTCTAATGCACCTTATGAAACTATCAAGTACCATCCATATGCTCATTTAGCAATTCATTATCTTCTATAGTGGTGCATGAACCATTTATTTGGATGCATATAAAACCTACTTGACCACTTTATGTCCCATTCTTGCTTGTTGGTCCACACTTATACACTTTATCACACACTTTGCATCATCTCCAAAGTTTAAAGTGCCCACCCAATTCAATTTATGGAAGGGGTGTGCTATCTACACACTCCTTTTTACTTCTCACACACCTCTTATTAATTTATGTCCTTTAATCTTGTTCAATTCATCCGATTTGACAGTCGAAAATTAAAAAGGTGTATGAGAAGTAAAATAGGATGTGTGAATATGACATTTGCAACAAGAAAATTTAAAGGAAGATTTAAAATACACAAATCTCCCCAACTCGCACTTTTGTATTGCAAAAATTTAATTTATACTCCCTCAGTCACATCAAAATTAAAATAACAACTAGGCAATTAAAATCTACGTCAACAACTCAAGATACATACGCGAGCATTACTAAACACTAATACAAAATAGTTATTAGACCTCTTTTAAGTTCAATGAGTGACAAAAATTTAAATCGATAGTCAACTTGCTATATGTGAGGCGGTTTTCGCTTGACAGTGTCAAACATATATCTCATTTCCTTGCTAGCAGATTACGAATTGAATCACACACTGCCTCTTCAAACACCAAAACTCGAAACAATTCACGATATATCGATACCTATATGTCCATCACAAATGCTACATGTAGAACAAGAATTCAAAAAAAACTCCAGTGTGATCATTTATTCTTCTCCATCCATGTCCATCCACTTCCAACCAAAAATAATGGATCACTTATAACTTCACCATGCCACACCACCAAACTATTGCTACTAAAATTCAAGCGTCTTCGTTGGTATGCGATCTGTAAATTTGTACGTAAATTCATACCCATAACAACTGGTCGTATTTGTATCTAGTAACCAAAAATATCACTAAAATAACTGGTACAATGTAGCAAAAATTTAGATACACAAACTGTAAAAACTAAAATAATTAAATGACTGCTTCCCCGTTCCCATGGCCCTTATCCCACAAATCTGGGAATTTGTTTATCCCCCCAGTTTATCTGACACAAATAAATAAAATTAACAAAGAGTGAAAAAAAAAAAAAATTAAATAAATAATTTACCTGCCCGACGCTACCCCGGGCATTTTCTTCTATTTCCACCTGAACCCCAACTCTCCCTGCTGCTTGAACCTCCTGAAGACCCCTTCAAGGGCAATGTCAAAAGCGTCTTTTACCGTCTCCAACCCCTCCTGCGGTTTCGCATACAGAAAATTCGGTATATAATCGATTACTTTCTCTCTCATTTTTTTCACCTTCTCTCTGCTAATTCCTTGTAGAACATTTTTTATCGAGGCCGTACCGTTTATAACCGCGTTACGGTCTATAAAAACGGAGTAACTATCCGGTTCGCCTGGTAAAAACCACTCGTACTGTATGTACGCGGTCCGCCTCCAGAAAAAGACCGGGATCGAACCGGCCACCATGCAGTCGAAGATGGACCGGCGGGTGAAGCTGTCGCCCCGCGGCTGCAAACAGAAATCCGAGTCGAGAAAGGTCTCGAGAATCGCAGAGGTGCCGTTGGAGCACTTGGTCCCCGCGCAGTCCACCACTCGGCACGTGTCCGACTCCTTCTGGCAGTGACTCAGCAGCAGCCCCCTGAAGTCATTCTTTATCGCGCCGCGCTTCGCTCCGGCGAAGCAGAAGAGCTTCGAGCGGCTGCGGTTTCGGACGAAGTTCTGCCAATCGGCGACGTCGGAGTCCGACCTCGGGTGGAATCCGGTGGGGTAGGGAATACCGACATCGAAATAGTCCCACGAGTTTCGCTCAATCAGGAGGCGCGTGATGTTTCGCATCCCCGGGAGGTAAATGCAGCTAGAGCCCCAATCGTCGTTTTTGGACCGTCGAAAGTCCCACGTAATCCGGCCCATCGTGATAAAGTGATCCCAGCCATCTGATTTTTTATATGACGGCTGGTCCTGGACCCACCGCAGCATCATCTCGCAGTGGCGGTCGCGCTCCTGCGCCGTACTGGAGTTCGACCACAAGTACTTGCCCACCGCTAGGCCAGCGTAAAAAGGGATGTAGAACGCCGTAGCAGATTCGGGCTCCATGACCCGACACTTATGATTGAGGATCCGATTGTGAAAAATCACCTCCGAAACGAACTGGTCCGTCCAATACCACGCCGGCACAAGATTATCCGGCACGATTCCCTTGATTCCCGTCGCTTTCTGCCCGAGGCCGTCGTTCGCTAAAGCTTTGCAGCGCGAGCTCCACGGATTGAGGTCGTCGCAGTTCTGTAAAATCTCTTGGTTGAGGGTTTTGGGGAGGTCGTAGACAAAGACCCGACCCGACCCGCATTCATCTTCCGGTTCGGGTACAGTTAATGGTAACCGGACAGGTTGAGGGGAGTAGGTAGGCGATAAATGTTGGCGGGCGAAGGGGAGGGAGCGGAGAGTGAAGAGAAGTAGGACCTGGAGGGCAAGTATAGCGAAGAGCAGGCATGTCCGCGGCTGGTGGATGAGTTGGAGGATCGAGTTGAACGAGTTTACCTTGTCGAGGCTTTGGGGCCGCTTGGGTTGGGGCTCCGGAAACTTGTGGTCCGATACCGAAAACATGTGGTGGAGCTGGTAGGATTCTCCGGCGAGCTTAACCGGAAAAAGTGGTGTTTTGTGGTGGAGGTTGGGAAAAGGAAAGTGGAGCACTTTTGTTTGTTTCAAGTGGGAGGAGTGCGTGGCCGTGAAGATTGAAGAAGGAGATCGAGGAAGGGGACACGTGTGCGGTGTGACGACAGGCTGCTACTGGAACCGACACAGTGTGAATCGGCACGTGGCAGCTCGTAATTTGGAAGTATTTGTTTTGGAAGACGGGGAAGGACATGGATCATCTCCGGATCTATGCATTATAATCCAATCTGGACTATTAAAATTTGATCTAACGGTTAAAATTATTACGGTTAAAATTATTATAACTTTAAAGTAAGTTTCTATTTGTAATCGTTAGATCAAATTTCAATAACTCAGATTGAAGAATCCCTATGATTAGGATGTATAGATCCGGAGAGGATCCATGTCCGACGGGGAAGGAGTGAAGGAGTGAAATACACGTGAAGAGTTTGACGTAGCTGTGGCACGTGGTGCGTGAGATGAGCGCCTAAGACGGCGATTTTACCGCCTGTTAGATTATGTAGGATACGCCGTCGTTTTGGAGTACGTTCAGCGTATGCAGAAGCGTAGAATACGGAATACGGGGGCGGAAGAAGTACAGCTGGTTCGTTGGCGCGTCGAGATTGAGTGGCGTCGGTGGTGGGCGTGGCAGCTGTAACGATGGAGACTGTGGCCCCTTCGGGGTGGACCGCCGACAAAACAGTCGTCTCTTGCGGTGATTTTCCACATCCAGTAATACAAGTGGCACATTATTAACGGTGGAGAAGGTGTAAGCATTTCCCAAGTGGGTTCTATTTGAATTTTGCAAATTACTTAAAAACTTAATTAACAAGTTTGAAAATTACATCTTATGGTCTAATTAAATGGTCTTTTTAATATTTGTATTTAATTAATAATCACAAGTAGTCCAGTGTAAATACGGTAGAATTTCATAATTAAGTTTATTGTCTGGTTCTAGATTTGAGGCACAATATTGACAAAAACACGAATGATTCTCCCGTTGAAAAATTAAAAGGAAGTGTGCTATTGTTTTGAGGGCTGAATGGAAAATTTGTTTGCATCTTGGCCTTTTTTTTATTGCTGGAAGAGTGTGATTGTTCACCCTAAGCAAATTCCAACTTTGTTTATGTTCCATTGCTAATCAAAATACTAGTTAATTAGTCATTGGAAAACGTTAATTAAATGGCCTTTTTAATACTCTACTGAACAGCATATGGGTGGGAATCCTGAGATGCTTCTGAGCATATTTTTTTATTTCTTGCACTTATGAGAGGGAAATTTTAGAGAGAAGTGATGCTATAAATATTTATGTCCTGTCTTTTTAAACACAGAGAAATATTATTTAAATTACAGAGTGTGCGATTGAACTTAAATACGTAGACTAGAGAACATATAATATTGTTTTAGTCAACGACTAAACACAAGACTACTATGTTTATATGTGCTTTCAGATGTAAAATCCGTAAATACTAAGATTGGATCATTCATCGAAGGTTTTGTCTTAGTTTAAGACAAGACCAAATATTGTGGTGTAAATCAAATTTGTACTATAATTTAAGTTGGAATTTGATTAATAATTAAAAAAGTTTTTCAACCAAAATGATCTCTGAGATTAACATAACTCCTCACTTTGGTTCATAAAATTTGAAATCAATAGCAGTGGTCCCTGAGTTTGTCTACCATCAGTTATTTTGTTTCTACCGTGAAAAAAATTATGTTAAATAAGGACCTATAAAATGACAAAATATCATCAATTTAATAAACAATTGGCCAAAATGATTTGACAAAAATTGAGAGCATTTTTGTCATTTTATCGTTATTTAATAGAGATTTTTTTTCACGGAACGACCAAAATGATTAATGGTGGATAAACACATAACCACTTCTATCATTTTCAAATCTCATGGACCAAAATGAAGAATTATACCAATCACAGGATCCATTTTAGCTGAAAGACCTAATTAAATTAAAATTTTATATGGTATAAGATGTGCCAATATGTTTATATTGTATAACATTGGCGCGTTGGACACGGAGACACCATAGTTATTGAAACCTAAAAGTAGGGTTGCATGTGGAACAACTTTCATGTCTACCCATAATTGGTGCTTGCTAGTCGTTTTTCAAGATCTAACAAATGGAACAGAAATTAACAACTAATCCATGCGACTTTTTTTTTTGAGATTTAACCAATGTTGAAATATAATATTCTAATGAAATTGAGATCCTAAGAGAAACTTACATACAACTGAAATGTTAGGGAAGCAGTTACAAATATATCCTGCAACATTCCCCCTAGCTTATGGTTGAGCCTTTTACTGTGTGGGCGGTTTTCCCGCCTCGTCTTTTTAACCTTTCTGCATAACATAACATGATTAAATTATCGTCATTGTTACATTACAATTGCGTGTAAGGGACTCAGATCCACTTTGGATCTCGGTGTCTAAAACCACCCACACACTATAAGATCTAAGCCATTCAAGAGAGAGAGAGAAAAAAAGAGATCTGAAACATCAATTTTTCAAATTTTGTAAAAGGAATCAGTGTGATAGACTAATAAGAGTCTTGTGATCGAAATTGAGAGATACAAATCTCTTGTTTTGCAAACTCAAAACATATAAATCCAGAGTGAATTTCAATTTACATTTAAGCTCTTTCTAAATTGATGCACAGAAAAATCTGATGATTTCTTTAATTTCCCTTCAATTTCCCAACGTTCTGAAAAAATTGCTTAACAATTCATCACGACTCGGTTCCGACTTGCCTTCCACGGATCGATTTGACTTGGTTTTATGTGCGACAGTAACGTTGAAAAATTCCAAGCACTCACTGGTTTTGGAATCGTGGACGGTCCTGATTAAATCAAAATTTAAATCTTCGTATTAGAGGGATGATTAGAAATGATCATGGTGCTCTCTTTTTCCTTTCGCTTTTGAAAGGAACATGCACAACGCAACAACATCCGTTCCGCTTCTTTAACATGGTCATTTACTTTAATCATTGCTCTTAATCGTCATTATTATTTAATGTCTCCCTCGACAACAAGAGATTTTTCAGTATGCAAAAAATACGAACCGGTACACTAAGTGTATTAATACAATTAGTTGAAAACTTTAAAAAAAAATTCCAACGAATTGTTTTATTACACCTGACACGCTCTAACATTTCTCCTCCACGATGAACTCAAGCTGGCAAGAATGTGAAGTCATCAACAAACTTTCTAGTTCGAATGTATAATTTCAAGTATTTCACCAATTTTCCTTCTCAACTTGTACCCTGTAGCTGATTTCGCCGTACAACATTTATTGTGACCAATTTTCCCCCACGATCATATTTTTTCTCGCATTTTCCAACTTTTTAGTGAAAAATGTCACATTTCAAGAAAAGAACAGTACCAAATAACATTAAAGAAAGTAAAGATAGCAAATCAAAATAAAATTTAAGACCGACATGTCACATTTTGGACGAAATGTGGCTAAACATGGGTTTAGGGGCTTGGGCAAAATAAGTCTTCCATGTAGTTTGAGCGAGTGTGACACCTATTTATAAGAATGTCAGCCTATGTTTGATCCCTACAACACTACTGCTATACTAGTATGAGTTCAATATATTGTTATCACACTCATGAGTTCAATATATTTTGTATCACACTTTCCAACCCATGTAGTTTGATTCCTATGAGTTCAATGTATTGGTATCGCACTCACTTTTCCAGCCAATTGGCAAAATACTCTTTAACAACCATGAATATGCACATTCTCACAGAATTTCTAACATCGTTCTAACATAATCTTTTTTTGGGTTCTATGTTCAGGAAAGTACTTATACCTTCGGTAATTTAGCTACAACCTCCTTACGTTTTTGAATGGCGGAGCTTTAGAATTTGAACAGTTACCAAAACAATAAAAGGGTATTTTGCCACGGTACAAGCACTTTCTTGAACTGAGAAACCGAATACAGTGGAAAATCGATAAGGTTCAACATCCACAATCTGAAAGCAGTGAGCTTTAATTCACAGATGCTTCTGGCAATTGCGACCGAAAGCAAGACAACGATGACCCGTCACACAAATCTCGGGGCATCGCTTTAAAGTGGCTAGTAAAAGAAAGAGTGAAACTGCTATAGCTTACTATTTGAAACGTGAAACGATTAAACGGCTCCACTAACATGTTCACATCACATATTATTCAGATTTCAAATGATACACTAAACATATTCATTCAACTTCCACATGATATAATCTCACATTTCAAAACCCATTTGAAATACTGACATACCTCGTCTAGCATCGAAATGCAACTCACTGCTTCTTGACGAGTAACGGTCCAACATTATCACCAGTAGCTTTATTGTGCTTTACATGACTTCCATCGCACAGCGGGAAAGTCCCTGACCTCCAACACCTATCCAACCACAAAACCGAAAACCCTAATTACTCAACTGAGCCTTACACTAACATACAAGCAATCAAGACACATTTTAGCCAGGCGCGCATAAAAACAAATGACGGAGTATGCAAAATGTAAATAGAATAAGGCAGTGAACGAAAAACGACATTGAAATATACCACACACCACCTTATTCTACATTTCGCATTCAGCAATCAGCAATGTCAGTCATGACAACTAAGACTAGAAATGTTCAAAAACCAATTTCGAGAGTAGCTCTTAAAGTTAAAGAAGCACTAATTGCATCAATCGACAATTAAGAAACTAAAATTTCGACAAGTTCTTCTCCAAACCACGAAAATTCAATCAATGCTCATTGCTACAGTCTAATTAGCACTAATCCTACAACAAAACTTCTTGATTATACACTTCACATCTAAAGAATCGGTCACCAAAACTACAAAATTTTCCACAACTAACATGATCAAATAAGATAAGATGAGAGAAAATCGGTTAAAACGGTTTGGACATACGAACCAAAAACTTTAAATGCTCCAGTTAAAAGATGCGATTACGTTGAAACAGATTCTAGTAAAAAACATAAAGTACTTGAAGTTAGCGGAAGAGTTGACGCTAAATTGAGTGTAGTGACAATTCTAAAATTCATACAGCCCACTCACTTAGACCATCTCCAATGGTTGGACTAAAAGCCAAATTTTTTAGCCCGGAAAATTTAGCTTTTAGCCCAGAAACAACTTTTCTGCTCCAACCGTTCTAACCTAAAATTTTAGCCCGGGATTATTAAAGAATGAACTTAGGCTATTTTTTTTGTTAAATTAAAATTTTTTTTTTAAAAAAAATGTTGACTATCGTAAATTAATTTTATGAACATTTTAACCTAAAATAATTTAAATTCCGATAAATATTGAATGAAGTTCACTCTGATTTTTGGGCTAAATTTTGGGAGGAATTTGGCATTGGTTTAGCATTTAGCATTTAACCCAAAATTTCCCCTTGGGTTGGAGTGGGTTTGGGGGAAAATTTTGGGGGGTAATTTGGCTTTTAACCCACCATTGGAGTTGGTCTTAATGGGATAAAACTTTTAGAAAACTAAATTTTAATCCTTAAATAAGCTGAAGATTAGAAAACTGTCTTATACAAGATTAAAAATTGATTTTAGTCCCTAGACTCTATTTAATGACAGCATATTAAATGTTTGTCTTTATTATTTATAATTTTATGAAAATATTATAAATTATAATTCTCATTGTGGTAATTATCTTATATAAAAAAAATTTTATAAAATTTTTTCGGTACACATGTTTTTACATATTTTTTTATGTGCTACTAATTCATTATAATATATTTAGGTACGAACATTTCGATACACTAAATTAGTATAGTATGTTTAGATACAGATATTTCGGTACACTAGTTTATTATAATATATTTAAGTACCAACATTTTGGTTCACCAGTTTAATATCAAAATATTTTGGTACAAATGTTTTGGTATACTAATTTAGTAAAATATATTATGATACGATCGTTTAGGTATACTAATTAGATAAAATAAAATAAAAATAATGAATTAAAATGTGTATAATAATAAATCATTTTAATTTTAATGTAATGACATTAAATAAGATATCTATTAAATATTAAAACAAAAATAAAATATAAATTCGAATTAAGTGCACATAAGAGGACTGAAATTAATATCCAATATCATACCAGGTTTTTATTGAATTTTAATCTTCTTCAAATTAAAGTTCAAAAACCCCTAAAACTTTATTATTGTTGTTCCACAATTAACACGATAAAATAATGAAAAATATAGCAAAACAAAATTAGAACTTACCTGCAATAAGCAGTGAGGGGCTTAGAGAGCTCAGGGACCAAAACAGTGTCCACAACCTTCTCCTCGGCCTTCCTAATTTCGGGGTTTATAGGCTGAGCCTCCGCTCTCACAACCACCACCGCCGGCTTCAGCCTCCTGCTACAACCACCGCCGAAAGAAGAGGATAAAGGGTAGGCCAACTGGGTCCCGAACGTGGTGGTCGATCTCCCGCTGCTCCGGTTCAAACCACCGCACGAAATAAACCCCGCAGTGCTCACAATCGACGCCATTGAAATGGGTTTCAGAGCTTTCTAGCCCTTTCGCTCTCGAACAAGTGATGGGTTTGGTTAAAGGTTGGATTTTCTGGTTGGTGGTGTGGATGGCACACTCCATTGTCTATATTTATAGGGTTGGGTGGCTGGTCATTGGGAGAGCCACGTCACTCGAGTCTTATCGGTCGTCTGGTAGCTTGGGCCTTTTGGGCTCTGAATCTTTCGCAATGGCAACGGCCCAGTGTTGATAATAGTTTGGTTTTTTAGACATGCTTTATTTCACAGTTGCTTATTCTCATAGAACAGCAGATGTAACTTTTTTTTCAAAACACAACAATACCAAACCAGCCCTTAGTCTATAAAGTTTCACAAATTTGTGGAAATATTAATGTATAAAAGCGATATGGATATCAGTTGCCTTCAATAGAAACGATGAAAATGAAACATTAGGGATTGCCATATGGCAATTTGCGGATATTTAATTAATATATAAAAAATATATGCGAAAGCAGTCAATTTTAATCAAAATTAGCATATAGGCACACACAAAGTGTGTGAGAAAATTTTTAATTTTTGTTTTTGAAACAGAAGGAGAGAGGAAGAGTGATAGAGAATGTGAGAGTGAGAAATTTTTTTTTTAATTAGAGATATGTTAGGATTACATGTAGGTGAGATTTAAAAAAAAAAACTGCAAAATTTGGTTGTGTGAAATTACATTTTTATCTTATATTTTTTATTCATGTTATATTTTAATTAGAGGGTTAAACTGATAATTTTTTAGAATTTTAATTGATAATGAGTGTTTTATTAATTATTAGAGATTTAAGAATTTCTGTAATATCTTATGAAATATAAACCTTACCCTCATTTTCTATATATTTCATATGTTTTCACAATTTTTACAAAAATATTAAAAGTATTGAAGAAATTTCAAATCATTATGTTGCTCACGCCTTCTATTTTTATTTTTTAAAAGCCCATTATTCAGAACAAAAGAAAAATAAATAGAAAGGAAAAAAAAAACCGAATTATATATTTTCGGGTGCGCCGTCCCGCCCTCAACGACCAAAAGAATCCCAATTAACAACCAAGAAGTTGGAAAACGAACACACTGGACTTTTAAACCAACTCGTTTCTTCCTCCTTTGCAATCTCAGATAAACGCTTTCGTCTTCCTTTTCGCTCACGCTTCCAATTCAATTCAATTCAATTCCTCTCTGTCTCCCCCTCTGAAAATTTCCAAATCCCCGTTCGAAAAATCTAGAGAGAGAAAAACAAGAGAGAGAGATAGATTGGATTGGTGTGGCTTTTCTTCCACATTTGATGGCCAAGAGAAAACGATGCGTGTTTGGATTCTGCTTTTGTCTTCTGACGATTTTGATTTGCGCTAGGGTTTCGGTTTCCGCGAGATCTGATAAGGAAATCCGGGAGAGGTTCTACGGCAACATGACCAACTCCTCCGCGCCGGATTCCGGCGACGGCACCATTGCCAAAATGTTCGATCGCGTCCTCGAGAAGGAGTTCTCCGAGAACGATCAGCCCGAAGGTTTAGCTCCTTTGCATTTTTTGTTAACTTGCATTTTGTATTTTGTAGTTAATTTTTCGTTTATTATCGTAATTGTAGTTAATTAACATTTTTTTGGCTTCAACTTTGTGTAGGATCTGACGGGGCCAGCTTTAACAGCAGTGTGGCCGATCAACAAGTAGGGTTTTTGTTACTCTTCTGATTTTTCTTGTACCAAATTGCGATACTTTTCTGTTATTTTTTGTCCGAAACAATTCTGCAGTGTGATTATGGATTGTGATTATGCCGAAACAATTCAATTTAGAAACTTTCGATTATTTTTACGACGAAACAATTCTGCATTGTGATTATGCTTTGCAGGCTGTACTAGAGACTGTGGCGAAAATCACTCACGAGAAGGGCAAGAAAAATGATACACAAGTTGGAAAGTATGTGAATGTAAAAATTAAATCTTTTGATCCTAAGATGGTTGTTCCTTGACAAGATATTGAATTCGTAGCGGAGTAAGATCTTGCTATGTTGTTGTAATATCTGCTGCTTTTTCTACTTGTCAGTGGCACGAAACCATTTGATTTTGAAGGTGTTTTTTCCCTGGAGAATGAAGATTCTGAAGAAACAACAACCTTGATTGACAAAAAGGTACTTTGAAAAGCCGTTAGTAGTGAATTTTTTATGTTAATAGCTCTGGCAGGGATTCGTGGGCATAATTATTATTGTTTTTAGCTTTACATTAACCCTATTAACTTATTTCACTTATTTAATGGTAGGATAATGTGTTTGTGATGTCAAACAAGAAATCCAAATATCCAGTACTTCAAGTAGATTTGAGGTATCTCTACGTATCCCTTTCCTGACTCTCCCCAAGAACAGTTAATTGCAGTTCCGAGTTTTTATTTGTCTTCTTGATGCATATATGACTGATGGGTAACACTTGGTATTTTGGCAGATTAATTTCTGATTTGGTGGTTATCATAGTGTCTGCTGCCGTTGGTGGAATTCTGTTTTCTTGTTTGGGACAACCGGTACGTCTTTAAATCTTAACCACTTTTTCATATTTTTTTTCTTCAGCTCCAGCTTAATGTTCCTTTATAGTTCATGATCTATATGATCCAACTTTATAAACTTTTCAGCATAGTGATTCACATGATGTGACTTTTAGGTTATCTGTTCTAATTTATATGCATATAATAGGTTATTGTAGGATACCTGCTTGCTGGTTCTCTCATTGGACCAGGGGGTCTGACGTTCGTCAGTGAAATGGTGCAGGTTTGTTGTTAATTATGATCAGTTAAAAGTTCTTTGTTTTCTGATTCGGAGTTCAAGGTTTCAGTATAGTTTTTTCTCTTCTATGTACTTTGTTCAAACTCTCATTCATGCTCATTTCAATATAAAATGACCTTTATGAAATATTACTTATTAGCAGTATCCATTATTCAGCAACACTATATTGAAGTTGCCCTCTTCCTTCAGTTTAGGAGAGTGGATATTTTTTTCTTAAAAGAAAACCCCTATTGTCCTGTAAATTCTTTCAATATGCATTGGAGTCTCTATTAACCAAAGGTTTTGAACGTCAAATTTAGTAAAGTTTAGAAAGTCAGAAGTGTAAAAAGATTGCTCCTTATCTAGATTTCTGCATAATTTAATGCCGTTTATCCATATCAGAATGTCAATTCCTCTTTGACAATTTAGAAATAAAAGAATAATAGTAGAAAACTAGTATTAGTCACTTGTTTTCTTGAAATCCATGTTTAATTATTTGGTTTAGGTCAACCATTTACCTGAAATCCGAGCACTGGTCTCTGTTTTCTTCTATATATAATCTTGTTTGATTCCTTTGTGTTTTCATTACAGGTTGAAACTGTTGCACAGTTTGGTGTTGTATTTCTTCTTTTTGCTCTAGGTTTGGAGTTTTCTTTGGCTAAGGTATGTTAGACTTGGGAAATTTAAGTTTGTCTGTTATGCTGTATAATTTATGAAAAAGTTTCTTTTTGATATCCGGGGGGAGGGAGAGGATGAAATTTGCCTTTGTTTACGGTAGCCATTTAACCTGTCATTGGTGCAGTTAAAAGCCGTGGGCCCTGTAGCTGTTCTTGGAGGCCTTCTTCAAATCATGACATTTATGTTCCTGTGTGCCATAACTGCTATTGTATGGTGTTCAATCTTGATAACTAAATTTTCATACAAGTAACTAGTTAAATCCTGTCAAAGTGAACAATAGGCTTGCCCTTTTTCTTATTTTTCAGTTATGTGGAGCAAAGTTGTCTGAGGGAATTTTTGTTGGTTCCTTCCTGTCAATGTCATCAACAGCAGTGGTAGGTTTTCTATCCTTCAATAATATGACGCCACTTTACTTACTTCTTTGGTTGCTTGTTTCTTAATTTCAACTGCACTTCACTCCTTTCTCATTTCCTTTTACCAGGTGGTGAAATTTCTTGCAGAAAAGAATAGTAGTAGTGCTCTTCATGGTCAAGTAACAATTGGAACACTCATTTTCCAGGTAGGTTTTGAAGTCTGAAAACTTAGGTGGTGGGTTTATTGATAAGTGAAGGGAATTTTTGGTAATAACCCTTGTTTCTGATGCATATCCATACGTTCCTTCACTGTGGCTTATTTCAGGATTGTGCTGTTGGTTTACTGTTTGCTTTGCTCCCAGTTTTGGGTGGTCATAGCGGTCTTTTCCAAGGAATGGTATCAGTGGGGAAGCTGTAAGTCTTCTTCTGCAGCTTCTATGACATATTTCATTTTTCCTTTTATTCTTTTCCGTTCCGATTTTTTTTCGCTTTGCTGCCATAATGAAAATGAGGGTCATTTTTATCTGGTTTTTAAAAGTAGTTCTTTTTCCAGTCCAAGTCCAACATCCTAATAAAGAGCTTGTTGCAAACGATTATTGTAATTTGTTGTTACTTCAGGTTGCTGGTGTTGTCACTATATCTTGGTGCTGCCTCGGTATTGTGTTGGTCATTTGTTCCTCGCTTTCTGAAACTGATGATGCATTTGTCCTCTCAAGTAAGTTTTGATGGTCTAGTAGAGTAAGATATTTAGCTTTTTGTCTTGACTTTTAATAATTTCATTGGCTCATTTATAATTCTTATGGTGGATCAGACAAATGAGCTTTATCAGCTTGCTGTTGTGGCTTTCTGCTTATTATCCGCTTGGGTAAGTGGAAATTATTATTATTATTTTTTTTCAAGTTTCTTATTCAAGGGTAAATACTATTCAAAATGCTAATGGCCTCCGGATTTAGTCTTCCTGCTCCATCTGCTTACTTTTAAGTGCTGTTCTGTTTTTTACACATCGTAATCAGCATAGTTGATTGTTGGTCCAATGTTGGCCGAGTATTGGCTGCTGAGTTGTTGCTCAACTTGAATTTCCCGAATTTCTGGTTACACAATAACAGTAATATGGTTCTTATGCAGGGATCTTTCTGCATATTTGTAATTCTCAACGCTATTTTAATTCTAGTGAGTCTCTTGTAACCTTTTCAGTGTAGTGATAAGTTGGGCCTTAGCCTTGAGTTGGGTTCATTTCTGGCTGGGGTTATGATATCAACCACTGACCTTGCACAGCATACTTTAGACCAGGTACTCTTCTGGATTTCTAATACTTACGTATTGCAGTCATGTTTATTTGTTACTTTCGTTTTCCCCCTTGCTTAAACTTAAGAAATGACGGTGGTGGACTCCTTTGGGGCTTCTTTGTGTACGTGTTTGATAAACCTAGTAGCTTGAAAAAAAAATGTGTGGATTTCACTGTATGATTCATGTTTAATGCTTATATTTGATGTTCTTGAACATTGCAGGTGGAACCAATTCGTAACCTATTTGCTGCTCTCTTCCTTTCGAGTATTGGAATGCTCATTCATGTTCATTTCTTGTGGAGCCACGTCGACATACTGCTAGCGTCTGTTATTCTAGTTATAGTTGTAAAGACTGCCGTTGCTACTATTGTTACCAAGGCCTTTGGATATAGCTTTAGGACATCATTTGTGGTAAGCTGATTTATAAGATTCAAGTCATATCTTATTCTGGCAGATAAGCTGATTTTGTAGTTTCCTAATTTTTAAAACTTGCTTCCTTTTTATAGGTTGGAGTCTCACTTGCTCAAATTGGAGAATTTGCTTTTGTTCTCTTAAGTCGAGCCTCAAATCTTAATCTTGTTGAGGTAACTTATCTCTCTTATGGTTCATCATAGTAATCTGGGGATGGACGGCATGCATTAGCATTTTAAGTTGAATCGGATAACTTGTTGAATTTCTTTACCTGGATTTTGTTTTGAAGCCCAACTGTTATGGTCCTGATTCTTGAATGAAAGAAATCACATCTTGCAGTTAATTTGCATTCACAAAATAGCATCTACATATTTTCCTCGATTTCATCTTAATTTTCTAATCATTGTCTTTTCAAACTATTTTTCACAGGGGAAAATGTACCTGCTTCTTCTCGGAACAACAGCGCTTAGCCTGGTAATTTTATTTTGATGTTACCTTTTGTGGAGAACGACTCCAATAATTTTCTCTCTCGTGCAGTCTCCTTACACAACTTACTCGAGTAAATGATATTACAGGTTACAACTCCTCTCATGTTTAAGCTGACTCCTGCCATAATGAATCTAGGAGTTCTTATGCGCTGGTTTCCTTCTGAGGGAACTCCGTATAACGAGGTCTCTCTCTTTCCCCCTCTTTGAAGCACTTGCCTCCTATCTCTCTTTTAAAATGCATATCCGTGCAGTGGGATGGATTTCAATTCAGTAGTTAAAATTGTAATTTGCATCTGAAAGCTATCCACAGTTCGAGTCTTGGCTTATTCCTTCTTCCTCAGCTTTTACAGGAGAAAGCTGCGATGATTGACGCACAGCACAACCGAATATTGTGATCTTCCCTGTCTATCAACTATCCGGTCATGACTCATACCAGGTTACGAATTCAGTTGTGTATGGTTTGTGAATATCTTCAAGATGTTCAGTTCCCGCTTCGAGAATTATCGTGTACAGAACATATAATTTTTGTAATTTTTTTTTGAGGATTTTTGTAAATAGGACTCTTTATGTAGGGCTCCTCTTCAAGTGTGCATGGTAGTCTATTTGGAGAAAAAAGTTGCTGCAAATACTAGAGATTATTAGGAAACTGTATCGTACCCAAAAAATGGACTTCAGAATCATTTTTTTTTCAGAAATACTATGATTTTCCTTATGTTATGAAGCAGTGTTCTGATATTTCCTTCAACTTTCAATTTAGTTATGAACCCTCTAATCTCTAAAAACGCATAAATTTTCCTATACAGCCAAATCTATTAAATTGAAGATTCTTTTGTAAATTCTAGTAGGAAGAGGCAACATAAAATGTAATAGGTCGGTGAATCATATCGAGACATAGGTAATATTCTCAACGAATCTAAATTAGGTAAGAAGGATTTGAACTAGGATACAGAAGCAGTTCTGCTTCAGCTGCTCTAGCCAACGTGATTATGCCGCATTGCCCCATATACAGGACTATGGATACGAGAACCATACAAGTGCAATTTTCACGGAACTTTCTCTCGCGGGCCGGGCCGTCACCGGGCCAATGGGCTCCCGAGTCCGATGACAAAGTAAAAGGGCACAAGGCGGGCTTACTTTCTAGTAAAAAGAGGGTGGGCACAGGATCATTTCTGGATCACTTCTACTTAATCTTTTTTATCAAATAATTCGGATGTTTGAAATTTGATTTAACGGTTAAAGTTATTAAAATTTTTAAAGTAAGTATGTTTTTTTAGTCATTTGATCAAATTTCAAAAATCTGAATTATTTGACGAAGGTTAGATGGAAGGATCCGGACCCTTTCCGGGAATATCAAGTACGAATCTGTTTTTTGAGCTTTGTTGGACTTACCCAGTTCCAAGTCATTCTTTTTTGGTCTTCCTCCTCCTCCTCCGTCGTCTTTTTCCTTCATCTTCTTCTTGTTTTCCCTTCTCTTTTTCCTGGTATTTTTCTGAGACAGACAGAGAGATCGAGGAGTTGAGAGGATGGAGGGTCAGCGGACAGCGCTGTTGAAATGCCAGCGAATTGGCTGCAACGCCATGTTTTCCGACGACGACAATCCTGAAGGTTCCTGTCAATACCATGATTCGGTACTCTCTCTCTCTTACTGTGCTCTGGTTTGGGTGTGAGAGAAGCGAAGAAGATTATCGTTTTCCCTTTTTCTTTCGGTTCAATTTGAATAATTACAATATCCCAACAGCTGACTTGAATCTTAAAAGTAATCACCTTGTAATTAGTTTACACTAATTTCAAACTAAATTTGGGTTTAATTGATCCAAATTCTGCACATTATGTATCTAATTAAGGTGTTCCCTTGCTTGTTTTGTAAACTATGAAGGCTTTTAATTATTATGCCTTTTAATTCAGTTTTGTTTTCTTGCATGTTTGGGGTTGGCTGACTGCATCGGCATCGTCGAACTTTTCAGGGAGTAAGTATTGCCTGTTGATTTAGTTGTTACATCGCGTTTCTTTACATTTGCGTTTAGTTCGATGCCATAAATTAAGCACAATGTGTTTGTTTTTCCCAGCCTATATTTCATGATGGGATTAAAGAGTGGAGTTGTTGCAAGAAAAGAAGTCATGATTTCACCTTATTTTTAGAATTACCAGGGTAAGCACCGATGTCGCTAGTATTATTAAGCTTGCCCCAGCACTCCGCAACGGAGTTGAATTGTTGTAACGCTGACATTTGAAGCAAATTTTGATTGTTTTTCGAATTCTTGAGTCCTGAATTAATTGCGGATTTTAGATTTTTGTTAGTTTCAGTTCGTTAGTTAAGTCTCCTTTTCTTTCTTTTCTCTATTTGGTGAATGCAGATGTAAGACAGGTAAACACACAACAGAGAAACCAGTGTTGGCGAAACCGAAGCCTAAGGCTCCTGTTCCTGCTCCTACTGCAGCTCCTGCTACTGATGCATTGTCAAAACAGTCCTGCTCTAGGTGTCGCCAGGGTTTTTTCTGTTCGGAACATGGTTTGTTTCATTTGACGCTTGTTGCTTTCAGCATTTGATTACTGTCTATTCTTCATACTTGGTGTAATGTGTCAGGAAGTTGGTTCATTTTTGCATGGAAATTGTATAAAAACTAAGGGGTTGTTTTGTATTCAATTTGAAAACACAATTTATCGGTTTCAAAAATGAAGAATGTAGCGAAATTACTTAGTACTCATTAGTTTCAAAAACAAAAAATTGGATCCAAGAAGGATACCAAACAGCCCCCAAGTGTTCTGAACATGTTATCTAATCTGTACATGAATGCTAAGTATGATACAACTATTAGAGATTGTAATATTGCCTTCTCATTGTGATTGGTGAATTCAATCTCCAAGGCCGTGGTAATGATCCTTAACTTTTATAGATATCGGTAATAGGAAATTTAAAAGGGGGATGTTCTTGGCGCTCCAGAAAAGTCATTGGCACTTCTCGTAAGTGTATTTTTGTTTCAAAACATAAAATGTTGCACAATGACTTTTTTGGAGAACTAATGACATATCCCATTTAAGAAAGGTAACCGTGATAGGATTTGATACAAGGTGATTGGAATACAATTTGGGGGAAATAATGAATATTCCATTTGTCTGGTTTTGGGATCGTTTTTTTGGTCAGTACCAGTCCTTGGCCCTGAGGAGATGCAAAACACAACAAAGGCCTTGTGTATTTGGATTTGTTGTGGTTTTAATCTTCATGAATCAAACTAGCTGTGTATTTTATTCTTTGTAAAATACACAATCTTCTCAATGATTGAATAGTTTATCCCTGATTTCTAGCAATTTGTATTGCATTTCGAGCAGCTGAGCGATGTTCCTTTTCCAGGTGCACAAGCCAAAGAACTAAAATCAAAGCCTGTAAATGTGGAAACAACTCCAATTCCAGAAAGCATTACTGATGATCAAGGCACTTCTGCTCCACCGAAAAAGATTGTTGACATAAACCAGCCCCAGACGTGTACGAATAAGGGATGTGGTCAGACTTTCAAAGAGAAAGATAACCACGAGAACGCATGCATTTACCATCCCGGGCCTGCTATTTTCCACGACAGAGTGAGAGGGGTGAGTGTACTACTGTAATTGTCAATTCAGTCCTATATAAATATGTATAATTTGAATAACAGTTTTTTCTTTTGGTATTGCAGTGGAAGTGCTGTGACGTTCACGTAAAGGAATTTGATGAGTTTATGAGCATTCCTCCATGCACCAAAGGTTGGCACAATGCTGACCCGGTATCTTAACATCAGATGCAGGGAAGGATGGTTTGTTTTTACTGTCTGTTTTGTGCGAAATTTTCTTTTTGTTGTTGAACTGAAAATCATTTCGTGCAACTGTCTTCCAGGAATATTTAGCTTCTCTCTGTATCACCTTTAGAATATATGAATTGTCTTGTCCTGTGTTCTTGTTAAATTGAAACGAATTTATTGTGTGGAAATCGAACTTTTTACGGCTATACATGTGATCATTTGATTGTCGTTCACTCTGATCATCTCGGATTTGCTTGTTTCACTGTCTTCTCTCGTTCGTTGATGTTTTGGTTTATCTTCCTCTCGTACAAGTCAAAACTGGTTCTTCACTCATTGCTATTGCTAGGGATCTATATGAGTAGCAGGTTTAACTGTCTGATATCATGCGTTTGTACGCCGTTATTCAGTAAATTAGTGTGTGATAGAAGGCAGATGGATGGTAAATAAGTGAAAAACTGCTGTTGACAAATATTGCCTTTGCCTCCAATGTGAATTTGCTCATGTATAGTGACACATGATCTACCATTCCGTGTTTCGAGCATACTGAAAGATCTCTGGCTTGTTAGAGAGGATTAGTTTAGATTAGGACCATTTGCTCAAGTTCGTGCCCTCGAGGCTGGACTTGGATCCTCTCTAGAACCTTATGTGCGGGTCCTGCAGACCACTTAATCCTAGCCGTTCGTAATAAATCGTGGGATTCTCTTGTAGCAATATGGCCCATGCAAAGTAAATAAAAAAAAAAAATCAGAAATTAAAAGAAGCATCCATTCAGATTGTAAGCATTCAAACTTTTTTTTTTATCTTTTTTCTCTGTTCATAATTCCAAAACAAAGTTAACTTATACTTCATAGGCAGAATTCGTGTTGTAGCATCACAATATAAGATAACCAACTTCCCAAATCATGCTAAAATTTGTTTTCTAATCGAGCAATCGTCTCCTCTCCTGTTACTCACACAATGATATAATGCTCCCCCGCCTAACCACCGATTTTTCCTTCACAACATTTTGCCGTCTTCAACAACTTAGAACCCGCATAATAACCATTTACGTATCACAAAACTACGAGCTCTACGTAGAAAGACGAATTCAGTTTAGTCAAATATATCTCACGGTCTGCTCCTTGAGCAAAATTAATGAGCCAGAGAAAATACTAGATGATATAAACGTATAATTTACCTCATTATCTTGGAGCAAGGAGCTTTCGCCTGTTCACTTTTGTGGCCTTAATTCAATTAGTGGAAGCAATCAATCGTGTATTAGTATTACAAATTCGGAGCTTGGTTTACTCTTGAGTTTCACTAATCACGTTTACTAAGAGAGATTAGTGGTTAATCTTAGCAGGCAAAGGCACTTTTTGACTGGGATTTTGTATTATGCTGTGCTTCGGATGCAAGGGAGAGCTGAAAAATGTCAAAGATAAGATAATGAGGAGCTAGAGTGGAAAAAGTTCAATAAATTTACAACTAGAGGAGAAACTTACATGCAATTATTAGAGCATTACCAATAAATGATGCAAAATATCTTGAAATTGACATTTTACATTTTTATAGTTGGCCGGAAGACACTCCAAAAGCGGAATGTAAGATGGTCATTTTTGCCCAAAGATGTAAATAAAAATATAAATTTACATCTTTGGAGGTTGACCCTCCAATCAAAGAGAGAACAATAAATAGAATCCGAAACTTACATCTCTTCGATTGGAGTAGTTACACCTCCTGGGAATGTAAATGTGATGTTTGCATCTCTTCATTGGAAATGTCCTTAGATATCTTGCTGGCGATATTTTAAATAATTTATTTGAGATATTGTCATCTTGACGTTCCAGTTGCATGCATGTAAATTTTTACGTGAAATTGTTAAACTTAGATATTGTTCATACCTTACTAAATAAATCTGTTGGTGGCTCCTTTAGGCATCTCTTGTCGATTGCAAACTTCAATTCCTGCATACAACTTAAAGCATGGCCATTAAAATTATTCACATACAAAAAATGAAAAGAGAAGAAGGTAGAGTTAGATTTACCTTATTTTTAAGAGAGCAAGCTACGCACTTATATATCATTTCACCTTTCTCTTGCTTTAAGGCATACACAGAGTTTGGCCTGTGCAAAACAGTAATATCAAAACATTTAATAGCAACAATGATTCTCATTTGCTGACATGTTTACTTACTTGAAACGGGAATTATATTTGTTCTGATTCTTAATTTTCAAGTGTTTATTGTTGGAATTATTAACCATACAAGTAAATATCAAGCGTTTTGGAGACTAGAAAATGCTACAAGTGCAAGGTTACACTATATTGAAATGAAACAAGATGGGATTCAATTGACAAGCAAAGAGGCAGATATAGTTACCCTTTGATCTCTGCAGTTTCATTTTCTGATAAATAAGTAGAGTCAGGTCCATTTGTTACCTGCAGTGACAATATTATTTCGTCGTAAGAGTAGAGAAAAATTAATAAGTTCAAATTCGAATAATCGGACAGGCTTCAGAAGGTTACGTGGTGATTAAATGTCTGTTGCATAGCTCGCGCTGATGTCCGAAGGCGGAACACCTGATAGAAATCAAATTAAGAACGTTATGAAGCGCATTTGTAACCACTAGTCAAGTCATTTTGCTTTTGGTAAGAGAAAAATTTGGTAGGACTTGCTAGCCATGTCATGAAACATTATGTATTTTAGTCTCGTCCAACCCATGACAAGGGCAGCTTTGCCGAAGTTTCTCTCATTTGCAAAGACACACCAAAGAAATACATTACAAGGTTTTATGATTACGTGAAACTCTGTTGCTGGAATTGTTCTCTTTTTCGGGCTAGGCCATGGAGGAGTCCTGTGAATCTGCAGATCAAAATATCAACAAAACGAAAGATCATAAAACTGTATAATATTCCAACGTCTTCAAACCGAAATGAACAATTTCAATTTGAGCGTTGAAAGGACTAGCAACTTGCTTTTGATTGTTCTCCTGGTTTGGCATTAACCTTGAACCTGAAGATCACAGTGTTATAAGCTCAGTAGGTAGACCTTCATAGATCAAACAAAATATTTTACTAAAACCACGCAAGAAGTGAATGTACCTACGTCTTCGTGCTCGATTTGCTGTTTCAAGATTTGGTTCTTTCGGAACTGTAACTTTAGGTCTAGCAGCATCAGCTCCGACCTGCAGGACACCACGAAAAACTATTTTTTTTCTTATTTCGAATGAAGATAAAATGTCCTTTCCACGATCGAAAGCACATCATCCTTTTTCGGTGTTACCTTTTTTGCCGCCTTATGTAACCAGAGAGGTTGATGCTTGAGTTGTTCAGCAACCTGCGTCACAAATATATCGTGAGCCCCTCGGAAATTCTTGTAAAGGATTCATAAACTTTTGATTAAGTTCGCTATTTGGATTGAGTGTAACAAGCTCATAGTCATAAAGATCATATTCACACACGCGATTAAACGAAGATAAAATAAATCGCAGATGCCAAACTATCAAACGAAAAAATGTTCCAAGTGCACCTTGCGTACATAGCCAGCCTCCAACTTCTGCCTTTTCGTAGGTGGCGGAGAATTCTGTGATTTCTCATCAAGTTTCCCGAGCTTTTTCGCTACTCTGTTATCAAGAGTCAGAAAATGGGACAAGTTAGAAAACTAGACCACCAAACAATTAGAACAAAAGATACATTGATGACAACAGAAACATCAGAGAAAAATAATAGCACCTCCTTAATAACCGATTGGAGTGAACCTCTCGGTGCTGATTTTGCTTGGCCAACTGACTCGCCGTGGGTTTCATTAACGTTGAACTCCTCGAGAGATGTGGTGACTTGCCCGGGGACTTCAGTTTAGCTTTTGGAGTGTCTTGAGCCATGTGATTAGAAAACTCTAATTGTGTCGAAACATGAATATAAAACATAACAGTAAGATACAATTCCATGTACTAATTCATGCGAAGCAAAAGGCAAAGCCGATTCAGAAAACAGAAATAAAATTCTCCGAGCGTAGGTAATTTTACAACAAACTATCGCATCGCGTCAAAAATCTAATAAGAAATGAGTTGATGATGCAGAAGAAGTTGATAGTAGTAAGAAATGAAAATGTACCTTTGTCATTATCGTCTACCGCTGCAGAGACCTCCACTTCCATGTACTTATTTGGGTTACTGCATCTAGTAACTTCAACACCTTTCGATTCCGTGGAGGTTGTTACAGGTTCCGGATGATTCTCTTTTTGCCAATTCAACAATTTTTCAAGGAAAGCTAAAGGGTTTGAAACAAATTAGACAAAGAAAAAACAAAGTTAGTGGTAACAAATTAATCCAATCAAATTACAATATTTATAATTCAATTAATCTCTAATCTGTTCATATAAAACAACGTAACATAAACGATCATTAATAATCTGGGAATCGTAGGAGATGATCCAAAATTCATTGTTTTTGGGACATGATAAGAAACCAACAAACAAATGTTCTGGAAATCGCTTACGAGAGGGCTGATAGCCTCCGGCTGACTGAAACCATTCCTCCGCCTCCTCCGCTTCCCAATCGGATTCCGGCCTAGTGAAATCGTAGAAATTGGGCGCATCGAATTCGTAGTCCATGTCAATTTCATGCCCCTCGAAAGCCTCCCTCGCGAACTCCACCATTTCTTCGTCCATCTCTCTCTTCCCTCCCTCCATCTCTCTCTATCTGAACCAACTTTCAGCCAAATGAACCAGCCAATTCCATGCGTGTTTTAAAAATTATTTCCTTATTTATATCACAGTTATTTTTTATTTTTGTTTTGACGATGAGCTTTCGAAGACTTTCAAAGAAACGATCGGGTTGGAAACTTTCCCGGGAAATCAAAATTCAGACACAGAGTGAGAGAAAGAGAGAGAGAGAGAGAGAGAGATTATATATATATATATATATATATATATATATATGTACGTAGAAGTTTTGATTAAGGTTAATGTGAAACCCTACATGGAAATTGTGAAGGGAAGAAATGGAAGATTTGAATATTTGTATGGGGGCGAGAATTTCGGGTTGGTTTAAGAAGGCAAACTCAGCCAGAAAAGGAAACACGATGAAGACAGAGGACGACGACTTTTTTTAGCGCCCAAGTTTGGGGGAAACGTTCCTCCGCTCCAGAATTTTGAAACCGTGGGATCCACTCGGCTTCCGCGGCCTGGCAAACGGGTCGTGTCTGTCGTGTTCATATTATTTTCGTGTAACACCTGTTATCTTAACGAGTCGTGTCGTGTCACAGCTGTTATCTTAACGGATCGTGTCGTGTCACACCTGTTATCTTAACGGGTCCTTAACAGGTCGGGTCACTTTACCCAACGGATAAAGTGACCCGACCCGTTATGACCCGTTAAAAAAAATGTATTTTTTTTCTTAATTTGCACATACTACACATTACCACATAAATATTACTTCAACACATTAAAGCACATTTGTCGTTTAAGTACTACATCTACACTTGAAAACAAGAGCCTAATAAACAAATATCCATACACTACTAGTCTATTACAAAATATTAAATGTGCAAGGATATGTAAAATGAAAGAGTTTTTTTTTTCAAGGTTGTGAAGCTTTTCTCAAAATTTTAAACCTTACCAATGGAACTCAAAGCTTGCATGTAATTCCTTTTACAAAATCCTTAATTTTCATCGATTATCATGACATAAGATTTTGTGGTATCCACTAGTGTAAATATTTTAAATTGAAGATCGAATTCATTCATTGTATTCATATGGGGTCGATGAGTGTAGCTGTAAAAAATCAACAAAATCAGAGTTAAAATAACCGTTAAATCGTGATTTTTCGTTGATAACTTTTGAAAAGTTTTGTCCCGTTACTTGATCTCTGAATGTTTGTTTTTTGGGATTTTCGGCGTATGCGATCTTGAAGCATATACAAACACGTTTGACGGTTGGATCGTTGAAATCATGTGTATCCCATCACAACGATAAATTCACTAACACCTAGAGTTTATTTATACTTTCATCAAGTATAAAATAAGATTTTGTGGTATCCATTAGGGTAAATATTTTAAATTGAAGATCTAATTCATTCATTGTATTCAAATAGGGTTAAGGAGTGTAACTGTAAAAAATCATTCAAATCGGAGTTAAAATAACTGTTAAATCGTGATTTTTTGTTGATAACCGTCGAAAAGTTTTGTCCCATTACTTGATCTTTGAATGTTTGTTTTTTGCAATTTTTGGCGTATGCGATCTCGAAGTATATACAAATATGTTTGACGGTTGGATCGTTGAAACTAGTTTCGTAGAATGTGTATCCCATCAAAACAATAGATTCACTAACACTTAAGAGTTTATTCATACTTTCATTAAGTATAGTATAAGATTTTATGGTATCAACTACTGTAAATATTTTAAATTGAAGATCGAGTTCATTCATTGTATTCATATAAGGTCAAGGAGTGTAACTATAAAAAATCATCAAAATCGGAGTTAAAATAACCGTTAAATCATGATTTTTCGTTAATAATGGTCAAAAAGTTTTGTCCCGTTACTTGATATTTGAATGTTTATTTTTTACAATTTTTGGTGTATACGATCCCGAAGTATATTCAAACAAGTTTGACGGTTGTATCGTTAAAACTAGTTTCATAGAATGTGTATCTTATCAAAATAATAGATTCACTAACACTTAAGAGTTTATTCATACTTTCATTTAAGTATAACATAAGATTTTGTGGTATCCACTAGTGTAAATATTTTAAATTGAAGATCGAGTTCGTTCATTGTATTCATATAGGGTCAAAGAGTGTAGCTATAAAAAATCATCAAAATCAGAGTTAAAATAACCGTTAAATCATGATTTTTTTTTGATAACCGTCAAAAAGTTTTGTCCCGTTACTTGATCTTTGAATGTTTGTTTTCTGCAATTTTTGGCATATGTGATCTCGAAGCATATACAAACATGTTTGACGATTGGATTGTTGAAACTAGTTTCGTAGAATGCCTATCCTATCAAAACAATAGATTCACTAACACTTAAGAGTTTATTCATACTTTCATTAAGTATAACATAAGATTTTGTGGTATCCACTAGTGTAAATATTTTAAATTGAAGATCAAGTTCATTCATTGTATTCATATAGGGTCAAGGAGTGTAGCTATAAAAAATCATCAAAACCGGAGTTAAAATAACCGTTAAATCGTGATTTTGCATTGATAACTGTCGAAAATTTTTGTCCCGTTACTTGATATCTAAATGTTTATTTTTTGCAATTTTTGGCGTATACGATCTCGAAGTATTTTCAAACAAGTTTGACGGTTGGATCGTTGAAACTAGTTTCGTAGAATGCGTATCCCATCAAAATAATAGGTTCACTAACACTTAAGAGTTTATTCATACTTTCATTAAGTATAACATAAGATTTTATGGTATCCACTAATGTAAATATTTTAAATTGAAGATCGAGTTCATTCAATATATTCATATAGGGTCAAGGAGTGTAACTGTAAAAAATCATCAAGATCAGAGTTAAAATAACCGTTAAATCGTGATTTTTCGTTGATAGCCGTCGATAAGTTTTGTCCAGTTACTTGATCTCTGAATGTTTCTTTTTTGCGATTTTTTGCTGATGCGATCTCAATGCATATACAAACAAGTTTGACAGTTGGATCATTCAAATTAGTTTCGTAGAATTTGTATCCCATCAAGTTCAATGGTGTCTATATATATATTTATTAAGTAGATTTAAATTTATTTATTTTGTATATATAACATTTAAGAAATTGAATGATATGTATATTTAAACCAATCTAGTGGTCACCAATTTTTAATATTTAATTTAATATATATATAATTATTGTGGTTTTTAGGGGTATACAATTGTTAAATTAATATATATAATTATTATAATATTTTTTTAGTGTTATAAAAATATAAAAAAAATATTTTGCTTATCGTGTATTGTATTACCCACGTATATACCCAAACCAACCCATTTATCTTAACAGGTGCTCATTGGGTTGCACGATAACGACCCGATTCGTTGTCGTGTCGACCTGAACACCTGTTAATTTCGTGTCATGTCATGTCAGGTTATCGGATCGTGTCAAGAATGGCCAGGCCGTATGTCCTGACCTTTACATCTTGTACTTAATTTTTTTATTTTTTAATCAAACCACAGATTCTGTGCATACAAAAAGAGAAGGCTCAACCATGATTCATGAAATTTCTATAATCCACAAAATCTACCCTTTGATTAACAAAATATCTTAGAGATTACAAATTAACATAAAGAATATAAAATAGGATACAGAGCTAACAACCAAACTCTTAACCAAAACATGTCCCATTCCCATGCTTGGTTTCACAAGTTGGAATCAAGCATTCAACCAAAGAGAAAAGTTGGAATCACGCAGGGCTTGAGTTTCATATGCAACCCATCTTTGTCCGTCATTGTCACGAAAACGAACATTTTGTATATGTTCAACAATCCAATAATGTTGGCCATTTTTTGGATCCATTTGTCGCGCGAACTCCTTTGGCATGTCATAGAAATAAAGATATGTCAGATTTCGGAGATGGTGGATGCCAGAGGGCACCTCCTTCAATTGTGGGGAAGGTCCAATGTGAAACTCTTGGAGAAGAGGCATGACACCATCGTCTATGATCAACGAATTTAGTCCCATCATTTCCCTGAGATGTAGCATCCAAAGTTTCTGAAATCCTCATTCCTCAAAATGCAGCTGCACACCATCATATGCATTGATATACAACAATAGCTCCAACAGATTATGTAATAACCTGTCCCGGGATTTACGTAAGAAAATGGGTATTTTTGTATTTTAACTAAGTTTGGGGGATACCTTCCTTTTTAAAATTGTTTTTGAGTCTTAATTGGTGAGCCCAAGGGGCCCACCCCCTGATTCTGTCCCCTCGAGCCTTTCATTTCTTTCTTCTCTCTCAGTCTCTCTTCTCTCTTTCTTTCTCTCTGTCTTTCTCTCCCTTCCTCCGAGCAGAACACACACACACACACACACCCATGCCCACACCTATAGCTCTTTTCTAACCCCCCATGGTTGTGTTTTGGACGTCAAACCATGAAGAAACCACCTCGGAGACATTTCCCGGTTTTCCGGCGAGCACCGCCCCTTTCGAGGCAATTTCCGGCCAAACCACGGCGAGTTGGCCGGCGTGCGAGTTTCCAGCGGACACCCGTGGCTTCCAGGCTGTTTTCCGGCCAACTCCGACCACGATGATGGGAACCAAGGGGGCGTTTAATTGTGACGTTTCCGTCTTCGCTAGTTGCGTGGCTCTTCGGCAGCTAAGTACTGACTTAGAGTCGAGGCATACAATCCCGACGTCCAGGCACTTCCGCATCGGCATCTTCGAGTCCTCTCGGTGTAAGACCCACTCCTTGGTTTCATTCAATTTTATATTATTTTCTTTAGTGTTCTAGATTAGAGGTGTGCTCTGAACACGGTCCTTATTTGCATATTAATTATTCTTTTATATTTATAAGCCTTATTTATCCCTTGTTTTCAGCATTTGCACTCAATAAATGGCTTTCGTCACCTTCGGGTGTCGGCCAGCACGTGCCTATCCTGGTATTCGAGGAATATCGGGGTCGGGGCGTGTCAGATTGGTATCAGAGCGTGGTTTTGTTCAGAGCATACTTAGGACTTTCTGTTACTGTAGTAGTGTGTTTGTCATGACATCATTTGGATGTCACGACTTCCGGATTCGATGTCACTCGGCATAGTTGTGCAAACCTTTCTCTGTTTGAATTTTCACCTTCTGGTTGAAATACAAGAATTCGTGTCGGGATTGTGCCTCAGTAGTGATGAAGTGGATTGTTGGATGACTTTCGACATCGGATCGATACTCTACATCGTGCATTCCTTGGGAATTTCGGACATAATTGGATCTACCCAGGAGTGTTGAGAAATGGAAAACCCCTAAGTGAGTTGAATTTGGAAGATATGAAGCGGCTTTGTACTCTACGACGTGCATTCTCAGGGATTGGCGGGCACAGTTAGTGTTACTTGGAAGCGTTACTCGGAAGCGACGTGTTCTAGAAATCTTAGTTTGAGGGAGTCTGGTCGAGACCAGCTATAGATACGAAATGGCGATGCCACTCTGCGACATGTTTTCCCTAGGAATTGCGGGCAGAGTCGGCTCTACATCGAAATCTTGGGAAACGAAAAAATCTTGACGGTACGAGTTGGTTGAGATCAACTAGAACCCTGAAACGATGACATCACTTTGCGACATGCGTTCCCTAGGAATGGCAGGCAGAGTCATATTGCAGTGGCAACTACTTGAAATATTCGAAGCGCGTGTTTGGGAAAGCAAGTAAGCGCTAGTGGTGACGACGATTAGTAAGTGGTAGTTGGCGGGAGTAAATCAATGTTCTCAGGCTCATTACCACTGAAGAAACTCGTGTGAATCGGTAGAATGAATCTTCGATGATTGTTCTATCAGTAACCTCCTTGCTTACCTCAACGGTGAAGTCAAGTTCATTAACCTTTGACCGTTAGCTCTACACCAAATTCTTCGGGAGTTAACTTCATTTAAATTAGATAATTCCTTAAGTGACTCTTCGGTAGCAGACGCTATTCCCACCAATTTTCCAAAAGCAGTTGCGATTATTGTTGTTGTAGTTGGATTTGGTTGATGAAGATCCATACTTGTTTGGATAAACAGACTTCTTGAACTTCGCTTGGGCTTGGCACTAGGCGGTAAATCCTAGCACCTTGTTCACATACTTTTCGGTGGAGGTGAACTTAGCCTCTTGCGTGTAGCCCAACTGACCAGTGCTTTTATCCACTAACTGTTCGGCTTTGTAACTTTTCAATGTAATGGCTTGAGACTACCATATTCATCATTGTACGAAGATCGAGCTTTACTTTGAACTTCTCTGGACTCATTGAGCTTTGGTTTGCTCAAGGGCATCACTTTAAGCTAGTCAATCGTGTCATTGTATGCTTACATAGATTGCTTTGTATCTTTCTTCTTCGTCATTCTGTTGATTAAGAGGTTCTATGTTTAATTTTTGAACTTTGAAACAGCTCTCACAAAGTATTGTGAATTTCGAAATGTCTTTGGCCTCGTCAAATTTTATTAACAGTTCTTGACTATTCTTGAGCTTAAACCTATTTCCTTTTTGGCTAAGGAACCAGTCAACCTTACCGTGTTGATTAACCAAATAATCATAAACAGTGATTTCTATTTCTGCATCTTTGCCTTCCTTCGCTTATTTGTTCTTGGCATGATTTCTCACTCATCCAGATATCTTGTACTCTAGTTTTAATAAACTTGTTTTGATCCTCGGATTCTTGAGTGTTCTTTTAGCCTTATCTACATGGTTTCTCGCTCAGTCAGTGAAGAATTCACGGTCGATTAATTCAGCGGAAGTATGCGCCCAATTCTTATCTTTTCAGACAGAAATGTTGGGAGCATAATCTTTTCACAAGCTTACCTTACTTACCAGAAAGAGTTCCACGTGGGTGTGAGGTTGAAGTTGTCTTGTGGTAAGAGGTTGGTGAAGATTGTGGTGCAGGTGAGCAGCAGATTACATCATTATCTTCACGCTGAATTGAATGGACACCACTCATTATCTTACTACAATTCATAACCATCATATCGTACTTTGGTAGACCTTTTCAATGATGTGAAGTGTTCGCCTCAACGTAGCTTTCCACTACCTTGGCACCAGGATCCTTCGGTTTGTGAGCACGTGAGCGTGATGTTTGTGCGATCTTTTAATATAAGTTGGATGAAGGTTTGAGTACAGAAGGTCAACGGATTGTATCACCATCTTACTATAATTCATAGGCATCACATCGGTTATTTTCCAATGTTATGTGCCATCTCAACTTATCTTTTCATTGTTTCGCTTCAAGACTCTGTTGTTGTGAGTACGTGGTTATTGAAACACTTCTAGCAGATCTGTTTAGTGCATTATGGGTTGGCACCATATCGTGGTTGAGGCGAGAATCGAAAAATCTTTACACTTTTCTTGAAAGGTGCGTACTCTCTTTTGTTTTTAGGTTGATCACTTAAGAGTCATTCTTTCCATCAACGTTGACCTTGTTTTACTAGAAATCTGCAACTAAGCAAAATTGGAGAGGTGGTTTGAGCACTACAATGATTCCCAAGAGATATTGCTTGTTGGGAAATGTGACTTTTCGTTTTCTGCTTGCTTGGCTTGAGCTTTTGGGTCTACTAGTAACATGGTAGCCACTTCCTTTGAATCCCAAGGTACAGTTTTCAAATGGGTTCTTTGTTGGCAAAACACTGGAGTAGTTGGTCACATTTGGAAGAATTGAGGAGCATAAGATGCTTGATACTGGATAGAGTTTTATGACGATAGTTTCTGTCTTATTCGGTTTGAGTACGCCATTTTTGCGACATGATACGAGAGTTCTACAGGCAATACTGGTTAGCAGAGGAGTATTGTGAACTAGTATTCGATAGATTGAATTTACGACGCTTGAAATTGTGCACCCTCATCAAATTATTGCTTGCTTATCGAGACAACAAATGTGTGATCGATATCACGGGCGGCCGACTGTGGTATTGAAAACTTATTTGTTGGGTTCGTTAAGCAAGTGGGCAGGAAAGTTCGTCTTCAGCAGTTGGTACAGATTTGCTATTGTTAGGACTTGACCTAGAGACGCATCTTTTTTCGGAGTACGTGACGTTCGTATGCTTAGGCGAGACCCACTCTCATTTTTCAGTTTTGAGTTCAGTTTTGATTTTTAGTATAAGTATTTTAACTTCCTTTTCTTTAATTATTTGTTTTTTTACAATGTTTTGGGGGAAGTATTTTCCATTTTCAATTTTAAATTAAGCGCGAGTTTTCGACCTATATGTTAGTACATATCTATTTTGACTATTTTGACGCTATAGTATTTTGCGTACTTATTTTTGACCTTACGTCTATATATGTTTTCGACTTTATATATTATTAAAGTATGTTTCTACTTTTACACTGATGGGGAAGAAAGTAAGAGCTTGGAGGCATGATAGAGGATTTGGCAAACCGCTCGCGACGGTGTGGCATATTCTCTTTGATGCACCCACTCTGACTTGAATTCTCTTTATACATATATTCTTCTTCCTATTTTCAAGCTTTTCGGTTTAAGTGGTGATTTTAAATTTCGGGACGAAATTCTTTTAAGGGGGGTAGATTGTAACAACCTGTCCTGGGATTTACGTAAGAAAATGGGTATTTTTGTATTTTTACTAATTTTGGGGGATACCTTCCTTTTTAAAATTGTTTTTGAGTCTTAATTGGTGAGCCCAAGGGGCCCACCCCCTGATTCTGTCCCCCCGAGCCTCTCATTTCTTTCTTCTCTCTCAGTCTCTCTTCTCTATTTCTTTCTCTCTGTCTTTCTCTCCCTCCCTCCGAGCAGAACACACACACACACACACACACACACCCATGCCCACACCTATAGCTCTTTTCTAACCCCGTGGTTGTGTTTTGGACGTCAAACCATGAAGAAACCACCTCGGAGACATTTCCTAGTTTTCCGGCGAGCACCGCCCCTTTCGAGGCAATTTCCGGCCAAACCTCGGCGAGTTGGCCGGCGTGCGAGTTTCCGGCGGACACCCGTGGCTTCCAGGCTGTTTTCCGGCCAACTCCGACCACGATGATGGGAACCAAGGGGGCGTTTAATTGTGGCGTTTCCGTCTTCGCTAGTTGCATGGCTCTTCGGCAGCTAAGTATTGACTTAGAGTCGAGGCATACAATCCCGATGTCCAGGCACTTCCGCATCGGCATCTTCGAGTCCTCTCGGTGTAGGACCCACTCCTTGGTTTCATTCAATTTTATATTATTTTCTTTAGTGTTCTAGATTAGAGGTGTGCTCTGAACACGGTTCTTATTTGCATATTAATTATTCTTTTATATTTATAAGCCTTATTTATCCCTTGTTTTCAGCATTTGCACTCAATAAATGGCTTTCGTCACCTTCGGGTGTCGGCCAACACGTGCCTATCCTGGTATTCGAGGAATATCGAGGTCGGGGCGTGTCAGATTAGGTAGATTTTGAAGGGCTTTTAGTGGGGAATCTCTTAACCTTGACCAAACAATGCCTATCCTGACGAGGTGTTGAAGATTTGAAATCCAACCTGGCAACTGCTCTAAACGCCCTGTCAAGCCAAGAGAACGAATAAATTGTGGTGGAGTTGAAATGAATTCTAGATCAAGGCAGTTAAACGTAGAGATTCAAGGTGGTTCATCTTTTCAATAGAAGCACACACAGCCCTTCCATCTTCACTTTTCAAGTTTTTTAGGCCTAACTTCCGTAGCTGTCTTAACTTTCCCGGTTCTTTGATTAGCTTGATCCCTCCATGATTCACCTCCATATAGGACAGTTTTTGCAAAGCTTGTAAGCATCCAATACCTTCATGTATCTTCACTCCTTTTTCCATATTCAACAACAAACCCACATCGTAGTTGTGGTCACAATGGTGGGCCAAAAGATACCGCAACTTAACAAGCTTATTGATCTTGGTTGGTATTTCATACACCAGAGACTGTTTTAGATCCAGGGTTTCCAAGTTTTGCAGATTGCCTATGGAGTCTGGAAGCAACTTCACCATTGTATTCCTATGGCTTAAATACGTCAAGAGATACAAATCCCCCATATATTTCGGAAGTTGATTGATTGGAGCATCCATGAAATCCAATACTTTTAGAAGTTTAATGTTTCCACTCAATGTATCGAGAAAAGACTCGGGCCATTCTTCTAGGTTGAAAGTAAATACGAAACGAATATGAGATTGTGTAATGCTTCCTAGGGCCTCAGAGGGACTGATGTCCATTGAGAGACGTCGATTTTAATAACCATAGAGTCATGTTGAAATATGGCAGTGTGTCATTGGTTAGTTAATTGGATTGAGTTAGTTAGAATGGAGTTGTTAGAAAGGGTAATAGAGTCATTGTGTAATGAGATATTAGCTAGTATAAATAGCTGATATAGATGTCATGTGCATGTATTTAGAAAAAACTCTATCTTTTACTCTGTAAAATATAGACCTCTCGACTTCTCTTCCTCCTTCTCTTTGGTTCGCATATCTCTGTTCAATACTCTTAAAGTTTCATACATTCATTAGTTAATATGGTATCATCGCTGGCGAAGGGTTACGGCCGTTTTCGATCCCAAGGGTTTCTTCCGCTACTCTGATGCAGATTCTTGGTGGTTCATTCAAGGGTCTCTGTCGCTAATCTGGTGGGATTGTTCGTGTTTCTTTGTCTAGGTTTTCTTAATGTTGATTTCATTCTGTACAAAAATGGCGTTTGAGATTCTGTCATGATTCTCATGAATTGGGGATTCTGTTATGTTTTCTCCTGAATTGCTGAATTGGTGAATTGGGGATTCTGTTATGTTTTCTCCTGATTTGGTGAGTGCATTCTGGTGTATGAGTTGTGAAATTGTCTGTTAGTTGAAGTATTGATTGCAGTATTGTGAATTGGTCGCGTTGTTGCAAGAAAGGGTTAGTCTTTCTTGATTTGTTTAGAGTGTCATTCTCTAGAATTGGTTTTGTTTTAATCATATAGTTGTCTTGATCTGTGGAAATATCAATCTTTCTGTCATGGATGCGTCTTCGTTTAAAGTTGAAGGTGTTTTGGGAATGCTTACCATTAAGCTTAGGGATGATAATTTTGCTAAATGGGCATTTCAGTTTCAGTCGGTGCTAAGGGGGTATAAGTTGTTTGGTCATTTTGATGGTACCACTCCTTGTCCATCAAAGTTTGTTGTTGATTCAGAACATGGGGTTACAAGGGAGGTCACAGTTGCATACA
Source organism: Pyrus communis (assembly GCF_041283825.1). NCBI lineage: Eukaryota > Viridiplantae > Streptophyta > Magnoliopsida > Rosales > Rosaceae > Pyrus > Pyrus communis. The sequence goes on from NC_142565.1 coordinate 3,266,320, forward strand.
CTGAATGGGAAACTGTTGATATGGCGTTATTGAGTTTATTGCTTGCTACTTTAACTGATGAGGCTATGGAATATGTGATTGGATGTCATACTGCGTATGAGGCTTGGATTAATCTTGTTGATCGATATGCCGCTGTGTCTAAATCTAGAATCAATCATTTGAAAACTAAACTACACACGATTCAAAAAGGGTCTGATACAATTGATAAATATTTGTTGAGGCTCAAGCATATTAGAGAACAACTCAGTGCTGCAGGTGAATCTATTTCAGATAATGATGTTATGATTGCTGGCCTTGCTGGTTTACCTAAGGAATTTGGGGTTATTCGTACTGTTATATTGGCCAGGGAGTCTACACTCACGTTGAAGGAGTTCCGAGCATTGTTACTCGGTACTGAGAGGGAACTTGAGGGTGACATGAACATAGTTACTCAGAATATGTCTGCTTTGTATGTGCAAGGGTCAAGTTCTGGTCCAGCCCCTGGTTCTAGTTCAAACACTGGGTCTCACTCTTCTGCATCATCTTCAAATTCTCACAGTCATGCTCATATTCCAGCTGTCACTGCTGGTACTATCACTGTTGTACCATTCACTGTCATCCTTACCACCACCTCCAGGTCCACAGCCATACTTATCTTCACAACCTCAATTCCAGCAGCCATATTATTTTCTACCACCTTGTTTGTTTCCAAATGAGTCATATGGATATGGTTTCCACCACCTTGTTGGTTTAAAAGTCGACTCGTCTTGTGATAACACATGACAGAAGCTCGAATCCACACCCGTTTTAAGGAGGACTTCGTGCAAAAGATCATGAACTCTACAAGCTCGAGCTTTTCCATCAGTGTAAACTTCTGAAACTTGAACCAAGCTTCTGTGAATTAGCTCCATCAAGTATTCCTCTCCAACCTCTTCTAGTGTCTTGCCCCTCTTCGGTTTCACAAAGCCTTCAGCGATCCACAACCGAATTAATCTTATGCAACTAATTGAGTAATCCTCGGGAAAGAAGCCAAAGTATAGTACACACGATTTTAGGTAATACCGTAGATGGTGATAGCTAAGGGATAGGATTCTTGTGAGGCTTGTAAGGTGGGGATTGCTTTCTAACTCTGAACTTTAAGCTATTGTATAACTTCTGCCATTCAGACACAACTTTAGCTTTGGTTGACAGCAGACCACCTATGAAAACAATTGCCAATGGTAGTCCTTCGCATCTTTTGACGATGTTAAGAGACAATTCTTCCAACTCTTCGGGACACTTTCCCTCCAATTCAAACTGAAATGCCTTTCTACGAAACAATTCCCATGCCTTGTTTGGAGGCAGATGCTGCAAGTGATGAACATTAACAACACAAGATCTTTTGCAAAAGTTGGCAACATCTTGATTCCGTGTAGTGATAATTATTCGTCCGCCTTTATAATCGGGTAAAGCATGTTCTATAGCCCCCCAAAAATCTACTTTCCACACATCATCAAACACAACAACATACCTCTTTTGCTGCAAATACTCTCTTGATGTGCTAATCAGGGACTCCTCATCCATTGTGTTAATTTCCTCTGGGAAACACTCCTTCACAAGCTGGAATCATGCAGGTTGTGAAACTCGTGTGTGCAGCATCTTGTCCCATGCTTGTAAATACAAATAACATCCCGTTCGTATAAGCTCAACAATCCAATAACGCTGGCCATTTTTCAGATCCACATCTTGTTGAATTGTTTCGGAATGTTAATAAATCTAAGAGCTCTTAGATTTTAGAGATGAAAGCAACTTCAGGCATATGTCTCTTGGAAGTTTTGCTTCTGTACAGTAGATGAGTCGAAACTTATCAATCACAAAGAATACAATTTCTTCTACCACTTTTCATTAACTTATGCACTAAGGTTTTAACACACTATCTGTATGCTTGGAGACTTTTGCACTAAGGTTTTAACACACTATCTGTATGCTTGGAGACTTTTGTATTCTTTCTAATAAGGTTGCAGATGTAAAGCAATGAAATTTAAGCCATGCCTTTTGCTCTGATCTTCCATTAACATATATAGCTGCTTCTCTTTGATTTGAATCTGCCATCCATCACGAATCATGCATAATGCAGATTTAATTTGTTTCATTTTACGTAATTAATTCATGTGGTGAAAACCTCGACTTCTAGCTAAGCTTGGTACCAGAGAAGGGACTCTTTTGTTTCTGCTAGCTGGGTTGCAAATGATATTCAACCTCGCAAGTTGCCTGTGATTATCCTTGGAGACCTGTGGTAGGCTTGCCATGAAGCCTTTCAACTGAAAAAAATCTTACGCACAACGCTTGTGTGCTGAATAAAAGTTTAATGCTTCAAATTCAGAAACATGTCTGGAACGAATGAAATGATTTAGGACCGTCATTCAAACTGAAACTCTTAGCCCTTCATTTGATTAGATAGTGTGAGAAATAATTAGCCAAACACTTGTATGGGTTGTGAGAAATAATCAATGTTGCCTGCTCAAACACAATCAACTCCTCACAAACATGAATGAAGTTTTTATACAGTTGATAATAATAAAGAATAACAGAGATCATGTCAACAATGACATTTGGCGATTTCATTTGAGCCTTGTGAGTTATATGGGGTGTTCATTTGAGCCTTGTGAGTTATATGGGGGGATTAAAACTCAACAATCCAATAACGCTGGCCATTTTCCGGATCCACATCTTGTTGAATTGTTTTGGCATGTTAATAAATCTCAGAGCTCTTAGATTTTAGAGATGAAAGCAACTTCAGTGCGTACGTCTCTGGGAAGAATACAATTGCTTCTGCCACTTTTCATTAACTTATGCAATAAGGTTTTAACACACTATCTGTATGCTTGGAGACTTTTGTATTCTTTCTGATAAGGTTGCAGATGTAAAGCAATGAAATTTAAGCCATGCCTTTTGCTCTGATCTTCCATTAACATGTATAGCTGCTTCTCTTTGATTTGAATGTGCCATCAATCACGAACCATGCATAATGCAGATTTAATTTGTTTCATTTTACGTAATTAATTCATGTGGTGAAAACCTCGACTTCCAGCTAAGCTTGGTACTAGAGAAGGGACTCTTTTGTTTCTGCTAGCTGGGTTGCAAATGATATTCAACCTTGCAAGTTGCCATGAAGCTTTCAACCGATAAATCTTACGCACAATGCTTGTGCTGAGTAAAAGTTTAATGCTTCAAATTCAGAAACATGTCTGGAACGAATGAAATGATTTAGGACCGTCATTCAAACTGAAACTCTTAGCCCTTCATTTGATTAGATAGTTTGAGAAATAATTAGCCAAACACTTGTCTGGGTTGTGAGAAATAATCAATGTTGCCTGCTCAAACATAATCAACTCCTCACAAACATGAATGAAGTTTTTATTTTTTGTTTTCATACAAAACAAACATTATAGCAGTTAATAATAATAAAGAATAACAGAGATCATGTCAACAATGGCATTTGGCGATTTCATTTGAGCCTTGCGAGTTATATGGGGTGTGCTGGGATTAAAACTCACATGTAGATATGCTTTCACAGGTTGAATCACGGAGGGCGTGAGTTTCATATACAACGCATCTTGGTCCCAGCTTGTAACTAAAAAGAACATCTTGTATATGTTCGACAATCCAATAATGTTGGCCATTATTTGGATCCATATGTCGTCGCAATTCCTTTGGCATGTCAACAAATCTAAGAAAGCTAAGATTTGGGAGGGGCTGGATGCCAGAGGGCATCTCCTTCAGTTGTGGAGAAGGCCCAATTTGTAGCTCTCGGAGAAGAGGCATGGCCCCATTGTCTATGATCAATGAGTTTAGTCTGGGCAAGTGCTTGAGTTTTAACACCCTGAGTTCCTTAAAGCCTCCCTTAAAATGCAGTTGCACACCATCATTTGCGTTGTATGAGAACCCAAGCTCTACCAAATTAGGAAGGTTTTGAAGGGCTTTCAGTGGGGCATCTGTCAACCTTGACCAAAAAATTCGTAGCCTGACAAGTTGTTGAAGCTTTGGAATCCAACTTGGCAACTTCTCTAGAGGCCCCTTCAAGTAGAGAAACCGAATAGATTCGGGTGGAGTTGAAATGGATTGCAGGTCAAGGACTTCAACAGCTTTCAGGCAAATGAACCAGCCAATTCCATGCGTGTTTTAAAATTTATTTCCTTTTTTATATCACAATTATTTTGGACTTTTGTTTTGTCGAAAAGCTTTCGGAGACTTTCGAAGAAACGATCGGGTTCGAAACCTTCCCGTGAAATCAAAATTCAGAAACAGAGGGAGAGGGAGATTATATATAAATATATATATGTACGTAGAAGTTTTGATCAAGGTTAATGTGAAACCCTAATTGGAAATATGTGAAGGGAAGAAACGGAAAGGTTTGAATATTTGTTTGGGGCGAGAATTCCGGGTTGGTTTAAGAAGGCAAACTCAACCAGAAAAGGAAAGATGACGACGACGACGAAATATGTGTGGCTGAACCAATCTGTGCATACAAAAGGAGAAAGCTCAATCATGATTCATGAAACTTTTGGCAAAAAAAAAAATGATGATTCATGAAATTTCCATAATCCACAAAATCTGCCCTTTGATTAACAAAATATCTTAGAGATTACAAATTAATATAAAGAATATAAATTAGTAAAGAATTGGTAAGATAAAAAATAGTAAAAATTTAATATTTTAATTTCAATTATCGAACTGAGGTTAAAAATGTTGAGAGTTGTCCCACATCGGTAAGGGGCAAGGTTTGCTATGTGCTTATATGATCTTGGGCTACTCCTCATATTGCCAATTGGTTTTATGGTGGAACCTCAATTTCATCATGGTATCAGAGCGGGTTGTCCTCGTGTGAAGCCAAACGGCCACACGCGCTCCACGTCACCCAGTTGTTGTCCACGTGTAGGCTTGAAAATCCGCCACACGTGCGGGGGCGTGTTGAGAGTTGTCCCACATCGGTAAGGGGCAAGGTTTGCTATGTGCTTATATGATCTTGGGCTACTCCTCATATTGCCAATTGGTTTTATGGTGGAACCTCAATTTCATCAAAAAAGAGCATACGGTTTATCATTTTCCTAAAGAAAATTAATTAGAAAGGATATTTTTATTGCAACCACCAATAAAATTACAAGGAAAATGCTAGGAATACGTTTGGACGACACAAAGAAAACAGAAGAGAAAGAGCCCCTCCCAGTCAACCTGCAAGACAAACTAGGATACCAGAGCTAACAACCAACTCTTAACCAAAACATGTCCCATTCCCATGCTTGGTTTCACAAGTTGGAATCAAGCATTCCACCAAAGAGAAAAGTTGGAATCACGCAGGGCGTGAATTTCATATACACGCCATCTTGGTCCGACCTTGTCACCAAAACGAACATTTTGTATATGTTCAACAATCCAATAATTTTGGCCATTTTTTGGATCCATCTGTCGCGCAAACTCCTTTGGCATGTCATAGAAATGAAGATATGTCAGATTCCGGAGATGGTGGATGCCAGAGGGTACCTCCTTCAGTTGTGGGGAAGGCCCAATGCGAAACTCTTGGAGAAGAGGCATGACACCGTCATCTATGATCAAAGAATTTAGTCCCATCATTTCCCTGAGATGTAGCTTTCTAAGTTTATGAAATCCTCCTTCCTCAAAATGCAGCTGCACACCATCATATGCATTGATATCCAAAGTTAGCTCCAACAGATTAGGTAGATTTTGAAGGGCTTTTAGTGGGGAATCTCTCAACCTTGACCAACAAATCACCAATCTGACGAGGTGTTGAAGATTTGAAATCCAACCTGGCAACTGCTCTAAACGCCCTATCAAGAAGAGAGCACGAATAAATTGTGGTGGAGTTGAAATGGATTCTAGATCAAGCACTTCATCTTCATTTATTGCAGTTAAAATTAGAGATTCAAGGTGGTTCATCTTTTCAATAGAAGCACACACAGCCCTTCCATCTTCACGTTTCAAGTTTTTTATGCCTAACTTCCGTAGCTGTCTTAACTTTCCCAGTTCTTTGATTAATCTGATCCCTCCATGATTCGCCTCCACATAGGACAATTTTTGCAAAGCTTGTAAGCATCCAATACCTTCATGTATCTTCACTCCTCTTTCCAAATTCCAGTACAAACCCACGTCGTAGTTGTAGTCACGATGGTAGGCCAAAAGATGCCGCAGCTTAACAAGCTTATTGATCTTGGCTGGTATTTCATACACCAGAGACTGTTTTAGATCCAGGGTTTCCAAGTTTTGTAGATTGCCTATGAAGTCTGGAAGAAACTTCACCTTTGTATTCCTCAGGCTTAAATACGTCAAGAGATACAAATCCCCCACATATTTCGGAAGTTGATTGATTGGAGCATCTGTGAAATCCAATACTTTCAGAAGTTTAATGTTTCCACTCAATGTATCAAGAAAAGACTCGGGCCATTCTTCTAGGTTGAAAGTAAATATGGAACGAATATGAGATTGTGTAATGCTTCCCAGGGCCTCAGAGGGACTGATGTCCATTGAGAGACGTCGAGTTGTTGGTTTAAAAGTCGACTCGTCTTTTGATAACACATGACAGAAGCTCGAATCCGCACCCTTTTTAAGGAGGACTTCGTGCAAAAGATCATGAACTCTACAACCTCGAGCTTTTCCATGAATGTAAACTTCTGAAACTTGAACCAGGCTTCTGTGAATTAGCTCAATCAAGTATTCTTCTCCAACCTCTTCTAGTGTCTTGCCCCTCTTTGCTTTCACAAATCCTTCAGCGATCCACAATCGAACCAATCTTATGCAACTAACTGAGTAATCCTCAGGAAAGATGCCTAAGTATAATACACACGATTTGAGGTAATACGGTAGATGGTGATAGCTGAGGGATAGGATTCTTGTGAGGCTTGTAAGGTGGGGATTGCTTTCTAACTCTGAACTCAAGCTATTGTATAACTTCTGCCATTCGGACACAACTTTAACTTTGGTTGACAGCAGACCACCTATGGCAACAATTGCCAAAGGTAGTCCTTCGCATCTTTTGACGATGTTAAGAGACAACTCTTCCAAATCTTCAGGACACTTTCCCTCCAATTCAAACTGAAATGCCTTTCTACAAAACAATTCCCATGCCTTGTTTGGATTAAGATGCTGCAAGTGATGAACATGAACAAAACAAGATCTTCTGCAGAAGTTGGCAACACCTTGAATCCGTGTAGTGATAATTATTCGTCCGCCTTTATTATCGGGTAAAGCATGTTCTATAGCCCCCCAAAAATCTACTTTCCACACATCATCAAACACAACTATGTACCTCTTTTGCTGCAAATACTCTCTTGATGTGCTAATCAGGGACTCCTCATCCATTGTGTCAATTTCCTCTGGGAAAAGCTCCTTCCTTGAACTGTAGAACTTTTTTATTACCGTCCTCAGAAGATCCTCAACCCTGTACGACTGGGACACCGTAATCCAAGCATAGCAATTAAAGTGTGCCATCACCTTCGGCTGGTCATATACTTTCTTGGCAAGAGTGGTTTTCCCAAGTCCTCCCATGCCAACCACTGATATTACTTCACGTCTTGGTGCTTCGTCTACCAACAAACCAGTCAGCTCATCTCTGGTAGATTCAATCCCCACGATTTCAGCTTGCTCAATGAAAAGGGCAGCCAGTCGAGGGTCGTTGTTTTCTCCACTGCTCTGGCCTTGCTGATCAAGGGATTTGAATCCATATCTTTCACTTCTCTCCTTGATTCCACGAACCAATTCTTTTATACCGTCTACTTTCAAAACTATCCCATCCTGTGATCTCATTTTTTTAGCCAACCGGATAATTTTGTGGAAAAAACGAAGGAATCCATGGTGTTGATGATGCCGTAAGATGCGGAGTAAATATTCATCAATGACATCTTCAATGTAAAAAGCTGCTTCTCTTACTTGATTGACCCAAGTTTTGACACTGTCATTCCCCGTCTCTCCGTCTGCTGCTGCAGCCTTAGCATCTGCTTCCTTGAGGAATGATCGGATGCTCTCGAGTTCATCTTTGATGAAACCAACTTCAGTACTTGCATTTCTTGAAAGGTTTGCTTCAGTGGTGATGAGTAGTTGAATTAACTTGTCGATCACAAAGCATATAATCTGTTCTGCCATTTTGTATCCTGCCCTTTTCTGGCAGACAAAGCATCTATAATTGATGAATATTTGCTCAATTGTATGAAATTTTGAACATTATAGAATTCTGTGTGATGTATTTCTGGTTAGGCTGCAGACAGAAGAGGATCCTGTCCGGATCCATTTGGTGGGAATTACAAAGATACTTACAAACCGTTCATCGTATATTGTGCGGTTAGTTTTCGTTAGATACTATTTATGTTTAATTTAAAATAAAAAAATCAAATAATTTCTGACCGCATGATGCATGATTAATGACTAAGACATTGCCACATTTTGAATCCGGATGGAATCCGAATCTGCTGCAGACGACTTTCTTGATTGCAAGGTGAATTAAACTATGAAAGTGATGTAATAAGGTAGTGATTGGCTCATATTGAATTATGATGTGAGAAGGCAGCGATTGGCGCATATTGAATTTTGATGTGATAAGGCAGCGATTGGCTCATATTGAATTATGATGTGATAAGGTAGCGCTTGGCGCATATTGCATTAGGTATGGATTATTCCTTCTAATTCATCAAATCAGAAAATTTATATTGTTGAAATTTAATCAAACAGTTATAAATATGAATCAATTTTAAAAGTTATAATAATTTTAGTTATTTGATCAAATTTCAACGATCTGAATTTCTTGATTTGATGGATTAGAAGGAATAAATCCACGGGATGGTTTTTCTATTGTTTATTTGGTCCATGTGAAAGCCACGGGGTGGTTTTCTATTGTTTTAATTGGCAGCAACTGCTGCATTTGTTAAAGAAGCCGAAAGCAAGAAAAATAGAATAAGAAAAAGGGGACATAATGATTGGGAACATGATGAGGAGGCATAATGATGATGTTTGTAGAAAAAAAGAAAAGGTTGGTCCATGTGAAAGCCACGGGATGGTTTTCTATTGTTTTAATTGGCAGCAACTGCTGCATTTGTTAAAGAAGCCGAAAGCAAGAAAAATAGAATAAGAAAAAGGGACATAATGATTGGGAACATGATGAGGAGGCATAATGATGATGTTTGTAGAAAAAAAGAAAAGGTTGATTCTTTTTTTCTTTCGGCATTTTGTTGTTGGCAAAGTAGAAAAAGTTGAAATGTTGTTCTATAATTCATATAACCGATCTTATTAGTCGGAAAAAAACTTTATTGTTGTTGATTATTGTGCTCTTTATCTTCCTTGCTGGAGCTTGTGGATAGATAAGTAGAGGAGAGCAGCAGAGTGTGAAGTGGAAGCAGCTGAAAAGAACGTGAGCAGAGGAGAGAGCATTCGGCTCTCCCATTTGAAGACGAGCTGCTGCTCTCCCCCTTTGTTTGTAATCACTCAATCAAAGATATTGGTGCTACGTTTTGTGACTTTTGGGAGAAGGGATTTGGTGTGTTTCCATCTTCTCCATTTGTTTTTTGTATGCGTGAGAGTTATTGGGTGTATGTGAGTTTTGAGATTTGAGAGTTGAACTAAATTTGTAATCTCCATTTTGACTATTAGTGGAATTTCCTCGTTATTTCTGAACTGGACGTAGGCTTACGCCGAACCAGTATAAATCCTTGTGTCAATTTGGATTATTTGTCTTGTCATATTTTGTCGTATTAGATTATTGGTTTCATATTTGACGCTTCCGCACAACATTGATGTGGATCACAACTATCTTTGGTTAAAAACCCACCTTGTATTGAAAAATTTGCTCAAGGACATCCAACAATAAGAGCAACTTACATGAAATAAGTTCACCGTCATTTTTGCACCTCGGTCCAATAAGACAATGTCATGTAGCATTGTATTATTAAATTAGGATGCCATGTTTACAGTGAACCTGTTCCATATAAGTTCTTCTCACCAATTGTCGTATCTCCTAGAAGAATAAAATGATGTTGGCAGCTAGGGAAAAAAAATGAAATTTGATAATTTCACTGCAGCATCCTGAGGTGCAGAGTATTCTGGTGTTAAGTAAGACTCGCCTGTGTGCCTTCACAAGCTGGAATCATGCAGGTTGTGAATCTTGTGTGTGCAGCATCTCGTCCCACGCTTGTAAATGCAAATAACATGCCGTTCGTACAAGCTCAACAATCCAATAACGCTGGCCATTTTTCGGATCCACATCTCGTTGAATTGTTTCGGCATGTTAATAAATCTAAGAGCTCTTAGATTTTATAGATGAAAGCAACTCAGTGTGTAACTGTGTATATTGATGAACCAATATTTATACTATATATTTCATTATTTTATTTTTGTTTTCTTGTCTAAATTAGTTAGAAGCTTTAAGTATTTGTGATATTTTTGCTATATTGTGTTTCTAGAATTGGCTTTCGGCTAAATAAATAAAAAAATATGATGAGTGAACATCATGATTATGTTTCCTTTGGTGTGAGAATGGAGTGATGAAAATTATTGGAAGTGTGCAAACATAGAAAACGAATTGTGGAAATTATTTCCATATTTTCTTTCTGCCACTCTCTCTCCTTTTCCCCCTTTATGAGTTTAAGAAAATAAAAATAAAGTTTTAATGAAATATTTTCGGTATTTTTTATTTTAACGAAAAATCATATTTTTATTCTAAAAAATCAATCCCGATACTATTTACTTACAACACATTTTTGTCGTTTTCATTAAATCTCAAAAATTTTAAACCATTTTCATTAATTTTCTTAAATAAAAAGCTCCAACCTGCTTTGGCAACTGGGAATGACCGTTTTTGGAATTTTCCAAGCTGGGACACGGCAAGTGGAGAAAAAAGAAAAAGAAAAAGAAAGGGGACTTTGTGCTTCGCTTTGTCATCCCACTACCGAAGTGAAATTTGACTTCTTCCATTGGGCCTTTGTGGCTGGGAAAAAGCAGATAGCTGCATTTGGTTGAGGGAAGGGCACGAAACAGACGAGGAAAAACAGAAGAGAAGCAGGGAGACGGACGGAAGAGAAGTGTGGAGACAGAGAGCAAAGGCACAGTAGAAGACAGAGAGCAAAGGCAGAGGGCGGAGGATGGAAGCAGCTCGCAGGAATAATCCTTGTAAATAAATGTTGTATTCTTTCTTTGATTTTTCATGGATAATTTCTTATGTTTTCAGATAAGTATGTATAACTAATTTTCTTTCACTAGAGTGAGGCCATGGGCCTCAACATGAATACGTGGATTTCTCTTTTAATTGCTCAAATGTTATTACATGCTTGCTTTGATATTTTCAATCACTAACTTAAACTATCTATGTGCCTTAATGCTTGATCACCATTGTGATGCTTAGAAAAGTCATTGAATGCAATTTTGAACAAACTTCACGTTAAAATTGGTTATGCTTCTTGTGATTGAGGATTGTAATTTCTCCTAAGGTAAATATCATACTCTTAGGGATTACATGGTTTATTAAAACTATTTTCACCAAGATTAATGAATCACTCATGTTTATATTTAATCCAAATGTCATGGATGAATTGCATGTAGTGGTATGTGTTTTAGCTTGAACTAGAAAATGTGCCCGCGCGTTGCTGCGGGACTTGAATGCATCACCTTGAACTGCACGAATAAGATACATGTTACCTAAATGAAGAGAATGATAGATGAGTGAATGCAGCAGTTGATACGTACTTATTACATCAATTACTATGACTAAATGACGTGTCAATTCCATCATTATGCAATAAAAAAACGTAGGGCTAACGAATATGATCAATCATTCTAACATTCTTCCTAGCTTATCCAATTTAGATGACAGAAATGGCTAATTTCGTTGACCAATTAACCGGATTAGCTAACACTTCCTAAAGAGATATTCTTCATGCTTCACATCTCTTAACTGGAGCTGTAATAGAATTCTAGCATAGTATCCCCAATGCTATTGAATTGGATGACGAAAATGCCGAATTTCTAAATAGTTCATCATATACTTGTGATTTGTGAATGAAGATTTTGTATTCATGAATAACGATCAAATGCTTGACAATTATCGTGCTAAGTAATTATCAATCATATATTTAAAATCCAGGCACAAAAGCTTTAGAAAGATAAATAAAAAACCCATATAACTAAATAGGCTTTGAATATGCTATCAGGGCACATAATTATATACCTAAAAATGGCAACAAACTAGCTTCTTCCTCACACGACCCGACTTTCTGAAATTTCCCAAGAAGATAAATCCATTAGCAATTGAGAGAAATTCGAGATATATATAAATCAAGAAGCAGAGGTGCAGAATGTTCAAACCTAATTACACCAGAATCTCAAAACGACCGATGCCCCGGAAATAGCCATGCCCTATTGCTTCTCCTCGTTCCCAGTTTGCTCTGAAATGGGGGTGTGACTCATAGTTTGATCTGGAATGGGAGTTTGACTTCTAGTTTGTTCTGCAATGGGAGTTTGAGTTATAGTTTGCTCTACAATGGGAGTTTGAATCTTGACCGAATAAAATTATTGATCAAAATCGTTCTATTTATTAATGCTTGTTTAGAGATATAATCATACCAAACAGAAAGACTCAATCCATTGCTAACATCAGCAACCCTAATTTCCCACCAAAAGAACTTAGCTCAATAGATTTCTTAGGAAACAATTCTTAGTCGCTGCGAACCACGAACTACGCAACCGAAACAGAACCGGATTAAATAAAAGCACTTTGAGTAAAGAAAACAGAGTGAAATCTGTTTTCCATGCAAATAATCTTTTAGCTCTCCGTTCAACACTTTTGATACGTTTTATTTAAAATGGTTTCTGAAATCGGTCATCTCACAGGGTATTCTGACTCTCTTTTTCATTCATTTCACGCAAACCAATCATACATTTAAAATAGGGCTTGGATAGCCTAATGTAAACTACACAAAAAAAGATTTAGAACTTGGTTTAGCGGCTGAAAATAATTTGTGCCTCCAAATAATAATGCTTACCCATAACCTAGAATTTAAAATTAGCATTTTGTGGCATTTGGATGTGAAAACTGAAGCGGCAGGTGGCAACAGTGGTACCAAATTACAATTCTAAATCTAGCAACAGAATCCGGCTGATAATTAACCCAGAATATAAAATCTAAATAAGTTAGAGCAAAAATCACCTCAAAGTCCTGAAAACCAATCCGGCTTCTCTTGTACTTTGGTATTATGGGGTTGACTTGTAAATGGTAGATAAAGTCCTGAAAACCAAGAATGAAAAGCATTCTTTCAGTTAACCAAAAATCATTCATAAACGGAGTACGACATGTAAACAAAAAATAAATCTTGGAAAGCAGACATAAACAAACTTCAATCACAATTACTTTAATACATATTTGGATACAAAGGAAAATTGAATTTATGAAATTTTGATATAAAGAACATTAACTAATGCAGGAAGAACATTTGTGCCTCAATGGCGTGAGAAGTACTCAAAACAAACTTTGTGATGTGTAAACAGAAAATGATCATGCTCTCCAACCTAATGCAGAAAAAACATTTGAATTCTTCCATGATATCCATGTTTTGCACATATTTATATACCAATTGACACTAACAATTTAAAGCCCCCATCCAACCCTTCTCCCCCACCCGAAAAATTCACCTAAAAACCACATTAACCACCACAGTTTAAGAATCCAGATTACATTTTTCAACAAAAAAGAATCAGCCTTCAATTATTAGCCTAAATATTGATTTGCAAACACAATGTAGCAAAAGAGTTGTTCAATGGCTCATTTTGGATTATAGGAAGTCCATTCAAAGAACTGAAAAAGCATAAATGAAAATATTCAAGAACCAACCTTTTTTGGAAACCATTGGTTCTAGTCTTATGATCTTTGATTCATTTAGCGAGAACCAAATTAATCTGAAATAAAAAGAAACCTGTTAGTTAAATCAACTCAGAATTCAAAACTAATATAGATTGACGGTGAAAAAAGGTATTCGCACACACATAATGCAATACACATGTGTAATATACAATTGAGTAAGATACTTTGATGCCATGTGGATCATTAACTGTTCCCTTGAGCCACAATTTTATTTGAATTAATGTACTAAAGATTAATGCTATGTACATTGAAAACGTCGAGTGATTGTTATATCAAAAGATTTGACCACACAAGTAGGCCATGTGGCTTTGGATCGATATTAGTACACTTACATGCAAAAAATTATGAAATATTGATTGGTTTATTAATAACGTTAATGAAGATTCTTGTTTTGCGTGTCTCAATGAATGTTGTTTTGTTACGTTGTTTTATTACTTAACATTATTAGTTAAATTTAAATACATAATGTTATGATAAAATGATTTAAACTTAACGTTATTGGTAACAGCATACAAAGTTTCAAAAAACAACATTGAACTTAACTAAGTTTGATGTGAGGATTATTTTGAATTTAAATCATGGATCTCTGCTCTAATCTGTGCACACACGGCATACACATTTTAAAACAAATAATAACAATCACAAAAGAACCAACAGAGTGATGGCATAAAAATCTCAAGCATGTGGCATCATCTGTCAATGAACAAAAATAAGATGTATCATGTATTGTAGAGGAATAGATAACTGAGAATTCCATTCAGAGTCACCACAACGACAACAAAGAATAGAAGCATGAACAAAAACATGCAAAACACATACAATGTGTTTTGCACCCACGCTTCCGTAGTGACGAGTACTACAAGATTACGCCAACCAAATGGATCTTACATGACACGACAAGACGGTCTACAAAAGTCAATGGATTTGCCTCAAAGGGCATTTTCCGTAAATTCACATTTAAAAATTATAAAGATTATAATTTTTGCGGATAGGTCGTTACAGTTTAAGAAGGCAAACTCAGCCAGAAAAGGAAAGATGACGACATTTTTTAGCGCCCAAGTTTGAGAGAAATGTTCCTCCGGTCTAGAATTTTGAAATCGTGGGATCCACTCCCCTACCCCCAACGCTTGCATTTGTGGGTCCTCACCTTTAGATGTTAAATTAGCTATTCATGAAATTTGAACATACACCGTCATGCAAGAACTCAAAATTTTTCCACTATTGTGCATACAAAATATGTGTGGCTGGATCAATCTGTGCATACAAAAGGAGAAAGCTCAATCATAATTCATGAAATTTCTATAATCCACAAAATCTACCCTTTGATTAACAAAATATCTTAGAGATTACAAATTAATATAAAGAATATAAATTAGTAAAGAATAGGTAAGACAAAAAATAGTAAAAATTTAATATTTTAACTTCAATGATCAAAGTGAGTTAAAAAGAGCATACGGTTTATCATTTTCGTAAGAAAATTAATTAGATAGGACATTTTTATTGCAACCACCAATAAATTTACAAGGAAAATGCGGACGACTGGACGACACAAAGAAAACAGAAGAGAAAGAGCCCCTCCCAGTCAACCTGCAACAGAAACTAGGATACCACAGCCAACAACCAACTCTTAACCAAAACATGTCCCATTCCCATGCTTGGTTTCACAAGTTGGAATCAAGCATTCGATCAAAGAGAAGAGCTGGCATCACGCAGGGCATGACTTTCATATGCACCCCATCTTGGTCCGACCTTGTAACTAAAACAAACATTTTTTATATGTTCAACAATCCAATAATGTTGGCCATTTTTTGGATCCATCTGCCGCGTAAACTCCTTTGGCATGTCACAGAAATTAAGATATGTCAGATTCCGGAGATGGTGGATGCCAGAGGGCACCTCCTTCAGTTGTGGGGAAGGTCCAACGTGAAACTCTTGCAGAAGAGGCATGACCCCATCGTCTATGATCAAAGAATTTAGTCCCTCCATTTCCCTGAGTCCTAGCACTCTAAGTTTCTGAAATCCTCCTTCCTCAAAATGCAGCTGCACACCATCATAGGCATTGATAGCCAAAACCAGCTCCAACAGATTAGGTAGATTTTGAAGGGCTTTTAGTGGGGAATCTCTCAACCTTGACCAAAGGATGGTTATCCTGACTAGGTGTTGTAGATTTGAAATCCAGCCTGGCAACTGCTCTAAACACCCTATCAAGCGGAGAGCACGGATAAATTGTGGTGGAGTTGAAATGGATTCTAGATCAAGGACTTCATGTTCATTTACTGCAGATAAAATTAGAGATTCAAGGTGGTTCATCTTTTCAACAGAAGCACACACAGCCCTTCCATCTTCACTTTTCAAGTTTTTTAGGCCTAACTTCCGCAGCTGTCTTAACTTTCCCAGTTCTTTGATTAGCCTGATCCCTCCATGATTCGCCTCCACGTAGCACAGTTTTTGCAAAGCTTGTAAGCATCCAATACCTTCATGTATCTTCACTCCTTTTTCCATATTCAAGAACAAACCCACGTCGTAGTTGTAGTCACCATGGTAGGCCAAAAGATGCCTCAGCTTAACAAGCTTACTGATCTTGGCTGGTATTTCATACACCAGAGACTGTTTTAGATCCAGGGTTTCCAAGTTTAGTAGATTGCCTATGGAGTCTGGAAGCAACTTCACCTTTGTATTCCTCAGGCTTAAATACGTCAAGAGATACAAATCTCCCACATATTTCGGAAGTCGATTGATTGGAGCATCCATGAAATCCAATACTTTCAGAAGTTTAATGTTTCCACTCAATGTATCGAGAAAAGACTCGGGCCATTCTTCTAGGTTGAAAGTAAATACAGAACGAATATGAGATTGTGTAATGCTTCCTAGGGCCTCAGAGGGACTGATGTCCATTGAGAGACGTCGATTTGTTGGTTTAAAAGTCGACTCGTCTTTTGATAACACATGACAGAAGCTTGAATCCACACCCGTTTTACGTAGGACTTCGTGCAAAAGATCATGAACTCTACAAGCTCGAGCTTTTCCATCAGTGAAAACTTCTGAAACTTGAACCAGGCTTCTGTGAATTAGCTCCATCAAGTATTCCTCTCCAACCTCTTCTAGTGTCTTGCCCCTCTTCGGTTTCACAAAGCCTTCAGCGATCCACAACCGAACTAATCTTATGCAACTAACTGAGTAATCCTCGGGAAAAATGCCAAAGTATAACACACACAATTTGAGGTAATACGGTAGATGGTGATAGCTGAGGGATAGGATTCTTGTGACGCTTGTAAGGTGGGGATTTCTTTCTAACTCTGAACTTAAGCTATTGTATAACTTCTGCCATTCAGACACAACTTTACCTTTAGTTGACAGCAAACCACCTATGGAAACAATTGCCAAGGGTAGTCCTTCGCATCTTTTGACGATGTTAAGAGACAACTCTTCCAACTCTTCAGGACAATTTCCCTCCAATTCAAACTGAAATGCCTTTCTACAAAACAATTCCCATGCCTTGTCTCGAGGCAGATGCTGCAAGTGATGAACATGAACAAAACAAGATCTTTTACAAAAATTGGCAACATCTTGAATCCGTGTAGTGATAATTATTCGTCCGCCTTTATTATCGGGTAAAGCATGTTCTATAGCCCCCCAAAAATCTACTTTCCACACATCATCAAACACAACAACGTACCCCTTTTGCTGCAAATACTCTCTTGATGTGCTAATCAGGGACTCCTCATCCATTGTGTCAATTTCTTCTGGGAAACGCTCCTTCCTTGAACTGTAGAGCTTTTTGATTACCGTCCTCAGAAGATCCTCAACCCTGTACGGCTGGGACACCGTAATCCAAGCATAGCAATCAAAGTGTGCCATCACCTCCTTCTGGTCATATACTTTCTTGGCAAGAGTGGTTTTCCCAAGTCCTCCCATACCAACCACTGATATCACTTCACATCTCGGAGCTCCTTCTACCAACAAACGAATTAGCTCATCTCTGGCAGATTCAATCCCCACGATTTCAGCTTCCTCAATGAAAAGAGAAGCCACTCGAGGGTCGTTCCATGATAGAGTCGTTTCTCCACTGCTCTGGCCTTGCTGATCAAGGGATTTGAATCCATATCTTTCACTTCTCTCCTTGATTTCACGAACCAATTCTTTTATACGGTCAACTTTCAAAACTATCCCATCCTGTGATCTCATTTTTTTAGCCAACCGGATAATTTTGTGGAAAATACGAAGGAATCCATGGTGTTGATGATGCCGTAAGATGCGGAGCAAATATTCATCAATGACATCTTCAATGTAAAAAGCTGCTTCTCTTACTTGATTGACCCAAGTTTTGACACCGTCATTCCCCGTCTCTCCATCTGCTGCTGCAGCCTTAGCATCTGCTTCCTTGAGGAATGATCGGATGCTCTCGAGTTCATCTTTGATGAAACCAACTTCAGTACGTGCATTTCTCGACAGGTTTGCTTCTGTGGTGATGAGTAGTTGAATTAACTTCTGGACCACAAAGCATACAATCTCTTCTGCCATTTTTCTGGCAGACAAAGCATCTATAATTGATGAATATTTGCTCAATTATATGAAATTATGAACATTTTAGAATTCTGTGTGCAGTATTTCTCGTTTGGTTGCAGACGGAAGAGGATCCTCTCCGGATCTCGGGATCACTACATCTTATCCGTTTATCGTACATCATGTGATTAGTTTTCGTCAGGTATTATTTATGTTTGATTTTATATAAAAAAAAGTCAAATGATTTCTAATCGTACGATACACGATGAATAATTAAAAAGTGAAAATCCTTAAGATTCTCACAATGTAAATCCGGATGTAATCCCAATCCTTTGCAGACGACTTTCTGGATTGCAAGGTAAATCAAAATATGAAAATGATGTGATAAGGCAGCGATTGGCTCATCCAATGGATTAGGTAATCCATCATATCATATTGCAGAGTGTTCTGATTCAATTTTCAATAATTCAAGAACTGCTGGTCAATTATGCCCTGGATTTAAAATGATATACAAGGATAAATTTTTTGATGTGACTGAAATACAAAACAGAGTATCACTTGTCATTGAACAAGGCACACCAAAAATGTGAGACCAAACCAACCATTGCACCACTGGCTGCTGGGATTGACTAGTAATTGCCATACCAAAGCCAACAAGGCGGACTGTGGCTATGCATCAACAGTAACACCTACCCACCTCTCTTATTTATTTAATTTTTTTTTTTAACAAGAAGATTGTGATATTTTCATTCATTTATAAAAGAGCATTATGAATATATATCACGAAGAATTAAATTTCAAAAGGATCCTTACAAATTAGATATAAAAATATTATAATAAGTATCACTAATTGCAAAACAATGAGTAGACTTCAACCACTCATCTGAGCTCATTGGAAACCTCATGATTACATAATTAAAATGTTAAACTTCATGTTACAGGAATATCATGTGAGAACAAAATCTCAAACCATAAATTGTGATAGAGAGTACGATGCTCATGGGTCTATCGCATCACTTAATTAGACCAACAAATTAATGAACTAGATCCTGCAAATTAAAAATCTCCTCCCTTCATTCATAGATCCAGAAGAGGTAGCACAACCAAACGAAAATCAAAATCAAGCACTCTCCTATAAACAAACAACCACCATTTTATACTTGGTAGGCATGTTGTCATTAGTCAAGCCTTTCAAATTTTCAATTCAAAATTATCATATTTTTTAATAGAAGAAGGCCCTCCAACACATGTGGCTGTTACATCTCTATTAAGAGAGAATTTTCGATGTGTTCAAAATACGGATGGCACCCCATATGTTATTGTACTAAGTGTTGGGGAAGTTTTTTTTTTCAAGTGTTTCTCCACTTGTATAATGACATATAAAAAATTTATCTCTATTGTAGATGTGGTACAAATATGCTATAAACTTGTATAATGACATATAACGTATGTGTCTGTGTTTCGGACACTAAAAAAATTTATCTCTATTGTAGATGTGGTACAAATGTGCTGTAAAATGTGACAAGAGTAGCAGTTTGATTAAAATTACATCTTTACCCCCAAAAAGAATTAAATGTCTTTCTTTTTGTTATTATTCAGTAGGTCAGCACCACCTCAACAGTCAATGCCTGCCTCTTTATTTTATTTTATTTATTTTTTTATTATTTGGTAATCAATGCCTGCCTCTTCTGTGATGAAAAATGGTAAGATTTAGTTTACTAAATCATGTTCTTCAGTCTTATTACTGTTAAGAATGAATATTACATTGATGGAAGGAAAGACCTTGTTTGTACTTATAAGTAGTTGAGCTATTCCTTATAGTGTCAATTGTTTTTATGGTGAAACCTCAACTTCTTCATGGTATTAGAGCAAGTTGTCCCATGCCTGAAACCCAACAGCCACATGTGCTTTACGTCACCCCATTTGTGTTGTTTACGTGTTCGGATTGAAAATTCGCCACATGTGAGGGGACGGTGTTGAAAATGAATCTTATTGATGAAATGAGGGATCTTGCATAGTTGGACTACTCCCCATGTTGCCAATTGAGTTTATAGTGATACCTCAACTTTCTTCAATTACTTTTCTCAATTAGTTGAATTGTTGATTTAGGGACAAAACTCACACAAACAAAAAAAAAAAAAAAAAAAAAAGGAAAAAGAAAAAAGTAAGGGATTTTTCATTTTTACAACAAAAATTTGAGGTAAATAGTTGTCATCTATCTTCATAAAAACTTGATTCATTTATCTTAGTAAAAACTTGATTCATTCGCCAAAAGTTCAATAAAATTTTATCATGACATTTGAGCATTTGAGACGAAGATACCTATTTATTTTTAAGTTTTATAAACAAACAGCTTTATTGCAACCACCAATAAAATTATAAGGAAAATGCTAGGAAAGCCACTCGACTTGACGACACAAAGAAAACAGAAGAGAAAGAGCCACTCCCAGTCAACGGTCAACCTGCAAGAGAAACTAGGATACCAGAGCTAACAACCAACTCTTAACGACCCCTAAACCTCTAAAACAAAAAATTGTACAAAAAGAGACCATCCCATTCCCATGCTTGGTTTCACAAGTTGGAATCTTCTACCAAAAAGAAAAGTTGGAATTACGTAGGGCATGAGTTTCATATACAACCCCATTTTGGTCCGAACTTGTAACTAAAGCGGACATCTTGTATATGTTCAACAATACAATATTGTAGTCCATATGTCGTTCAAACTCCTTTGGCATGTCAAAAAAAAAAAAAAAAAAAAAAAAACCAAGATATCTCAGCTTTCGGAGGCGGTGGATGCCAGAGGGCACCTCCTTCAGTTGTGGGGAAGGTCCAATGTGAAACTCTTGGAGAAGAGGCATAACCCCATTGTCTATGATCAATGAATTTAGTCCCCCCATGTCCCTGAGTTCCAGATGCCTCAGTTTGTGAAATCCTCCTTCCTCAAAATGCAGCTACACACCATCATATGCATTGATTTTCAAAACTAGCTCCAACAGATTAGGTAGATTTTGAAGGGCATGGGGAATCTCTAAACCTTGACCAAAAAATCGTTATCCTGACGAGGTGTTGAAGATTTGAAATCCGACTTTGCAACTGCCCTAAACGCCTTATCAACAGAGAGCATGAATAAATTGTGTTCTGCTTAGGTGCAGATGACTTTCTAGATTTCAAGGAGACCGAATCAATGAAAGTGATGTGATGAGTCAGCGTTTGTCTCATCCATCATATTGAATGTTCAATAATTTGAGTGCTGGTATACTATATGCCCTCTACTTGGGAATCTTATTTTTTTGAAAGAAATAGGAATTAGGTGTGGGGCCCATTTCACATTGAATTTCAACGATCTGAATCGTTTATTTTGTAAGTCTCGATTTATAGATCATCCTTGCAAAAATTCAATTCTATCCGAAATCATTTGCCTGTTTAATTATCAATATCAAATTTTATTCTTTTTTATATAACAAAGTATTCGTTAATTTCTTTGAACTCAATTAGATGTCTTAAACATTTTCGATTTGGCTAATATTTTGCAAGGATGATCTATGAGGTGCAACTTGAAAAATAAAGAGTTCGGATCGTTAAATTTCGATGTGGTATGGACCCCACAAAGAATCTTCATTTTTATAAAAATATTGGGATCCCTTCCCTTAAAGATTTCCTATATATATATATATATATATATATATATATATATATATATATATGAGTGGATTCATTATATGCTGGTATATTATCGAGACACTCGAATTAAAGAGATAATTAACAATGCGATCAGAGATGATAGTCAGAGATGAATAAGAAGAGAGTTGACATCTTTGCAATATAGTCAGCTGAGCTGGAAAATTGCTATGTTGAGGTCCACAAGTGAGACCACACCAACCATTGCACTAGCTGGGTTTGACAAACAAACAAACAAACAACCGCCATTTTATATTCAGTAGGCCGGCCATCATTCATGAAGTCGTTTACATTTTCACTTTTCTCATATTTTTCGGTATGCTCGAAATACGAAATAGTATCTAGTATTTGCACCATGACATATGATACAACTATTGTTTTGAGCACATTAAAAAACTTCTCAATTTCCCTAAGATCAACTCCAACTCTTGGGCTAAAACTTAAAAATTTTAGTCTAGAAAATTTAACTTTTAACTCAGAAACAGTTTTTCTATTACAATCCTTCTGGCCTAAAAAGTCCAGTTTCAGGCTCATTGGTGGGGCCCATGCTGAATCCTGGGCTAATTTTTGGGTGGAATTTGGCTTAGGTTAGGCTTTCGGCTTTTAGTCCAAACATTTAGGTTGGGTTGGGTTTGGGAGGAATAAATGGAAAAATTTGGCTTTTAGCCTAGAATTGGATTTGTCTAATAAAAGTAGGGTTCACACATGTGTATGTCATCTTTATTAGATAACGGTTACAAATACAGTACGAAAAATGCGATAAGAAAAGCATTTGATTCAAAATTACATCTTTACCCCAAAAAGAATGAAATATCGTTCTTTTTGTTATTATACGACGATGGTGTTTGCACTCCAACAAAAGATGCAAAGATGGAAACTGGCAGGTGCCAATCAAACAGACCAAAAGTTTCTGGAAGCAAAACTGCAAAACACACACTTCCCTCGCAGGGCTCTCGAATCTCACTCAATCCATCCACGCCAACCAACGGCCAACCCGAAACCCTCCCACTACAGCTCGAGACCCGGACCCGCGAACCCGACTCTGACCCAACCCGAAACAAGCCCACTTGAGTCACCGCGATGAGACTGATTGTGCCACTCCAAGGCGTCGTCCAAGGCAGAGGCGGCTTCATCCTCGGCTCTCTAATCCCATGTGCTCTCTATTACTGCATCCAGCTCTACCTAAAACGATGCTGACCCTCCAAACCCGATCCACCTTCCCCCTCCCAGTCCTCCTCCAACCTGGCGGAGCTCCCCAGAACGCTGTCGCGGTCCAGCTTGTCCACCCGTGGGTCCATGGGTCCGGATGTCCTCCCGGGCGAGCTGGGTTGCGAAGCCCAATGACTCGCCGTACTATATTGGGTCGGATAGGGCTTCGGAGGACCCGTACGATAGGGTGGATAATCCGGACGGGGTTATTCAACTCGGATTGTCCGAGAACAGGGTGAGATTTTGTTGGGTTTTGTGTAAATTATGTTTTCGGAGTGGAGTTTATGTAAAGTTCGACTTTTTAATTTTCTGGGTGTGGTTGCAGCTGTGTTTGGATTTGATTGAGAAATGGGTTTCGGAGAATTTGATGGAATCGATGGTGGGAACGGACGGTGGTGATTTGAGCATAAGTGGGATTGCAGCGTACCAGCCGTTTGATGGAATGACTGAGCTGAAAGTGGTATGATTGTTTCTAATCTCTGAAACATTGCTGGATAATTTAGCGAGATGGTACTTTAATACGTTATAATCGCTCTTCTGATATAGTTTCGGTTGCGTAATTTGTGGGATAGTGTTATTTACACATCCATTTTTTCAATGGCCGAAAAATTGAGAGGGATGCGTGAGAAGTAAAAATGGATGTGTGGATAGCACTACCCAATTTGCAAAGTGCACCTTGCGTACACAGCCAGCCTCCAACTTCTGCCTTTTCGTAGGTGGCGGAGAATTCTGTGATTTCTCATAAAGTTTCCCGAGCTTTTTCGCAACTCTGTAATCAAGAGTCGGAAAATGGGACAAGTTAGAAAACTGGACCACCAAACAATTAGAACAAAAGGAAACATCAGACTGCTTGGCCAACTGACTCGCCGTGGGTTTCATTAATTCAGTTTGCTTGGCCAACTGTGCATACAAAATATGTGTGGCTGGATCAATCTGTGCATACAAAAGGAGAAGGCTCAATCATAATTCATGAAATTTCTATAATCCACAAAATATACCCTCTGATTAACAAGAGATTACAAATTAATATAAAGAATATAAATTAATTAAGAATTGGTAAGATCAAAAATAGTACAAATTTAATATTTTAACTTCAATTATCAAAGTGAGGTTAAAAAGAGTATACGGTTTATCAATTTCCTAGAGAAAATCAATTGGATTGGATATTTTTATTGCAACCACCAATAAAATTACAAGGAAAATGCTAGGAATACGACTGAACGACACAAAGAAAACAAAGCACACAACTGATTCTGCCATTTTGTATCCTGCCTTTTCTGGCAGACAAAGTATCTATAATTGATGGAGAAAAATCCCTATATGAATACTTCCGTGTGGAATATTTCTGGTTAGGTTGCAGACGACTTTCTGGATTGCAAGGAGATTGAAAATATGAAAGTGATGTGATCAGGCAGCGTTTGGTTCATCCATTGACTTTGGTAATCCATCATATCATATTGTGGACTTGTTCTGATTCAATTTTTAATAATTTTCCTATCAAATGTTAGATTTGACAATATCTTACCCGATCTGTTAACCCAACTCGAAATGATGTGAAAATAATGTGTTTCAAGTCAATACATTAACTAATTGGGTCGGTATGATCACACGTTAAGAACTCGTTACCCGCAGGTAACCAGTTTTAACACATTAAGAAAAAAAGCTAGTTTGATGATTTTAAACTACTAAAAAACTTTTTGAATAAAATAGCCATTGTAGATTAACACTTATCTCTGGTAAAAACTTGATTCATTCATCTAAAGTTCAATGAAATTTTATTAGGTCATTTGAGCATTCTGAGTTTTGAGGATACAATACTTATTAATTTTTAAATTTTTGTAAAAAAACAATTTTATTGCAACCATCAGTAAAATTATAAGGAAAATGCTAGAAAGACCACTAGACTGGACGACACAAAGAAAACAGAAGGGAAAGAGCCCCTCCCAGTCAACCTGCAACAGCCTTTTGCTAGCACCGTCGTCGAAGAACAAAGCTTCGCCATACCACATCTACTACTTTATCAAACATCAAAAGTATCTCATATCATCAGGATCGAACATACTCCAGGTCTGACAGACTTATTTTGACCCTCAAATTCTGGAGTCGGCTCGCTCCTTTGGAGGAAACCAGAAAACCCTCCAGCCCAGTTCAAGAATACACTTGTGGAAAGTCAAGTACAATAAAGCACATGCCGATTCGTCCGTCTTCTCAAAAAACAAGAGTACCTCACATCATATCTTCTCCTTGTTTCTTCTTTTTATCCTTATTGCTGAATGAGAGACAGGGAGAATGATTACAATCAGCCGAAACCCAAGATCAACCTATCGATCTGAGACTGATTGCTTGGAACCTTGATTGCTTACCTTGTCTGTCACCTCCTGCGACAGATCTCCTCGCTTAGAGACTTGGGAGACTCCTACTATATGGTTTGTATCGCACTTGACCAAACCTGAAACTACAAGTAAGCTTCAAATGAAAATGATACATTACCTTGTGCGTCAATGCCAACCAAAGATACCACTCCTGGATGAAGGAAAAATACTTTCAAGAGAAGATGCCACATCTACTTACAGGACAGAGAAGGTAAGTGAAGGTGACACCACACTTCGGTACTTGGAAGTTTCGTGATTACTCAATGTCTTGGATCTTGTAAGTCCCCAAGCGAGGAGCTTCCCTCACTCGGGAACTTAGGGGAGCACTGTTTGTACCATACTTGACCAATCCCGAAACTACTAAGCACCGGTCAACAACATACCGTCAAGGACCCACAAGACTTTTCCTCCAACTAGGAGGCCAATCACAACGCGACACGTGTCGATATCAGAGGCCAATCACAACGCAACACGTGTCGATATCAGAGGCCAATCACAACACGACACGTGTCAATGTCACAACAAAACTAGAAACTCTCTTCTATAAAAGGGGATCATTCTCCCACAATAATCCCTAATGTGTGTACTAAACTATTCACTAGAACTCACTAAAAGAGAGCTTGAACCTATGTATTTGTGTAAACCCTTCACAACTAATGAGAATTCCTCTACTCCGTGGACATAGCCAATCTGGGTGAACCACTTACATCTTGTGTTGTTTGCTTCCCTGTCTCTATTCATTTAAATACTTATCCACACTAATGAACAGAGCAACCTAGCAAAGGTCACAAACCTCACACTTTCTGTTGTACCAATGTCCTCACCGATTTTGTGCATCAACAACAGTAAGATACAATTTCATTTACTAATTCAAGCAAAGCCGATTCAGAAAACAGAAATAAATTTTTCTAAGTGTAGTAAATTTACAACGAACTATCATATTGCGTTGAAAATCTAATAAGAAATGAGTCGATGAAGCAGAATGTACCTTTGTCATTATCGTCTACAGATGCAGAGACCTCTGCTTCCATGCAATTATTCGAGTTACTGCATCTAGTAATTTCAACATCTTTCGATTCCGTAGAGATTTTTACAGGTACCGGATGATTCTCTTTTTGCCAATTCAACAATTTTTCAAGGAAAGATAAAGGATTTGAAACAAATTAAACAAAGAAAAAACAAAGTTAGTAGTAAGTTAACAAATTAATCTAATCAAATTACAATATTTATAATTCAATTAATCTCTAATCTGTTCATATAAAACAACGTAACATAATTAAAATGCATGAACTAAACATGTAGATGATGAAATTAATTAGCAGAAAACGATCACTAATTAATGTGGTATTGTTACACGACCAAATTATTTATTATTTTGTTCTTGGTTGCTGTCATGTGTTAGTTTGTAGTTTGTATCGAAAAATAGGAATCCGGCTTCTTGAACGGGGTCATGTTATATGTTACTGTTGTATAATGATAATGTATGTGAGGCTGTGCATTACAGCAGAATTGTTTGTTGCTTAATGGCAATGCAAATTGAATTTGTTAGCGCAAAACTCTCTTCCACTTGCTCTGTTTGTTGCTTTTATCATCTTTTACTGGTTGGTTGTGCTCAATGGCTTAATGTTAAACACACTCAATAAGAAGCAACTTTGCCTACCACTCCAGTTTCCAGCCCATGTCTCTGCCTCCGTGCTCTGATCGACAGTCTTTTAATGGTTGCTGTTAATGCCTGAAGAAGAAGGTGAGAGGTGATCGTGGTCGTGATGGTGTTCATCATCGTCGCTGTCATCCTCGTCGAAGGGCTTCTGCTTGTGGAAGATGCAGCACTTTTTGGAGCTCTTCTTCTGCATAAACTCGTTGTCCACCGTTCCTTCCTTCCACGACACCTGCTTCTTCTTCTTCCGATTCGGCTTCAACAACACAGCTTCCGACTTGTCAATTTTTTTTTAACTTCGTAAGGGTATTTTTGTATTTTTGTATTTTTGATGAAATGATTTTAAAATGTCAAAGGGTGTTTGTGATATGTTGAGAACCTGAGGGGGTTTTGTGAAAACACAAAAAACCTCAAGGGGTGTTTGTGTAATTAACTCATAGAAGTTCTTATCAAAGTTAATGTGAAACCCTAATTGGAAATTTGTGAAGGGAAGAAATGGAAAGGTTTGAATATTTGTTTGGGGTGAGAATTCTGAGTTGGTTTATGAAACACCCCGACCCAGAATGTTCACTAGGACTCCGAATCAAGTTGTACTGGCCGACACCTGGAAGGTGACGAAGCCATAGAGTATAGTGATGTGGAAAATGTGAATAAATTTAAACCTAAAAGTGGCTAAAGACAAGAGTGCGCTGTGAGCGAGAATGAACCCATATTACACGCGACGTCAAAGCATAAGTAAAGTACAGCAGTGTGGTAAGGATCATGCCCTCGAAGGTAGCCACCTATATTGAGATTTGCCAAGAATCATCGTCGATACGAACTTTTTAGCAGCTAAAACCTGGAGGGGCAAAAAAAATAAGGGTAAGTGGGCTAGAGAATAAAGTTTTAATAAAAACCTTTTGAAAACGTTATAACCCCTTGCTGTAAAACCCATATAGTTTCCTGAAAATAATACTACGTATATACATACGAAAACCAATGCACAGGGCCAGTAAAAACTGAAGTATGCCATGTCATAACGTTTCAGCACTAAAAGATGTAAGACATGTGTGAAATCAATATAAAATAATATGCCAGTCAGAGTCACCTAATGTGACCTATACGACTGAACCTATAGCTCATCAACCTATTCCTGCACACGAGTCGAAACCACCTAATGTGGTCTGTACGACAGGCTGGGTGTAAAAAGTACGCTCAAGTGCTACGATCGTGAAGGCTGTGCAAAGTATCGCAAGTCACCTACGAGTCGGAACCACCTAATGTGGTCTGTACAATAGGCTGGCACCTGCCTTGGATCCAAGGTGAGTGTGTGGTGCGGGAGGTGAACGATCATGTGAAGGCTAGGCTCTGGCCTAGGGCAGAACACTAACATCGCGGTGCAAGATAATGAACACTAAATGCATCCAAACATAACCATACACACTGCAATTACTATCATCAATATGCACTCACCTGAAGCTTACCTGGGCGTCCGCAGCGTCATGCAATAGTATGCATATATCTATACTAATGCATATACTAAAATGTAATGCAATTGACATGCCATTTAAAAACGTAAATCCATTTAAAACCATTTCTAGGAAAATGGAGAACATATATACGTATATATAGAAAACCAAAAGCCCACTCACCTCAGGTCCACGCTACAACTCCCTAACACGAATATCGAGGCGTCACGAATGATCAACGCCTAGAACAATTATCAAACCACATCTTAGAATCCTTATCAATAGAACACATAACTTACATAAAACACATCCATAAGGACGTTATATAATGATTTGAGGCACATTGACCAAAAATCAATCGTCGGTCAAAGGTCGACAGTAGGGTTCATAACCCTACATAACTCAATCTAGAAGATCCGCACCTTGGATTTTTGATCCGTAACTTCCAAAGATCCACATTATGCTTCTAGAATAACATACTAAAATCTTACCATGAACCGACAGTTGGATCTCCGCCACTCACAAATTCATGTGGCTGTCAATTAGCCAATCAACTATGAAATTACATTAAAACATTAAAATTTCACTAAATGGATGTCAAAAATGGATTCAGAATGTGGAATTACCCTATGTTACATCATGTGTCAAAACCCGAAAAGAATCAACTAAAATCAATAGTCAATGCAGGGAATATTCCTCCTCTTCAACCTCTCCGGTTGCCAGATTCTGCAGATTTTCTGGCAATCTTTAGAACTCCAAATTGCGTTACGTTTGCACCCATGCTTCCTTAGTGACGAGTACTACAAGAATACGCCAACCAAATGGATCTTACATGACACGACAAGATGGTCTACAAAAGTCAATGGATTTGCCTCAAAGGGCATTTTCCGTAAATTCACATTTTAAAATTATAAAGATTATAATTTTTGCGGATAGGTCGTTACAGTTTAAGAAGGCAAACTCAGCCAGAAAAGGAAAGACAACGACATTTTTTAGCGCCCAAGTTTGAGAGAAATGTTCCTCCAGTCTAGAATTTTGAAATCGTGGGATCCACTCCCCTACCCCCAACGCTTGCATTTGTGGGTCCTCACCTTTAGATGTTAAATTAGCTATTCATGGAATTTGAACATACACCGTCATGCAAGAACTCAAAAATTTTCCACTATTGTGCATACAAAATATGTGTGGCTGGATCAATCTGTGCATACAAAAGGAGAAAGCTCAATCATAATTCATGAAATTTCTATAATCCACAAAATTTACGCTTTGATTAACAAAATATCTTAGAGATTACAAATTAATATAAAGAATATAAATTAGTAAAGAATAGGTAAGACTTAAAATAGTAAAAATTTAATATTTTAACTTCAATGATCAAAGTGAGTTAAAAAGAGCATACGGTTTATCATTTTCGTAGGAAAATTAATTAGATAGGACATTTTTATTGCAACCACCAATAAATTTACAAGGAAAATGCGGACGACTAGACGACACAAAGAAAACAGAAGAGAAAGAGCCCCTCCCAGTAAACCTGCAACAGAAACTAGGATACCACAGCTAACAACCAACTCTTAACCAAAACATGTCCCATTCCCATGCTTGGTTTCACAGGTTGGAATCAAGCATTCGATCAAAGAGAAGAGCTGGCATCACGCAGGGCATGACTTTCATATGCACCCCATCTTGGTCCGACCTTGTAACTAAAACAAACATTTTTTATATGTTCAACAATCCAATAATGTTGCCCATTTTTTGGATCCATCTGCCGCGTAAACTCCTTTGGCATGTCACAGAAATTAAGATATGTCAGATTCCGGAGATGGTGGATGCCAGAGGGCACCTCCTTCAGTTGTGGGGAAGGTCCAACGTGAAATTCTTGCAGAAGAGGCATGACCCCATCGTCTATGATCAAAGAATTTAGTCTCTCCATTTCCCTGAGTCCAAGCACTCTAAGTTTCTGAAATCCTCCTTCCTCAAAATGCAGCCGCACACCATCATAGGCATTGATAGCCAAAACTAGCTCCAACAGATTAGGTAGATTTTGAAGGTATTTTAGTGGGGAATCTCTCAACCTTGACCAAAGGATGGTTATCCTGACTAGGTGTTGAAGATTTGAAATCCAACCTGGCAACTGCTCTAAACACCCTATCAAGCGGAGAGCACGGATAAATTGTGGTGGAGTTGAAATGGATTCTAGATCAAGGACTTCATGTTCATTTACTGCAGATAAAATTAGAGATTCAAGGTGGTTCATCTTTTCAACAGAAGCACACACAGCCCTTCCATCATCACTTTTCAAGTTTTTTAGGCCTAACTTCCGCAGCTGTCTTAACTTTCCCAGTTCTTTGATTAGCCTGATCCCTCCATGATTCGCCTCCACGTAGCACAGTTTTTGCAAAGCTTGTAAGCATCCAATACCTTCATGTATCTTCACTCCTTTTTCCATATTCAAGAACAAACCCACGTCGTAGTTGTAGTCACCATGGTAGGCCAAAAGATGCCTCAGCTTAACAAGCTTACTGATCTTGGCTGGTATTTCATACACCAGAGACTGTTTTAGATCCAGGGTTTCCAAGTTTAGTAGATTGCCTATGGAGTCTGGAAGCAACTTCACCTTTGTATTCCTCAGGCTTAAATACGTCAAGAGATACAAATCCCCCACATATTTCGGAAGTCGATTGATTGGAGCATCCATGAAATCCAATACTTTCAGAAGTTTAATGTTTCCACTCAATGTATCGAGAAAAGACTCAGGCCATTCTTCTAGGTTGAAAGTAAATACAGAACGAATATGAGATTGTGTAATGCTTCCCAGGGCCTCAGAGGGACTGATGTCCATTGAGAGGCGTCGATTTGTTGGTTTAAAAGTCGACTCGTCTTGTGATAACACATGACAGAAGCTCGAATCCACACCCGTTTTAAGGAGGACTTCGTGCAAAAGATCATGAACTCTACAAGCTCGAGCTTTTCCATCAATGTAAACTTCTGAAACTTGAACCAGGCTTCTGTGAATTAGCTCCATCAAGTATTCCTCTCCAACCTCTTCTAGTGTCTTGCCCCTCTTCGGTTTCACAAAGCCTTCAGCGATCCACAACCGAACTAATCTTATGCAACTAACTGAGTAATCCTCGGGGAAAATGCCAAAGTATAACACACACGATTTGAGGTAATACGGTAGATGGTGATAGCTGAGGGATAGGATTCTTGTGAGGCTTGTAAGGTGGGGATTTCTTTCCAACTCTGAACTTAAGCTATTGTATAACTTCTGCCATTCAGACACAACTTTAGCTTTGGTTGACAGCAGACCACCGATGGAAACAATTGCCAAAGGTAGTCCTTCGCATCTTTTGACGAAGTTAAGAGACAACTCTTCCAACTCTTCAGGACACTTTCCCTCCAATTCAAACTGAAATGCCTTCCTACAAAACAATTCCCATGCCTTGTTTGGAGGCAGAGGCTGCAAATGATGAACATGAACAAAACAAGATCTTTTACAAAAATTGGCAACATCTTGAATCCGTGTAGTGATAATTATTCGTCCGCCTTTATTATCGGGTAAAGCATGTTCTATAGCCCCCCAAAAATCTACTTTCCACACATCGTCAAACACAACAACGTACCTCTTTTGCTGCAAATACTCTCTTGATGTGCTAATCAGGGACTCCTCATCCATTGTGTCAACTTCCTCTGGGAAACACTCCTTCCTTGAACTGTAGAACTTTTTGATTACCGTCCTCAGAAGATCCTCAACCCTGTACGACTGGGACACCGTAATCCAAGCATAGCAGTCAAAGTGTGCCATCACCTTCTTCTGGTCGTATACTTTCTTGGCAAGAGTGGTTTTCCCAAGTCCTCCCATACCAACCACTGATATCACTTCACGTCTCGGAGCTCCTTCTGTCAACAAACGAGTTAGCTCATCTCTGGCAGATTCAATCCCCACGATTTCAGCTTCCTCAATGAAAAGAGAAGCCACTCGAGGGTCGTTCCATGGTAGAGTCGTTTTTCCACTGCTCTGGCCTTGCTGATCAAGGGATTTGAATCCATATCTTTCACTTCTCTCCTTGATTTCACGAACCAATTCTTTTATACCGTCAACTTTCAAAACTATCCCATCCTGTGATCTCATTTTTTTAGCCAACCGGATAATTTTGTGGAAAAAACGAAGGAATCCATGGTGTTGATGATGCCGTAAGATGCGGAGCAAATATTCATCAATGACATCTTCAATGTAAAAAGCTGCTTCCCTTACTTGATTGACCCAAGCTTTGACACTGTCATTCGCCACCTCTCCATCTGCTGCTGCAGCCTTAGCATCTGCTTCCTTGAGGAATGATCGGATGCTCTCGAGTTCATCTTTGATGAAACCAACTTCAGCACGTGCATTCCTCGAAAGGTTTGCTTCTGTGGTGATGAGTAGGTGAATTAACCTGTGGATCACAGAGCATACAATCTGTTCTGCCATATAGTATGAGCAACCCAAAAACCCGAAACAATGTGCTTTTTGGTTGGGGTGAGCAAATAGTTGTTTTGAAAAAAAAAAAAAAGAAAGTTGTGAAACAAACGAACTCTGAAAAAGAAAAAGAAGCAAGAATCAGGAATAAACTGAATGTTGTGAAGCAGATGGTTTTGGTATCAAGAAAATCAGAAACATTGAAGCAAATTGGTGCCTTTCTTATCAACCTTAGACACGGGCTACTGCTTTTGCTAACTTTTTTTTTATTGGATAAGTGCAGTGTGAATTCGTTGTAAGTGCAGTGTGAATTCCAATGTAAAAGCAGTGTGAATATTCACATGATGACTTTGAACATCGGATCATAGCTTGGTAGGTATTGGTCTTGTG
Organism: Pyrus communis; assembly: GCF_041283825.1. Classification (NCBI taxonomy): domain Eukaryota; kingdom Viridiplantae; phylum Streptophyta; class Magnoliopsida; order Rosales; family Rosaceae; genus Pyrus; species Pyrus communis. The sequence goes on from NC_142565.1 coordinate 3,299,897, forward strand.
ACATCCCACATCGTCCAGGGGGTGATCCTTAAATGTATATTCACATCCCTACCTAGCACGAGGTCTTTTGGGAGCTCACTGGCTTCGGGTTCTGTAGGAACTTCGAAGTTAAGTGAGAAGGGGACTAGAGCAATCCCATGATGGGTGACCCACTGGGAAGTTGCTCGTGAGTTCCCAAAAACAAAACCGTGAGGGAATGGTAAGCCCAAAGCGGACAATATCGTGCTACAGTGGTGGAACGGGCCCGGGAACTGATCCGCCCCGGGCCGGGATGTGACAATTTGGTATCAGAGCCTAACCCTGGTCGCGTGTGTGCCGACGAGGACGTCGGGCCCCTAAGGGGGGTGGATTGTGACATCCCACATCGCCCAGGGGGTGATCCTTAAATGTATATTCTCATCCCTACCTAGCACGAGGCCTTTTGGGAGCTCACTGGCTTCGGGTTCTGTAGGAACTTCGAAGTTATGCGAGAAGGGGACTAGAGCAATCCCATGATGGGTGAGCCACTGGGAAGTTGCTCGTGAGTTCCCAAAAACAAAACCGTGAGGGAATGGTAAGCCCAAAGCGGACAATATCGTGTTACGGTGGTGGAACGGGTCAGGGAACTGATCCGTCCCGGACCGGGATGTGACAGGTCTCCTAACTTTTGTATTTAATATTTGGCAACTAGGAAAGGGGGGAGGGGGGTTGAATGAAGAAAGATAGTTGTAAAACCAAGAGTACAAGTAGCAGGGGAGGTAGAAGAGAAATATATTTGTAAGCCATAAGGCTAGAAGAGAGAAAAATAGTTAGAGTTATTTGGTACTCCTATTATTTCAGATAATGAGAAAAACCACTACTGCTACCCAAGGACGTAGGCACATTTGCCGAACCTCGTAAATATTGTACTTTATTTACTTTATATTTCACTGCACACATACTTTCAATTTCACAACAAGCAAGTTATTATATGCTTTCCTATGGCTTTCTTTTTGCTTTGTTGAATATGAGAATCTAGTGATGTGGATCACAGCTATCTTTGGTTGAGATTTCACAACAAGCAGGTTGTGAATCTCGTGTGTGCAGCATCTCGTCCCACGCTTTTAAATACAAATAACATCCCGTTAGTGTAAGCTCAACAATCCAATAACGCTGGCCATTTTTCGGATCCACATCTTGTTGAATTGTTTTGGCATGTTAATAAATCTCAGAGCTCTTAGATTTTAGAGATGAAAGCAACTTCAGTGCGTACATCTCTGGGAAGAATACAATTGCTTCTGCCACTTTTCATTAACTTATGCAATAAGGTTTTAACACACTATCTGTATGCTTGGAGACTTTTGTATTCTTTCTGATAAGGTTGCAGATGTAAGGCAATGAAATTTAAGCCATGCGTTTGGCTCTGATCTTCCATTAACATGTATAGCTGCTTCTCTTTGATTTGAATGTGCCATCAATCACGAACCATGCATAATGCAGATTTAATTTGTTTCATTTTACGTAATTAATTCATGTCGTGAAAACCTCAACTTCTAGCTGGGTTGCAAATAATATTCAACCTCGCAAGTTGCCTGTGATTATCCTTGGAGACCTGTCGTAGGCTTGCCATGAAGCTTTCAACCGATAAATCTTACGCACAATGCTTGTGTGCTGAGTAAAAGTTTAATGCTTCAAATTCAGAAACATGTCTGGAACGAATGAAATGATTTAGGACCGTCATTCAAACTGAAACTCTTAGCCCTTCATTTGATTAGATAGTGTGAGAAATAATTAGCCAAACACTTGTCTGGGTTGTGAGAAATAATCAATGTTGCCTGCTCAAAAAACACAATCAACTCCTCACAAACATGAATGAAGTTTTTATTTTTTGTTTTCATACAAAGCAAACATCTATGACAGTTGATAATAATAAAGAATAACAGAGATCATGTCAACAATGACATTTGGCGATTTCATTTGAGCCTTGTGAGTTATATGGGGTGTTCTGGGATTAAAACTCACCTGTAGATATGCTTTCACAAGTTGGAAGCACGCAGGGCGTGAGTTTCATATACATCGCATCTTGGTCCCAACTTGTAACTAAAAAGAACATCTTGTATATGTTCGACAATCCAATAATGTGGGCCATTATTTGGTTCCATATGTCGTCGGAACTCTTTTGGCATGTCAACAATGTTGGAAATCTAAGAGTATATGATACTAACAAGTTTCCTAGATTACTAACAGAGGTTAACATAATACATGAGGCAGCCATTGCCGAACAAGAAAAGGATATCTTCTACTCGTTGAAAGACTTAATGTTCTTAAGGTGATAGAACCCAGTAACGCAGAACTTTTCTTTACGAGCAGGGAGTCCTTATATAGATTAACATTCACCAACTTCCCTCTATCATGGAGAGTTGGTTTTTGTCAGTTAACAGCAGTTCCATCAAATAAGTGGGATGGTAGTTATCTCCACAATTGATATCCATATTTCCTTAATAATAGGAAGCAGTTTTTTTTTCACGTTGGCAACTTACGTCAAACTGTATTGTTACCAAATACATTTCGTCCTTCACTAAATGATAGTTTAGTCCAATTGGACGTAAACTAATCATTTCATCGAAATGTTATCACAATTACAATATTGACTCCTTAGTGATCACATCCAGTTACACGTAACTTGCTTCCCCACATCTACCAGTATTAGTTCAAATGTCGAACTCTAGAAAACCATGTGCAGCTCTCATTGGCACATGCACTCTAAAATCACTGTCATTTGAGTCTAATCTGTATGATGTCAAACTTTCAATGAACTTCACATTCATTTTTCTATGAATCAATTCAATCAACTTTATGGATCATCTTTGGATAATCACAGTTCCTTTACTGAATTGAAAATCATATACCACTTTGTGTTATATAAGCTATATAACTCAGAATAATCCTAAAGATTCAGCACATGCATATTTATTACTGCAACTCAGTCTTAAACCATCACTTCTTAATTGTAATGGCATACTGATAATCATGCAAATACATATAAATAAGCATTCAAACATGCAATTCGTATAAGAGTTTCTTACTCCCACATTTCAGCAGATTCCAGAGATTCGTGCACACCCATCTTCATGATATGTTCTTTGAATACTCCCACTGCTAAGGGTTTTGTCAATGGATCAGCTATCATAGAATTTGTGTCAATATGCTCGATCACAACCTCACCCTTTCTCACATGTTCTTTGACTGACAAATATTTGATGTCCATCAGTCTTGTAGCTTCTGACTTCTTATTATTTTTAGAAAAGAAAACAGCTGCCTTATTGTCATAATACAACACCAGTGGCCTTGAAATTGAATCCACAATTCCCATGAATTTGATTAAATTCTTCAGCCACAATCCCCTCTTTGTAGCTTCAAAACAAGCTATAAATTCAGCTTCCATAGTTGATGTAGCCAAGGCCTTTTGTTTTACACTTCTCCATGATACTGCAGCTCCAGCTAGGAAATACAAATATCCACTGGTTGATCTTCTATCATCTGTACAACCTGCAAAATCCGCATCAGTGTAGACAAATAGTTCCAAGTTCTCCACTTTCTTATATACCAGCATGAATGACTTAGTCCTCTGCAAGTATCTTAATACTTTCTTCGCTGCAACCCAGTGTTGTTCACCTGGATTAGATTGATACCTTCCCAACACACTTATGGAAAAAGCCAAATCCGGTCTCGTACAAACCTGTGCATACATTAAACTCCCAACTAATGATGCATAAGGTTTGTTAATCATGCTTTGTTTTTCTAAGTCATTTCTCGGGCACTGAGACTTATTCAATCTATCTCCTTTCCCCATTGGCACTTCTCCATTTGAACAGGTTTGCATATTGAACCGATGCAATACCTTCTTTATATATGATCCTTGTGAGAGTCCTAGCAAACCCTTTGATATGTCTCTAATTATCTCAATCCCCAACACATATGACGCATTTCCCATATCTTTCATCTCAAAGGTATTGGACAACAATTTCTTAGTTTCATGTAAGAGGTTGATATCATTGCTAGCTAATAAGATATCATCCACATACAAAACAAGAAATATGAATTTCGAACTACATAGCTTGAGATATATGCAATCATCTATTTTATTCTCATTGAAGCCAAGAGACGTGATTTTCTCATCAAATTTCATAAACCATTGCCTGGAAGCTTGTTTCAAACCATATATTGACTTTCTCAACTTGCATACCATATTTTCTTCTCCTTGCTTAATGAAACCAGCTGGTTGTTCCATGAAGATTTCTTCCTCCAAATCACCATTCAAGAAGGCTGTCTTTACATCCATCTGATGAAGCTCCAGGTCATAATGAGCCACCAGTGCAAGAATTACCCGAAGTGAGTCCTTTGTTGAAATTGGTGAAAAAGTTTTTGTATAATCCACCCCTTCAGTTTGTGTGTAACCCTTTGCCACCAACCTCACCTTATGTCTTTCAACCTTTCCACGTGAGTCTTTCTTTGTTTTAAAAACCCATTTATTTCCTATTGGTTTAATATTGGCTGGTGCAGGAACTAAAATCCATACATGATTTGTTTGCATGGATCTCAATTCTTCATGCATTGCTTCCAACCATTTATCAGATTGCGAGCTGTCCATCGCTTCTTGGTAAGTGGCCGGATCATCAGACACACCCTCATTCATTTCAACCTCATGATAATACACCACATAGTCATCAGGGATGGCTGACCTTCTGACTCTTGGTGGTAATACCCTTCTATCATTTATCACCCCTTGCATTGAAGAACTCATTGGTACCTGAGATGAAGAAGCTACATTTATTGGACCAACATAAGAATTTAGTGGCACACCATTTGTATTTGTTTTGATTATTTCATCTTGATAATTAAAATCTTCAAGTTGAAAATCCAGTGTGGGAGGTTGCTACAACTCCATTGAACCTTCAAAATTTTGATCTTCACGAACACTTCTTTGCTCTTCAAAGTCAAAGGATGGCAATGTTTGTGAACTGCTCGATACTTCCCCATTCTCAATAAACCTGGCACTATTGGATTCAAAAATTCTGTTTGAAAGGTTTGGTGCATAGAATCTGTAGCCTTTAGATTTATCAGGAAACCCTACAAAATGACAAGAAATGGTTCTAGGATCCAATTTCTTCTCATTAGGATTATACATCCTTGCCTCTGCACTATAGCCCCATATATGTAGATGATTCAAACTTGGCTTCCTACCAGTCCACATCTCGAAAGGAGTCTTGCAAACTAATTTACTAGGAACACGGTTTAAAATATAGTTTGCCATTTTTAAAGCTTCTCCCCACAAGTGTTGTGGAAGTGTTGAACAACTCATCATACTTCTCACCATATCCATCAGTGTCATATTCCTTCTCTCAGCCACACCATTTTGTTGTGGTGTGCCTGGAGTAGTGTACTGAGCCTGAATCCCACACTCTTCCAAATATTGCGCCAAAGGTCCTTTGGATTGACCCTTCTCTGTGTACCTGCCATAGTATTCCCCTCCTCTATCTGACCTTAGGATCTTTATGGACATTTCTTGTTGTTTTTCAACTTCGGTTTTGAACACTTTAAAGCAATTTAATACAGAAGACTTATCCGAGATTAAATAGAGATATGAAAATCTCGAAAAATCATCCATAAAAGTCACAAAATACACATTTCCACAAAGTGTTTTGGTTGGAAAAGGTCCACAGACGTCTGAATGAATAATCTCCAACAACTTTAGACTTCTAGTTAAAGTTTTCTTCTTAGAAATTATTAATTTTCCCTTAAAACACTCAATACAATTTGATAAGTCAAAGAAGTCTAAAGTCGGTAGGATATTATCCTTGACCAAGCGATCCATTCTAGTTTTCGAAATGTGTCCCAATCTTCTATGCCAAAGCATAGAAGATTTTTCATTTAAAAACATTCTTTTACTCGAACCCATTAAATCAACATTAAGGCAAGCAAAATCATTCACCACTGAACACAACAATTGCCAAAGATCATTGACTAGAAAACAAACTCCAAGAACATCTTTTGGATTATTTTTCAAGTAAATTATGATACTCTCATTGTCTCCATTGAAAGCCAAACCAGATTTTACAAGTTTTGAAACTGAAACTAAATTCCTTCTAAGTGAAGGTACGTAGAGTACATCAACTAATTCTAAAATAAAACCACTAGATAATTCCAGCTTAAGGTTGCCTACTGCTTCCACAACCACTTTATTGCCATTGCCAACGAAAACTTGAAAAACTTCACTTCTTGTAGTTGTGACTCCTCTTGTGAAACCCTGCAAAGAATTGGTGATATGAACCGAACACCCAGTGTCAAACCAACAAGTATTTGGAAGGACTTCAACAAGATTAGTTTCAAAACAAACAAAAATTTTAACAAAAATACCTTTCTTAATTTTCCAATTCTTGAGTTTCTCACAATTCTTCCTTATGTGTCCAATGTTTTTGCAAAAATAGCACCTTATGTTGTCCATAATTTCCTTATGATCCTTCGGTCCCTTAGAGGAAGAAGCAGCTATAGCAGTTCCTAGAGAAGAGTCTGGTTTAGAAGCCTTACCAGAATGAAACATTGGCCTCTTCCCTTTGTTGGTGTGCACCAAGTTCACAGCACCAAAGTTGGTGTTTCTTTTGAGCCTGCCTTCCTCTTGAGCACATATGGAAATTAGTTCATCCAATGACCATTTTTCCTTTTGTGTGTTGTAAGTGATCTTCAGTTGATCAAAGGATTGAGGTTATGAACAACAAAAGCATCATCAACCGGGACCTCTAATTCCTTCAATTTTGTTGCAGTGTCAACAAGCTTCAGTATGTGCTCCCTTACACTTTTGCCTTCATCAAACTTCAAACTGATCAGCGTCGTCATCAATTCACCCATCTCGGCTTTCTCGGACTCTTTGAACTTTGCTCTAATTGAATCCAGAAAATCCTTAGCTTTGTCACATGCAGGTATCCCACCTCTCACAGTCTCCCTCATGGTTCTTCTCATCACCATGAGCGACATCCTGTTGGCTTTCTGCCACTTTTCATGCTTCAAACGTTGCTCAACAGTCGAAGTGTCAGTCAGCGGTGAAGGTTTACCCTCTCTCAGCGCTAAATCGAGATCCATCAGGCCCAGCAAAATCTCAATGTCTTGTTTCCACCTTTTGAAGTTTCCTCCATTGAGAGGCTCGATCCATGAAAGGCTAAGTGCAGATGATGTTGCTGAGGCAGCCAAATAAAACATTAAATGCAATTTTTAATTTCATGCATCACTTACACATGTTTATATATCCCTTTTTGGTCAGAAATATAAACACCCCTTAAAAGTCATCATGTATATTTTGACCACTTCAATCATCTTTTATCACAGACATATCAAGTCTTTGGACAAGATAATTACAAGATTATACAAGGAATGATTCATACAAACCTTATGCATTTTATATATTCTTTCCTTTGGAAAAGAGTATGAACATGCAATGAATCTTTATACCCTTCTTTGCCAGAATATACATCCAAATCATTCACTTTGGTGAATTCAAAATATTATGGTAAGTGCTGCATGACATTAAAAGAACTTTTGAGGCAAAACACCCTCATGCATTTTATTGAAAGTATCGGTGCTGTCATATGTTGTCGGATGAAATAATGGAAAGCATGGATGGTGTGCAACTGCATTTTGAGAAGTTGTTGAAGCTTTGGAATCCAACTTGGCAACTTCTCTAGAGGCCCCTTCAAGTAGAGAAACCGAATAGATTCGGGTGGAGTTGAAATGGATTGCAGGTCAAGGACTTCATCTTCACTTATTGTGCTTACTTCTAGAGTTTCAAGGTGGTTCATCTTTTCAATCGAAGCACATAGAGCTTGTCCATATTCACGTTTCAAGTTTTTCAGGCCCAACTTTCGCAGCTGCCTCAACTTTTCCAATGCTTTAATTAGGTTGATTCCGCCGTGATTTGTTTCCACATGGTATAACTTTTGCAAAGCTTGTAAGCATCCAATACCATCATGTACTTTCACTCCTCGTTCGTAACTGATCATGCTGAAATCTATGCTGGGGTCAGTATAATGGGCCAAAAGATGTCGCAACCTTAGAAGCTTATTGATCTTGGCTGGTATTTCATACACCAGAGACTGTTTTAAATCCAGGGTTTCTAAGTTTTGCAGATTACATATGGACTCTGGAAGCAACTTCACCTTTGTATTCCTTAGGCTTAAGTACTTCAAGAGATGCAAATCCCCCACATACTTCGGAAGATGATTCAGGGGAGCATCTGCAAAATCCAATATTTTCATAAGTTTAAAGTTTCCACTCAGTGTACTGAGAAAAGACTCGGGCCATTGTTCTCGGTTGAAAGTAAATAAAGAACGAATGCGAGACTGTTCAATGATTCCCAAGGCATCATACGGCGTGCTGTCTATCAAGAGGCGTCGAGTTACTGGCTTTAATGTTGACTCATTTTCTGATAACACATGACAGAAATTTGAATCCACCACTTTTCTAAGGAGCACTTCACGCATCAGATCATGGACTCGACAGCTTCTAGCTTTCCCATCGATCCAAACCTGTGACACTTGCACCAGGCTTCTATGTATCAGTTCAGTCAAGTATTCCTCTGCAACCTCTTCTAGTGTCTTGCCCCTCTTCGGTTTCACAAAGCCTTCAGCGATCCACAACCGAACTAGTCTTATGCAACTAATTGAGTAGTCCTCGGGAAAGATGCCAAAGTACAAGACACATGATTTGAGGTGATACGGTAGATGATGATAGCTGAAGGATAGAATTCTTGTGAGGCTTGTAAGGTGGGGATTGCTTTCTAACTCTGAACTTAAGCTATTGTATAACTTCTGCCATTCAGACACAACTTTAACTTTTGTTGACAGCAGACCACCTATGGAAACAATTGCCAAAGGCAATCCTTCGCACTTCCTCACGAATTCAAGAGACAAATCTTTCAAATCTGCAGGGCAGTTCCCCTCCAATTCATATTGAAATGCCCTTCTACAAAACAATTTCCATGCCTTGTTTGGAGGCAGAGGTTGCAAACGGTAAACATGAACATAAGAAGACTTTTTGCAAAAATCAGCAACATCTTTAATCCTTGTGGTGATCACTATTCTTCCGCCTTTATTATCAGGTAAAGCATGTTCTATCGCCTCCCAAAAATTTACTTTCCATACATCATCAAACACAATCACGCACCTCTTTTGCTGCAGCAGTTCTCTTGATTTTCTAATTAAAGATTCTTTTTCCATTGTATCAATGCCCTCCGGGGTATATTCCTTCCTGGCCTTGTAGAATTGCATTACCATCTGCCTCAGAAGATCCTCCACCTTCTACGTCTGAGACACTGTAATCCAAGCATGGCAATCAAAGTGTTCGATCACCTTTTGGTTGTCATAGACTTTCTTGGCGAGAGTGGTCTCACCAAGTCCTCCCATGCCAACCACTGATATTACTTCACGGTATTCGCCTCTTGATGCTTTTCCTACCAACCAACTAATCAGCTCATCTCTGGCAGATTCCACACCAACAACTTCAGCTTCCTCGATGAAAAGGGAAGCCACTCGAGGGTCATGCCACGAATCAACAATTTCTCCACTGCTTTGACCTTGCTGATCAATTGAACTAAGTCCATATCTTTCATGTCTAGCCTTGATTTCACTAACCAATGCTCTCATGCCCTCTATTTTTGAGGCTATTTCATCCTGTGGTTTCATTTTCTTCAGAAACCAAACAACTTTGTGGACAAAGCGAACGAATCCGCGGTCCTGATGGTGCCTTGTGACACGAAGCAAATACTCATCGATGACATCTTCAATGTAAAAAGCTGCTTCCCTTACTTGTTTGAACCAAGTTTTGGCACTGTCAGTCACCATGTCTCCTTCTGCTGCTGCTGCTGCTTTACCATCTGCATCCTTGAGAATGATCGGATGCTTTCAAGCTCATCTCTGAGAAAACCAACTTCAGCACGCACGTCTCTTGAAAGTTTCGCTTCTGTGGTGATGAGTAGTGAAATTAACTTATCGATCACAATGCATACAACTGATTCTGCCATTTTGTATCCTGCCTTTTCTGGCAGACAAAGTATCTATAACTGATGGAGAAAAATCTCTATATGAATTATAAACATTTTTTACTTCTGTGTGGCATATTTCTGGTTAGGTTGCAGACGACTTTCTGTGTGGAATATTTCTGGTTAGGTAATCCATCATATCATATTGCGGACTGTTCTGATTCAATTTTCAATAGGGATGTGCTATCCACACATCTCCTTTTTACTTCTTACACATCTTTTTGTTGATTTCTGTTCCTTGATCTTCTTCAATTCATCCGATCTGATGGCCGAAAATTAAAAAGATGTGTGACAAGTAAAAAGGGGTATGTGAATATCACACCCCTTTTCAATAATTTAAGGAGTGCTACTATATTATATACTGTGGAGTTGGGATGATATATGAGTGGATTAATTTGATCTTATCGATACAATGAGAAAGGAAAACTCGAATTAAGGAGATGGTTAACAATGCGATTGGAGAGGTCGTATGCAAAAAATAAAAGACTTTACATCTTTGCAATATAGTGACATAGTTCTTCAACAGCTGAGCTGGAAAATTGGTATGTTGCAGCAATAGAGGTCAACAAATGACACCAAACCAGCAAGGTTGCCTCTGGCTTTGCGTCAATACAATACCTATCCAACTCTCTTTTTTAAGTTTTTATAAATTAACAAACAAACAACAACCACTTTATATTTGGTAGGCCTGCCATCGTTCATCAAGCCTTTCAAATTTTCCTATCAAATGTTAGATTGACAATTTCTTACACGATCTGTTAACTCGACTTGAAATGATACAAAAATAATGAATTTCAAGTCAACATGTTAACTAATTAGGTCGATATCGAGTTACACGTTAAAAACCCATTACCCGCAGGTAACCAGTTTTAACATACTAAAAATAAGTTAGTTTGATGATTTTAAACTACTAAAAAACTTTTTGAATAAAATAGCCATTGTAGATTAACACTTATCTCTGGTAAAAACTTGATTCATTCACCTGAAGTTCAATGAAATTTTATTAGGTCATTTGAGCATTCTGAGTTTTAGGATGCAATACCTATTTATTTTCATTTTTTATTTTTGTAGAAAAACAATTTTATTCCAACAACCAGTAAAATTATAAGGAAAATGCTAGAAAGACCACTGGACTCGACGACACAAAGAAAACAGAAGAGAAAAAGCCCCTCCCGGTCAACCTGCAAGAGAAACTAGGATACCATAGCTAACAACCAAACTCTTAACCAAAACATGTCCCATTCCCATGCTTGGTTTCACAAGTTGCAATCAAGCATTCGACCAAAGAGAAAAGTTGGAATCACGCAGGGCGTGAGTTTCATATTCACCCCTTCTTGGTCCGACCTTGAAACGAAAACGAACATTTTGTATATGTTCAACAATCCAATAATGTTGGCCATTTTTTGGATCCATTTGTCGCGTGAACTCCTTTGGCATGTCATAGAAATAAAGATATGTCAGATTCCGGAGATGGTGGATGCCAGAGGGCACCTCCTTCAGTTGTGGGGAAGGTCCAACGTGAAACTCTTGCAGAAGAGGCATGACCCCATCGTCTATGATCAACGAATTTAGTCCCTCCATTTCCCTGAGTCCTAGCACTCTAAGTTTCTGAAATCCTCCTTCCTCAAAATGCAGCTGCACACCATCATAGGCATTGATAGCCAAAACTAGCTCCAACAGATTAGGTAGATTTTGAAGGGCTTTTAGTGGGGAATCTCTTAACCTTGACCAAAAAATGCCTACCCTGATGAGGTGTTGAAGATTTGAAATCCAACCTGGCAACTGCTCTAAACGCCCTATCAAGCCGAGAGAACGAATAAATTGTGGTGGAGTTGAAATGGATTCTAGATCAATGACTTCATCTTCATTTATTGCAGTTAAACGTAGAGATTCAAGGTGGTTCATCTTTTCAATAGAAGCACACACAGCCCTTCCATCTTCACTTTTCAAGTTTTTTAGGCCTAACTTCCGCAGCTGTCTTAACTTTCCCAATTCTTTGATTAGCCTGATCCCTCCATGATTCACCTCCACATAGGACAATTTTTGCAAAGCTTGTAAGCATCCAATACCTTCATGTATCTTCACTCCTTTTTCCATATTCAAGAACAAACCCACGTCGTAGTTGTAGTCACGATGGTGGGCCAAAAGATACCGTAGCTTAACAAGCTTATTGATCTTGGCTGGTATTTCATACACCAGAGACTGTTTTAGATCCAGGGTTTCCAAGTTTTGTAGATTGCCTATGGAGTCTGGAAGCAACTTCACCTTTGTATTCCTCAGGCTTAAATACGTCAAGAGATACAAATCCCCCACATATTTTGGAAGTTGATTGATTGGAGCATCCGTGAAATGCAATACTTTTAGAAGTTTAATGTTTCCACTCAATGTATCGAGAAAAGACTCGGGCCATTCTTCTAGGTTGAAAGTAAATACGGAACGAATATGAGATTGTGTAATGCTTCCCAGGGCTTCAGAGGGATTGATGTCCATTGAGAGACGTCGAGTTGTTGGTTTAAAAGTCGACTCGTCTTTTGATAACACATGACAAAAGCTCGAATCCAACCCCTTCTTAAGGAGGATGTCGTGCAATAGATCATGAACTCTACAACCTCGAGCTTTTCCATCAATGTAAACTTCTAAAACTTGAACCAGGCTTCTGTGAATTAGCTCCATCAAGTATTCCTTTCCAACCTCTTCTAGTGTCTTGCCCCTCTTCGGTTTCACAAAACCTTCAGCGATCCACAACCGAACTAATCTTATGCAACTAATTGAGTAATCCTCGGGAAAGATGCCAAAGTATAATACACACGATTTTAGGTAATACGGTAGAAGGTGATAGCTGAGGGATAGGATTCTTGTGAGGCTTGTAAGGTGGGGATTACTTTCTAACTCTAAACTTAAGCTATTGTATAACTTCTGCCATTCAGACACAACTTTAACTTTCGTTGACAGTAGACCACCTATGGAAACAATTGCCAAAGGTAGTCCTTCGCATCTTTTGACGATGTTAAGAGACAACTCTTCCAACTCTTCAGGACAATTTCCCTCCAATTCAAACTGAAATGCCTTCCTACAAAACAATTCCCATGCCTTGTTTGGAGGCAGAGGCTGCAAGTGATGAACATGAACAAAACATGATCTTTTGCAAAAGTTGGCAACATCTTGAATCCGTGTAGTGATAAATATTCGTCCGCCTTTATTATCGGGTAAAGCATGTTCTATAGACCCCCAAAAATCTACTTTCCACACATCATCAAACACAACAACGTACCTCTTTTGCTGCAAATACTCTCTTGATGTGCTAATCAGGGACTCCTCATCCATTGTGTCAATTTCCTCTGGGAAACGCTCCTTCCTTGAACTGTAGAACTTTTTGATTACCGTCCTCAGAAGATCCTCAACCCTGTACGACTGGGACACCGTAATCCAAGCATAGCAATCAAAGTGTGCCATCACCTTCTTCTGGTCATATACTTTCTTGGCAAGAGTGGTTTTCCCAAGTCCTCCCATACCAACCACTGATATCACTTCACGTCTCGGTGCTCCTTCTACCAACAACCGAGTTAGCTCATCTCTGGCACATTCAATCCCCACGATTTCAGCTTCCCCAATGAAAAGGGAAGCCACTCGAGGGTCGTTCAACGGTAGAGTCTTTTCTCCACTGCTCTGGCCTTGCTGATCAAGGGATTTGAATCCATATCTTTCACTTCTCTCCTTGATTTCACGAACCAAATCTTTTATACCGTCAACTTTCAAAACTATCCCATCCTGTGATCTCATTTTTTTAGCCAACCGGATAATTTTGTGGAAAAAACGAAGGAATCCATGGTGTTGATGATGCCGTAAGATGCGGAGCAAATATTCATCAATGACATCTTCAATGTAAAAAGCTGCTTCTCTTACTTGATTGACCCAAGTTTTGACACCGTCATTCCCCGTCTCTCCATCTGCTGCTGCAGCCTTAGCATCTGCTTCCTTGAGGAATGATCGGATGCTCTCGAGTTCATCTTTGATGAAACCAACTTCAGTACGTGCATTTCTCGAAAGGTTTGCTTCTGCGGTGATGAGTAGTTGAATTAACTTGTCGATCACAAAGCATACAATGTGTTCTGCCATTTTGTATCCTTACCTTTTCTGGTAGACAAAGCATCTATAATTGATTAATATTTGCTCAATTATATGAAATTTTGAACATTTTAGAAATCTGTGTGCAGTATTTCTGGTTAGGGCGCAGATGGAAGATGATCCTCTCCGGATCCATTTTGTCGAATTCCTAGAATTCCCACGTTCATCGTTTATCGTGCCGTTAGTTTTCTTCAGATACTATTTTTGTTTAATTTTAAATAAAAAATGTTAAATAATTTATGATCGCACAATGTATAATGAATTGCTAAGATGTAAGAATCTCTAACATTCCCAAATTTTGAATCCGATAGGATCCGAATCCTTTGCAGACGACTTTCTAGACTGCAGGGTGAATTAAAATATCAAAGTGATGTGATAAGGCAGCAATTGGCTCATATTGAATTATGATGGGATAAGGCAGCAATTGGCTCATATTGAATTAGGTAATCCATAAGGAGTCCACCAAATCAGAAAATTCGTGTTGTTGAAATTTGATTCAACGATTACAAATAGAGACCCATTTTAAAATTTATAATAACTTCAATTGTTTGATCAAATTTCAACGGTACGGATTCCTTAATTTAATGGATTAGGAGGAAGAGATCCATAAATGATCCATTTCCAATCCATCATATCATATTGCAAACTTGTTCTGATTCAATTATCAATAATTCAAGAACTACTGGTATACGATGGAAGGGAATCCAAAGAGAATCTAGTTTCGTATATTATGCCCTGGACTTGGAATGATGTATAAGGAGAAATTTTTTGGTGTGACTAAAATAGGGAACAGAGCATCACATGCTATTATACAAGGCACACCAAAAGAGTGAGGTTGCACCAGCTGGCAGCTGGGATTGACTAGTAATTGCATGCTTAATGGTTTGCCTTACCAAAGCCAACAAGGTTGCCTGTGGCTTTGCATCAATAGTAATACCTACCCAAACTCTCTTTTTTTTTCTTTTTTTCTTTTTTTTTTTTAACCAAGAAGAGTGTGATATTTTCATTCATTTATAGAAGAGCATTATAAATATATCATGAAAAATTTGGTTTAAAAGGGTAGACTTCAACTACTCATCTGAGCTCATTGGAAACCGCATGATTACAATGTGAAACTTCATGTTACAGGATGATCATATGAGAACAAAATCTCAAGCCATAAATTGTAATAGAGAGTACGATGCTCATAGGTCTATCACATCACTTAATGACCACCATGATTCCAAAGCAACAAATTAATAAAGTAAATCCTGCAAATCAAAAATCTCCACCCTTCATACATAGATTCAGAAGAGGTGCACAACCACGAAAATTAATTAAAATCAAGCACTCTCCTATAAACAAACAACCACCATTTTATACTTAGTAAGCATGCCGTCATTCATCAAGCCTTTCAAATTTTCAATTCAAAATTATCATATTTTTTTTAATAGAAGAAGGCCTTCAACACATATGGTCATATCTCTCTATTAAGAGAGAATTTTCTATGTGTTCAAAATACGGACGGCACCCCATATGTTATTGTACTAGGTGTTGGGAAGTTTTCTTTTTCAAGTGTTTCTCTACTTGCATAAAGACATATGACGTAGATGTCCGTGTTTCGGACACTAAAAAATTTCTCTCTATTGTAGATGTGGTACAAATGTGATATGAAATGTGACAAAAGTAGTATTTGGATGAAAATTACATCTTTACCCCCAAAAAGAATGAAATTTCTTTCCTTTTGTTATTATTTAGTAGCTCAGCTAGCACCACCTCAATGGTCAATGCCTGCCTACCTCTTCTGTGATGAAAAATGGTAAGATTTAGTTTGCCAAATCATGTTCTTCAATCTTATTACTGTTGAGAATGAATCCTACATTGATAGAATGAGGAACCTTACATGTACTTATAAGTAGTTGGGCTACTCCCCATAATGCCAATTGATTTTATGGTGGAACCCCAACTTCTTTATGTTATCAGAGCAAGTTGTCCTATATGTGAAATTCAACGGCCACACGTGCTCTACGCCACCCTATTTGTGTTGTCTATGTTTTCGGATTGAAAATTTGTCACACGTGAAGGAGCATGTTGAGAATGAATCTCATTGATGAAAGGAGGAACCTTGTATAGTTGAACTACTCCCCATATTACCTATTATTTTTATGATGAAACTTTGACGTTCTTCAATTACTTTTCTCAATTAGTTTAATTGTTGATTTAGGGACAAAACTCACAAAAAAAGTTGAAGGGATTTTTCATTTTTACAACAAAGATTTGAGGTAAATAGTTGCCATTTATCTTTGTAAAAACTTGATTCATTCACCTAAAGTTCAATGACATTTTATTATGACATTTGAGCGTTTAAGGCGACGATACCTATTTATTTTTAATTTTTATAAACAAACAGTTTTATTACAACCACCAATAAAATTATAAGGAAAATGCTAGGAATGCCACTTGGCTGGCCGACACATAGAAAATAGAAGAGAAAAAGCCACTCCCAGTGAACCTGCAAGAGAAACTAGGATACCAGAGCTAACAACCAACTCTTAACGGCCCCTAAACCTCTAACCAACTCTTAGCATCTGCTTCCTTGAGGAATGATCGGATGCTCTCGAGTTCATTATTGATGAAACCGACTTCAGTACGTGCATTTCTCGAAAGGTTTGCTTCTGCGGTGATGAGTAGTTGAATTAACTTGTCGATCACAAAGCAGACAATGTGTTCTGCCATTTTGTATCCTTCCCTTTTCTGGTGAACAAAGCATCTATAATTGATGAATATTTGCTCAATTATATGAAATTATGAACATTTTAGAATTCTGTGTGCAGTATTTCTGGTTAGGTTGCAGACGGCAGAGGATCCTCTCTGGATCCACTTGGTGGGAATTATAGAGATCCTCACATACTAATCATTCATCGTACATCGTACGGTTAGTTTTTGTCAGATACTATTTATGTTTAATTTTAAATGAAAACGTCAAATAATTTCTGACCGCACAATGCACAATGAATGACTAAGATATGAAGATCTCTAACATCCTCACATTTTGAATCCGAATGGATTCCAAATCCGTTGCAGACAACTTTTTGAATTGCAAGGTGAATTAAACTGTGGAAGTGATGTAATAAGGCAGCGATTGGCTCATATTGAATTATGATGTGATAAGGCAGCGATTGGCTCATATTGAATTAGGTAATCCATAGGGGAAGTTCGTGCCATTAAAATTTGATCAAACGGTAACAAATAGGGATTCACTTTAAAAATTATAATAAATTTAGTCGTTTGATCAAATTTCAACAGCACTGATTCCCTAATTTGGTTGATTATGAGGAAGAGATCCAGAGAAGATCCATTTTCAATCCATCATATCATATTGTAGACTTGTTTTAATTCAATTTTCAATAATTCAAGAACTGCTGGTATATTATGGAAAGGGATCCGAAGAGGATCCCTTCCACCTAATCGTCCTCATCAAACAATCTGGATCCTTAAAATTTGATCCAACAGCTAATATATAGAGGCCCACTTTAAAAGGTATAATAACTTTAGTTGTTAGATCAAATTTCAAGAGTCACGATTGTTTGATGAGGAGAATTAGGTGGAAGGGATTCAGAGATGATCCATTTCCATATATTATGCCCTAGACTTAGAATGATATATGAGAAGAAAATTTTCAATGTAATTGAAATACAGGACAGAGCACCACATGTCATTATACAAGGCACACCTAAAAAGTGAGATCAAACCAACCATTGCACCAGCTGGGATTGACTAGTAATTGCATGGTTAATGGGTTGCCTTACCAAAGCCGACAAGGTTGGCTGTGGCTTTGCATCAATAGTAATACCTACCCAAACTCTCTTATTTATTTTTTATTTTTTTTTAACAAGAAGAGTATGATATTTTCATTCATTTATAGAAGAGTATTATAAATATATATATATATATATATATATATATATATATATATCATGAAGAATTTGGCTTCAAATGGGTCTTTATAAACTAGATCTAAAAATATTACAATAAGCATCACTAATTGCAAAGCAATGAGTAGACTTCAACCACTCATCTGAGCTCACTGGGAACCACATGATTACATAGATAAAATGTGAAACTTCACGTTACAAGGTGATCATGTGAGAACAAAATTTCAAACCATAAATTGTGATAGGGAGTACGATGCTTATAGGTCTATCGCATCACTTAATCAGCACCATGATTCCAGAGCAACAAATTAATGAAGTAGATCATGCAAATAAAAAATCTCCACCCTTCATACATAGATTCAGAAGA
This sequence comes from Pyrus communis, assembly GCF_041283825.1. Classification (NCBI taxonomy): domain Eukaryota; kingdom Viridiplantae; phylum Streptophyta; class Magnoliopsida; order Rosales; family Rosaceae; genus Pyrus; species Pyrus communis. The sequence continues at coordinate 3,318,348 of NC_142565.1, forward strand.
GGTAGTACAACCAAACAAAAATTAAAATCAAGCACTCTCCTATAAACAAACAACCACCACTTTATACTTGGTAGGCCTGCCGTCATTCGTCAAGCCTTTCAAATTTTCAATTCAAAATTATCATATTTTTTAATAGAAGAAGGCCTTCAACACATGTGATCACACCTCTAGTAAGAGAGAATTTTTAATGTGTTCAAAATACGTATGGCACCCCATATGTTATTGTACTAAGTGTTGGGAAGTTTTTTTTTTTTTTTTTTAAAGTGTTTCTCCATTTGTATAATGACATATGATGTAGGTGTCCGTGCTTCGGACCCTAAAAGAATGGGAACTTTAACGAAAAGCTTCTGATACTATTCACTTTAACGAAAAACCACATTTTTACACTAAAAAGTCAATTTTGGTACTATTCACTTTACCCTTTATTTTGTGCTTATCGTTAAAACTTAAAGTTTTTAAGCCATTTTCATTTGTTTTCCTTAAAAAAATTTCTCTTCATTGTAGATGTGGTACAAATGTGATACGAAATGTGATAAAAGTAGCATTTTGATGAAAATTACATCTTTACCCCCAAAAGGAATGAAATTTCTTTCCTTTTGTTATTATTCAGTAGCTCAGCTAGCACCACCTCAATGGTCAATGCCTGCCTCTTCTATGATGAAAAATGGTAAGATTTAGTTTACTAAATCATGTTCTTCAGTCTTATTATTGTTGAGAATGAATCGTATATTGATGGAAGGAGGGACCTTGCATGTACTTATAAGTAGTTGGGCTACTCCCCATAATGTCAATTGATTTTATGGTGGAACCCCAACTTCTCCATGGTATCAAAGCAAGTTGTCTCACGCGTGAAACCCAACGGCTACACGTGCTCTACGTCACCCCATTTGTGTTGTCTACGTGTTCAAATTGAAAATTCATCACACGTGAGGGGCGTGTTGAGAATGAATCTCATTGATGGAAGGAGGAACCTTACATAGTTAGACTACTCTCTATGTTGCCAATTGGTTTTATGATGGAACCTTGACTTTCTTCAATTGTTGTTCTCAATTAGTTTAATTGTTAATTTAGGGACAAAACTCACTAAAAAAAATTTGAATGGATTTTTCATTTTTACAACAAAGATTTGAGGTAAATAGTTGCCATTTATGGTTGTAAAAACTTGATTCATTCACATAAAGTTCAGTGAAATTTTATAATGACATTTGAGCATTCTAAGTTTAAGGCGACGATACCTATTTATTTTTAATTTTTATAAACAGACAGTTTTATTGCAACCACCAATAAAATTATAAGGAAAATGCTAGGAAGGTCACTCGACTGGACGACACAAAGAAAACCAAAGAGAAAGAGCCACTCCCAGTCAACCTGCAAGAGAAACTAGGATACCAGAGCTAACAACCAACTCTTAACGACTCCTAAACCTTTAACCAAAAACTGTACAAAAAGAGACCATCCCATTCCCATGCTTGGTTTCACAAGTCGGAATCTTCTACCAAAAAGAAAAGTTGGAATCACGTAGGGCGTGAGTTTCATATACAACCCCATCTTGGTCCGAACTTGTAACTAAAGCGGACATCTTGTATATGTTCAACAATCGAATGTTGCAATCCATTAGTTGGATCCATATGTCGTTCAAACTCCTTTGGCATGTCAAAGAAAGCAAGATATCTCAGCTTTCGGAGACGGTGGATGCCAGAGGGCACCTCCTTCAGTCGTGGGGAAGGTCCAATGTGAAAGTCTTGCAGAAGAGGCATAACCCCATTGTCTATGATCAATGAATTTAGTCCCACCATGTCCCTGAGTTCCAGATGCCTCAGCTTCTGAAATCCTCCTTCCTCAAAATGTAGCTGCACACCATCATATGCATTGATTTTCAAAACTAGCTTCAACAGATTAGGTAGACTTTGAAGGGCTTTTAATGGGGAATCTCTCAACCTTGACCAAAAAATCCTTACCCTGACGAGGTGTTGAAGATCTGAAATCCAACTTGGCAACTGCTCTAAACGCCCTATCAACAGAGAGCACGAATAAATTGTGGTGGAATATTTCTGCTTAGGTTGCAGATGACTTTCTAGATTGCAAGGAGACCGAATCTATGAAAGTGATGTGATGAGTCAGCATTTGTCTCAACCATTTAATCGAATTAGAGAGGTGATTAACAATGCGATCGGACATGAAGAAAAAGAATGTTTACATCTTTGCAATATAGGCAGCTGAGCTGGAAAATTGCTGTGTTGTAGCAATAGCAGTCGTTGAGGTCAACAAGTGAGACCACACCAACCATTGCACCAGGTGGGTTTGACAAATAAACAAACAACCCCTATTTTATATTTGGTAGGCCTGCCATCATTCATGAAGCCGTTTACATTTTATCATCTTTCACAGATATTTTTCAGTGTGCTCAAAACATCAAAAAGTATATAGTATTTGTATCATGACATATGGTACAACTACTGTTTTGAGCACGTTAAATTTTTTTTCAATCTCTCTAATAGAATTAGGATCCATATACATGTGCATCTCATTTTTATTAGATAACGGCCCCTTATGCAAAAAGATCTCTATTTTTTTCAAAAAATGGGGATTAAGTGTGGCGCTTACTCCATATCGAACTTTAACAATCCGAATCGTTTATTTTATAAGTCTCGATTCATAAATAATCCTTGCAAAAATTCAATTCAATCCGAAACCATTTGCATATTTAATTATCAAGATAAAATTTCATTGTTTTTTATAAAACAAAGTATTGTGAAGCAAGGTTTCGAGTTCGAGTCTTGTGAATGGAGAAGCCAGTATTGGGAGAGCTTGCCCCCGAATGGGGTCCGACCCGACTCGAGGGATTAGTCCTCGCCTACGTGTGGGGATACCCTGGATTCATCCAAAAAAATATTCGTTAATTTCTTTGAACTCAATTAAATGTCTTCAACATTTCCGATTTGGCTAATATTTTGTAAGGATGATTTATGAAGTGCAACTTGAAAAATAGAAGGTTTGGATCGTTGAAGTTCGATATGGTGTGTACTCTACAACTAATCCTCATTTTTATAAAGTAGGAAGAAAAAAAAAGGAATCACTTCCCTTAAAAGTTTCTACGGTTACAAATACAGTATGAAAAATATGATAAGAAAAGCATTTGATTCAAAAATACATCTTTACCCCCAAAAAGAATGAAATTTCGTTCTTTTTGTTATTACTAGCATATGGGCATATATAAAGTGTGAGGAAAAAATTTATTTTTGTTTTTTTAAATAGAAGGAGAGAGGAACAAAGTGATAGAAAATGGGGAAGTGAGAAGTTTTTTTTTTGTTTTTAAATTTTTATTTTTTTTAATTAGAGATATGTTAGGATTATATGTAGGTGAGGTTTTGAAAAAAAAAAGTAAAATTTGGTTGTGCGAAATTACATTTTTGTCTCATATTTCTTATTCATGTTTTGTTTTAATTAGATGATTAAACTGATAATTTTATAGAATTTTGGTTGATAATGAATATTTTATTAATTAGTAAAAATAGGAGGATTATGTTTGTACGCCAACAAAAGATGCAAAAATCGAAACTGGCAGGTGCCAATCATAAACAGACCAAAAGTTTCTGTAAGCAAAACTGCAAAACACACACTTCCCTCGCAGGGCTCTCGAATCTCACTCTACCCCTCCACGCCAACCAACTGCCAACCCAAAACCCTCCCACTACAGCTCGAGACCCGGACCCGCGAACCCACTCCGACCCAACGCGAAACAAGCCCACCGGAGTCACCGCGATGAGACTGATTGTGCCACTCCAAGGCGTCGTCCAAGGCAGAGGCGGCCTCATCCTCGGCTCTCTAATCCCTTGTGCTCTCTATTACTGCCTCCAGCTCTACCTAAAACGACGCCGACCCTCCAAACCCGATCCACCTTCCCCCTCCCAGTCCTCCTCCAACCTGGCGGAGCTCCCCAGAACGCTGTCGCGGTCCAGCTTGTCCACCCGCGGGTCCATGGGACGGGTCCGGATATCCTCCCGGGCGAGCTGGGTTGCGAAGCCCAACGACTCGCCGTACTATATCGGATTGGACAGGGCTTCGGAGGACCCGTACGATAGGGTGGATAATCCGGATGGGGTTATTCAACTCGGATTGTCCGAGAACAGGGTGAGATTTTGTTGGGTTTTGTGTAATTTATATTTTCGCAGGGGACTTTATGTAAAGTTCGACTTTTTAATTTTCTGGGGTGTGGTTGCAGCTGTGTTTGGATTTGATTGAGAAATGGGTTTCGGAGAATTTGATGGAATCGATTGTGGGAACGGAGGGTGGTCATTTCAGCATAAGTGGGATTGCAGCGTACCAGCCGTTTGATGGAATGACTGAGCTGAAAGTGGTATGATTGTTTCTAATCTCTGAAACATTGTTGGATAATTTAGTGAGATGGTACTTTAATACGGTATAATCGCTCTTCTGATATAGTTTCGGTTGCGTAATTTGTAGGATAGTGTTATTTACACGCCCATTTTTCCAATGGCCGAAAATTGAGAGGGAGAAGTAAAAATTGGTGTGTGGATAGCACTACCCAATTTGCAAAGTGCTATGCTACATTGCTTTGAATTTTCGTAGCCGATCGTTCTTTCATCATATTGATTCATGAGAGTGAAGCATGTGGCCTGCAAATATTTGTGGCTGTAGTCATTCTAGGTTCTGATTTTGAAGAATATTTTAGGAAATATGATTCAATTCTATGACTTTTGAAAAGAAGTGCAACTGTGTTGGATTGTTAGTGTTGTTAAATTTCATGTAAATGATAAAAAATAAAAATCCTCTTTCTGGATTTGCAGGCTATGGCGAGTTTTATGTCTCAGATCATGGGAAGATCAGTGTCATTTGACCCATCCCAAATAGTGTTAACATCTGGTGCAACACCCGCAGTCGAGATATTAAGCTTCTGTTTAGCAGACCATGGAAATGCATTTCTCGTTCCCACACCTTATTATCCTGGGTAATATTTGTCAGTCTCTTTGAAACTCAGTATTGCTAGAACCCATTTTCCTAGTCAATGCAGATATCATAATTGTTTGCACAAATCTTCTGCAGCAGTTAATTAGACAAACACACTTGCAGTTTTGACAGGGATATGAGATGGCGAACAGGAGTGGAGCTGATTCCTGTCCACTGTCGCAGCACTGACAACTTCACTTTGAATATAACTGTTCTAGATCAAGCATACGGTCAAGCTAGAAAACGAGGAGTGAAGGTGCAGGGAGTTCTCATTTCTAACCCTTCGAATCCTGTGGGTAATTTACTTTCAAGGGAAATGCTGTGCAGTCTTCTAGATTTTGCCCAAGAGAAGAACATCCATATCATCTCTGATGAAATATTTGCCGGGTCTATGTATGGAAGTGAGGAGTTTGTGAGCATGGCAGAAATTGTTGACTCAGAAGATTTTGAGAAGAGCAGGGTTCACATAATATATGGTCTTTCAAAAGACCTATCTATTCCAGGATTTAGGGTTGGGGTTTTATATTCATATAATGAGAGTGTGTTGGCTGCTGCTAAAAAGTTAACAAGATTTTCTCCCATTTCTTCTCTGACCCAGCGGCTTATTATTTCGATGCTTTCAGATACAAGATTCATTCAGGAATACCTACAGATCAACAAAAAGCGGGTAAAAGATTTGTACGATTTATTTGTGGCTAGTTTGCAACAATTAGGAATCAATTGTGCAAAGAGCAGTGCTGGTTTATACTGTTGGGCTGATATGAGTGGATTAATTCGCTCTTATGGTGAGAAGGGGGAACTTGAGTTATGGGATAAGCTGTTGAACATTGCCAAGATCAATGTGACTCCTGGTTCAGCCTGCCATTGCATAGAACCAGGATGGTTCAGATGTTGTTTTACTACTTTGACTCCAAAAGATGTTCCTGTAGTTATAGACCGGATCCGGAAAGTTACTGAAACAATTAAATCTTCTAGTTAGTTGAAGTTTTTTTCAAATTTGTTGCTATAAAGCTCTTTGGGTGCTTTTGGCGTTGTTCTCTAAGTCAAAGCTGATATAACTCTAGTAGAGGGGTATGTTGTGGATAATCACAGATTTGATATTGAAGTTACACACACATTCAAGCGTAGCTCGCTTGAGGTATTTGCATAGTACGAAATTTGGTACATATTGGACAGCTATATACTTTTCATCATCTGGAGGGTTGACTGGAAGCTGCGTAGCTCGCTTAAACTCTAAGCAGTGTTTTTCTTCACATCAGTTTTAGTGTCGGCAAGTTCTTCCTCTTGCTGTAGAGCCCTTCTATCACCTTGATTCCAGTTCCAAAGATACCGCATCCAAAACCTTTATTCTTCATGAGTTCCTGCCATTGATGCATTCAGGAAAGAGTAACAGTTTATGAAATCTTGGTGCTGTCAGAAGGAATGACCTACAGTTGATATATGTAATTCTCCTTCGTTTTCTGAATCTATATGAAACTAGTATTTGGTACAGCCATGTTTGTTCCGGAGTAGGTTAGAAACCAAATAAACTTAGAAAACAACAGTGAACGTAAGAGTAAGAACAGAAATTTACGATTGAGAAATTGTGTTTTCTCATTTGAACAGCTTTCCTCCTGCAACTACTCCGTCGACTCATCATTATCAGCTCTCCAAGTGTTCTCGGCCTCCTAAAAATAGCACTGCCATTACTTTCGCGATCAAAATATGTACTCTCTGCTTCTGTTGGAGCAAGAGAGGTTTTGTCTGATTGCCCCGTTTTTTCAAGAAATCCAGCATTGGCAGGAATCAGTGGAAAGAGGCATTCCAAAAACGAAGCCCCCATCAGGCTTGAAGCTCCAGTTGCATAGCTGCCAGTACTGCTGCCTGAATCTGATGCCGGTGAGGAAGGCGTCTTGGGCCAATCACGCTTATCTTCTGTTGGTGTGGTGACTCTGGTTTCATGTGCTGGAATAGCAGTAGAAAGTGCCACGGATGGAACAAGACAGTTTGCGAGTAGAGAAGGAGCTGAGCGAAATGAATCATCTGTTTCAAAATCAAATGCTTCAAACTCCAACTGAAGCATACTTTCTTCTCCATCGCCATTGTAATCTTCATGCTTACCATCATGATAATGTTGGTGAGAGGCAGCGCTTGTTGGAGGTGACGGGTAAGTGAGAAGCATCAGCGGCTGCAGAGGAGATACTGATTCCATTGTTGGTTCTGAGAAAGATGGTAGCGGTGTTCCTGGCTTTTCTTCCCATTCAAACGGGACACAGGCTATAAACTTGACCGGAGGGGGTGGAAATGAACAACTCGAAGAAAACTCCGGTTTCCAGTCTTTTTTGGCGATTCCCGGCCTTTCTTCCCATAGAAAAGGAACTGAAGGTGGCTCTCTTACCTGCTTCTTGTAAGAGTTTGCCATCAGACTCAGTTGCTTGTCTACCGATTAGGGTGTTGCAGTGCGTGTTTTATACTAAGGGGGTTTAAGGATTGACGCTGGTGGGTTAGAAATTTGCAACTAACATTTTTCAAGCTAACTGAACCATCTTCGAGTAGATTAGGCATACCTGCTCTGTGCTTGTATTATATTTTTCTACTTGATTTCAACTCGTTTAAACCTGGGAAAATGGGTACACATCATCGACCACTTGTGTTTACTGTATTCATTCAGAGCTTATTAGTAATTGATGGATTAGTTCACTTGATTTCATTTTGCTCTTTTCTGACCAAAAAGACAAGTGAAATGATCAGCCTCTTTATAAAGTAAGAGTAAAGCTGCGTACGATAGACATTTCTTTCTGACCGTCGCAAAGTGGAATGCCTTGTTGTCTTAGGGTCATTCTTTTTTATTTTTTCGATCTATAAGTTTGACTTGAAAAGATGCTCTTGCCCTTGAAAATGACGCACATAATGGTCCAAAGAATTTTCACCATAGTATCATTGACATACACTACATGGATGATGTGTGCAAAAGAAGCCCTTAAAATTTAAAACATCAAATGGTTATGATAAAATCCCCAAAATACCCACCAACTTGAGTGCATTTTGGCTCACCCTCTTACAGTGAGAGTGACTTTGACTTTTTCATTGTTTGTCGTTAGATTAGTTTAAATTTTGAATTTCGTGTTTTAAATCAATTAAACTTAACTAATCTGACGATAATTAATGAGAGTGAACAAAGTTGCACTCCGCCAACTTACAAGAAAAAGAAGGAAATAAAAAACATTTAGAAATCTTTACAGAGTAGGGAAATTAGAAACCAATCCTAAGAAGAAAAGGAAATTCATACCAGTCATAATCCTACGCTACTAAGTACGACCGCCCCCTTCGCAATATAAAACCACTCACATACTTGCCAAACCTCTTCACTAATAATCAAAACCTAATTAATTAAGAAGCTTAATCCCGAATCCCCAGTAAGAAGTAGAACTACGCCGCGAAGGCTTCTAGTTTAGTTGATCAAGAGCATTTACTTCTTCGTCCGAAGTCTCAAGTTCTCTTTTCCACTTCCCTAGTGTGATTGCCAAAGAAACAAAAAGATATTCAAGAACCCAAATATGGAGTCACGAAACGACATCAACATGGAGCCTCCACGCTGCGCAAAACGCTGCGGCTTCTTTGGCTCTGTGACAAACATGAACATGTGCTCAAAGTGCTACAGAGAGTGTCTAAAAGAAGAGCAGTTTGCTAAGCCTGCAGCCATAGTAGGTTTAGCTTCAGCGGACAAACCCCTCATTGTCTCAAACTCCACTGCTACCGCAGCTGTTATTTCTTCTTTGCCTTCACAATCATCACAAGGTTCTTCGGATTCGTCAGAGAAAAAGAGGTGCTTGAGCTGCAAGAAAAGGGTTGGACCCAAGGGGTTTGAGTGCCGCTGCGGCGGTGTGTTTTGTGGGAAGCATAGGTACCCTGAAGAACACTCATGCTGTGTGGATTACAAGAAGACTGGACAAGATCTTTTGACCAAGCAAAACCCTCTTTGCAATGGTGATAAGTTGGCTTGGAGGGTTTAGAATTTTAGGTGATCAACTTAATCTAGGAGGCATATCATTGTCTAGTTTAGTTGCTCAATTTCAAGTTTATAATTCTTTTCCCTTTGATTTTAGGTCATTAGTTATACATTGACACACATCATAATTGTTTGAGTTAATTGGCTTACAATCAAACCAGAAATTTAGTTATTACAATTTTTTTATGCATGATGCCTGATTTATATAAAGCAATGGACAAACCATCGATATAATATCGATATTGTCAATGGTGTATCAAAACATGTCATATCCCGGTCCGGGCGGAACCACTTCTCGGGCCCGACTTCACCGTAGCACGATATTGTTCGCTTTGAGCCCCCAACACACACCGAAATCAAGGCGTGTTGGGACGCCTTGATTTCGGTCGGAGTGTGTCAAAACATGTCAATACACAATAATGGAATCGATGACATGCATAGAAACAATCCGTCTCTTAGCCGGTAAAAGAACATCAAACACTCAGTACTCTCCAAACGCTCAGAACATATCAATCAAACACTTCTTTCCCTTGAGGTTATGTGTTTAATCCGCCCCTCCTACAGTATGATTCGTATCGGTACAAATGAAAAAAAAATCTCAAGATTCGATTTTTTAATTCAAAACAAACACACTCAATGCCCTATAGGCTATATGTTGTCTTTAAATGCCAAATGGTTCAATTTGAAGTGCTTTAACACATATCAAATATGTTGATCACATGAATGTCAATGAAGAATCTTACAGACACACACACACACACACACACACAAGTGGGGCAATGCATCGTTGCAATTATATGAATTTCACTATGTATTATAAGCAAAATGCCATTAGCTGGAGGATCAAACACTTTTTTATTCTATTTGTTTGAATTTGTGTGTTTGGTTTTTAGTCCTCTAGTGTTTGGGTCTGGCCGAGAGTTAGAGATTCAGCTCACATGTTCACATGAAGTCCTTCCTGGATTTATATGATTCAATTGGATAAATTCATTTTTTTATCGTCTTGCGGTTGCGAATGTAAGTTAGGTGAATTAATTTCGACCGTTTCATAAATTAGAGTAAGTTTTTTTTTTTTATTCAATTGATATTGGAGAAGAAAAATTCAAACTCGAAATTGCAAACTCTTATTAAGCTACAAATTCCATATCAAAAAATTATTTTTTATGAGCAGAAAATGTGCTTGAATAATGATTGATCATATTGAAAAAAAATTCCACTTTGACATAATTTTTTACTTGTATCTACTGTTCCTAATAGAATACTGAGGAAAATAAAAGAAAGTGGTCACAATAAAAAGGCTAGATTATTCTCTAACCGAAAATTAAAAGGCTATTTAAAATCAGAGTTTAAGTGGGAGTCCTTTTTAATAAAGTATTCAGTACCAACTACCGAGTATCTACCATTGGAATGAGAAATATTTTAAGTATGTTAGAAATATAGTTCGTTACACCAAATATCATGATACATTAATCGAATTTTTTTAAATTATAATCAATTGTATTACTTTATAAGAATAATAAATCAAAGAAACGCATTCCCTATGCTAGAGATACAGCTCATGCAAGAGATACAACTAGTTCCATCCCGTATTTTCGGCACCCTAAAAAATCTTTATGTTAGAATAAATTGAATTTGAAATAAATCAAAGAAACGCATAGTGTTGGCCAATAATGATGATGAAGTAGTGTTAGAAGATTCCCTGTGCTGATTAAAAGAAAATAAAAATACCACCTACTACCAATCTCATTATATGACCCCTTTTTGTTTGTATGGTACCCAAGCTATGGATCGTACCTAAAATGTTAATAAAAGCATTTATTCTTGCATCTAAAATTTTGTTTAAATAGAATTTATATGGTAGTCGAGTTTAATTGTTTAATTAATCGTTCGTAACCAAACGCATGTATTACAAGTCCACTGGAAAATATTCATCTTATTTTGAAATTATATTTTGTGATATTTATTGGTTCAGAGTATCAACAAATATTTTCACATGATCATGCATGAACTATACTCTCAAAATTCATAATCTCCTGGTTCTGATTTCGACAAATATCTCAAGAACAAATCATTTACATTTTATATCTATTTATTTCATCATATACAAACGAGAATTCGATACCAAAAGGAACCCTCGAGGATCTAAAACGCAGCTCAATCAAAACCAGCAACGGTAAAATTTCAGAAATCAAAATTGAAATCCAAAATATAAACTAAAATAAACACAAAAGTGTGATTCTTCTTCTCTCTCCTTCACTAACTAGCTAGAACTCTGCAAATTGAGCAAGCCATTAATGGAGTTATTGCATTCAAACAATGCCTTAGCCGTCATCTCCCTCTCAAACCTGCAAATATAATTCAACCCCACAAGCAGCTCAGTTATGGCAGCCTCGGTCTTGTCCTTGTTTGCAAAAAACAAAGTTTGCAAAAGCATCACATTTGTTTTCGGCACCATGTTTTGTTGCTCGAAGCTCCTCTCGCTTTGCCACTTTATCATATTGTGCGCCAACGGCGCCAACCACCCTAGGATCCTCCCCAAGGCCTCCCTCCACTCGCCAGCTAGCACCGGATCACTTGCGCAAAACCCGACACCTCTCAACCGGGCGCGTAGCGAAGACCTTACGCTGCTCGGCAGCATTGAGTATAGATCGTCCCTCGCGTCGACGCCAACCATTTGTGGGAATTTGATCATCTTCTCCATCACTATGATCAAGTTGGCGTAGTGTAGTGACAGCGCCGCTGCGCCTAACGTGCTTGATGGTGGCTTCAGGAGCTTCGAGTTGGACTCGAAAAACCCAGCGTCTTTCGAACTGTCTTTCATATCAACAGACGTCCTGCATAGAGAACTTTTATTGTCTTGATGTGTAGTACTTACAACAGACGTCTGGTATAGAGAATTTATGTTATCTTCCTTATCAAGCTTTGGGGATCTCAATGGGCCAGATACAAAATGGCACGCAGTTTGGTTGGACGGATGGACAGTCGCCGAAGCCGAGAGGCTCCGAGGCAACGTTGATGGCGGGCATTGTCCGATGCCGAAAACGAGCTTTGTCCTAGCAAGAACGGTGAAAATCGACCTCGCCATAGCCCAAGTGACCGTGTCGAAGCTTCGGCTCCACAATGATCTGCCCTTCAAATACTTCACCTCATTTCTCTGCCACACGATCTTCTGCTGAAGATCGCCAATCTTTTGCTGAAGATCGACGATCTTTTGCTCTTTAGTACTACTAGTCATCGGCGCGGAATGATTAGTCCCGTACTCGTTGTACTTCCACGCTTTGCCCAGCGCGCTTTCAAGAGCGGTGAGCTCGTCCATCTCTCTGTGGAGACTGGACGTGATCGTCACATACCTCTCCAACTTCTTGACGTTTTTGGTGTTCATCTCTTTAAATCCGAGCACCCAATTGTACGGATCGTGGCCGGAGTTGGCGAACTCGAGGAAAAGGCGGTCGAAGGAGCGGAGGTGGGAGTCCTCACATTGGGTGCTGAGTCGGGAGATTGAGTTGGCGAGGAGGCGGAGATTCTCAACGAGCTCAGCGCAGGCGAGAGCGAGGAGGAAAGCGTCGTCGTTTGAGACGATCTTTCGGACACCTTCGAGGGAGATGGACTCGTTGTGGAGGCGGATCATGTTCTTGTCTGACAGTGCCTGCCAGAGGTGGATGAGCTTCGACATGAGGCCGGCGATCTCGAAGGCCAAGACCCCGACGTTTGATTTTCTTATCGGTTTGAGTGGGTGGTGCAGGTGGTGGGTGGAGGTCCGTACGGCGTCAAAACGGTGGGAGATTGCTGTCTTCACCTTGAGAAGGAGAGTCTCAAGTGCCATGAATATATATTTTATGCGAAATTAAACAAAAATGTTTAGTCAGACCAAAAAAAAAATGTTTAAATTTGAGAAGAAGAAGAAGAAGAAGAAGATATAACTGAAGTGTGGGAGTTGCAGAGAGAGAGAGAGAGAGAGAGAGAGAGAGAGGAAGAAAGCTCTGGCTAAGCTTTTGTAAATGTAAATTAAGCTCGTGAGGTGTTCTGGGCGTTACATATAGTCTAATAAATAAATAATAAATTTAAATAAAATCAAAAGATGGCGAGTAATTTTTTGTGCGATGTTCACATGTATTATTACTTGATTTGACTATGTTTTATGATATGGGTTGATGATACAGTATGGTAATACCATGCAAAGTGATAAGTACACTAAAAAACCTTCTCACCAATTACTCTAGCTTTTCACGATAGTTTGTGTCAGTTTGATTCTCATATGTATGAATCAGGCTACTTGAGTGCGATTTTTATAACGCGTAAGTGATGTGACTTTAATATAGTGGCATACGATTTTACGGGACTCAAACTCATGACATGTATGTTACTCAAAAACTAAATTCACTCAGAAGTATCAAGTTTTTCCCCACTATATGTGGAGATATTTTTCAATGTAATCAATACACGGAGTGGTACATCACGTGTTATTATACAAATGATATGATATGTGTGCTAAAAGTTAATAACTTAAAAAGTAAAATTTTCCATTTATTAAAACACGTGTTATACCACTTATGTTCCCGTCAAAATTAAAAATGTCTCCTATATGTGTGAGTTTGATTCCTGTTCACAATAGGCAAACTCAAAATTTCAAAAAAAAATAAAAAAATTGTGGAAGACTTTAAGAAGAGACAACCATGTCGTCCATTTATATCATAACATGTGAATGACTCCTTGAGTTTTGAGGGGCTGAATTTGAGAAAAATTGCCAGCGTGTGGTTAATTTTGTAGTAATTGTAGAAAACTTTAAGAAGAGACAACTATGTCGTTCATTTATATTATAACATGTGAACAATTCCTTGAGTTTTGAGGGAGTGAATTTGAGCAAAACTGCCACGCCCACATGCACAAGACGTGTGGTTAATTTTGTAGTTAAGGCATTAGTCGGTAAGGAGGAACTGTTGTGGAGGCTGTTCAGTGCTGATAAAGCTTTTTCTTAGATGCTGTTTGTTCTACTAAAATGGAGGGGGAGGGCCATGCCATCATTGGTTTTTCCTTTTGATTGTTGTGAAGAAATAAACTACCTTTCTCGTCAATTGATTTATTTGTCGTGTATTATTTATTCAATCCAATAACTTTAGCTCGAGGAGGAAAGATACCAAATGGAAAAGCTCCAATTTAAGAAGAAAAGTATGGGAAGAGAAGAATACTACCAAATAAGATGTATTTAGTTTCTTTACGTTTGAGGAAGTTGAACCCTAACATGTTTCGTGATCTATCATTCACGTACCATTTGAGTTAACCTGAAGGACTTATTAAATGAAGTTGAGGTTTTATCATAAAATTAATTGGTAATATAGGGACTAGTCTAACCTCTTATAAGCATATGCAAGGTTCCTCATTTCTCCAATGTGGGATTAATACTCTCAACACACCCTCTCACTTGTAACGAATTTTCAAGCCTAACATGTGGACAATACAAATCGGATGATGTGGAGCACGTGATTGTTGGCCTTCACACGTGAGACAACCTTCTTTGAGACCATGAATGAAGTTGAAGTTTCACTATAAACTCAATTAGCAATATAAGGAGTAGCCCAATATCTTATAAGCACATGCAAGATCCCTTATTTTTCCAATATAGAATCGATACTCTCAACACTTATTAGATCCTATATGAAATAAGAAAGTTTATTTAGTATATATTGCTTAATAATTCTCACTTGATCATGATGTATTTTAAATTTCTGTAGGAACATGTATTCTATATATAAAAAAAAAAAAAAAAAAAAAAAAGCTAAAATGATTAAATTTGCACTAAGTGCAAGTTGATATGCCTGCAAGTTGATATGCCAACATAAAATAGGATTTTGACCCATGAGTTGGCCATAAACCACATTTTTAAAGGCGCCGTTAGATATGGTAGTGATATTTCTATAGTGCAAATACCACTCTCTGGTATATATGTTGTTTGAATTCATCGAAGGGTAGCGGCTGGTGCGGGGCCTTAGGGTTGACTTGGAAGAGCCACATGTGGTGTAGAGATGCTTAACTAGCTAGCATACATGCTATAATACATGTGATCTCACCTACGCCTCTATAAGATAATGCTTTCTTCTCTACCTTTCCTTGTCCGTGGATATCCAGGTGTTGAACCTTGTTCCTTGAGTGAGACAGACAGAATGTGCCCGGGGTTGATCATCGATGTCGGGGACGATGAAAGAATTTGAGTACAGATGTAGCTAACAACCATTTTCATATTCGATTCATTAGGGTCGTCACCTTCTACCCAACTAGTGGAAGTATCCACCATTTTCTTTATCTGTTAAGCCTCACTGCTACGGACTTCCTATTAGTAAGGATGCGTAAAAGCATTCAAAGATCACTCTTCGGCCTTTAGACTCGCTTCAGTGATGTCACCCTTTAAGTGATACGGGGATTGAGGTAAGGAGTAGTAAAGACCAATTATCAGGCATACAACTGCGAGGCGTATCTTGATTTTAAATGCTACAAATAGTTGGAAGCTTAGACAGTTAGATGTTAAAAACCATGGAGGATGAAATGAAGAAGTCTAAATGAGGCAGCCTCATGGTTTACGAGGATAATGAACATCCTAAATTTGTTTGTAAGCTTCAAAAGATCAATAATGTAGTTGGTTAAGTGTGTTCGATAGTGAAGCTTAATACAACCGGAACACAATTAAAGAAGCTCCCAACCACACAACCCTTAATCTCTTTTTCCTTTACCTTTGATATTTCTTAACGACAATTCATCAAAGATTTCAGGTAAAATATTAAATAATGAGGTCAAGACTGAACACCGAATGAGATTAGTGAAAACCTAAGCATAACCATTAGGGTCATTAGAATCCATTGATCCCTTAACTCCACTATTTTGTGTCTAAATAACATTATATATTATATAAAAAAAAGATATTGCAGTTTTTTTATGTAGAGAAAATGGGGATATATATGAGATTAAAAAAAAGGGCACTAGATTACTCATTCCACACCACATGGTGAGCGGGAAGTGTGGTCTTGTTGCCTTATTGGGTTGGTGGAACTAACTGGGTGTCTCTGATAAAACAATTCAAAGAATTGGGCACAGAGAGAGGGGGGGAGAGAGAGACGGAGAGAGATGATGTTCGAAGATTTGTTTCTTTTTTACTTTGCCGTAGCTTTTGCCTACCAATGGAACGGCAGAGACGATTTCCTTTGTTTACTTGTCGGAAAACGAATAGGCAAACCATCACCCCCTTCCTACATCTATCTATCTCCATGTCTTGATGGAAGTGCTTCTCTCTCTCTCTCAACACATACAACTTGTTTAATTAATTATTATAATTTTCATCTTGTCCAAGATCAAAAGGCCAATGCCAACTGCCAAGTTATGTTCTAATGCATCCTTTTTTTCACATAAGATACTGCATAGAAGGGATTTGACATGCATGTGTATATAATTTATAAAGAATCGGAGGGTTTTAAGATGATGTATATCAAGTGGATCGATATTTTAGTACTTCTCTCACTTCCGAGGAAACTCTTCATTCTTAGTATGGTTCATTTTTTTTTTCTTATCATCATCATTTAAAAATTATTTTTAAAAACCTCAATTCAATCGCTTGACTCCTGAGTGAAGATAAAGAAAAAATGCAATTTCAAGACAATAAGGCTCTCATCTTGCAAGGATTGAGAAGGGGGAGACGTCTTTTGCATGCAACCTTATCCTTGTTGCAAAGAGAATGTTCCATGTACGACTTGAATTCATGACCTTTCAATCACAAAGAAACAATCTCTTTACTATGATAAGGCTCGCCCTCCTGGTGAACATGGTATTATATATGTGTACAAATATTATATATTAGGGGTTTTTTTATATTATATATTATGGTTTAAGTATGCACCATTTTTTAACATCTTTTGTTGTCCTTTGTCTGTTGCATTTCTAATCTCCAGAGGCAACGGGATTTGCATTGATGAAGATCTGCTAGATTAGCAATGTACTACGTACCACTCGCTTGTTTCGATGGAAAAAAGGCTAGCTTTTCAACAATTGTTGGAAAAGGAAGCCAACCAAGCTCCCAGTATATTCTTGGTCTGCATCTGCACGACCATGACACTTGGCAGAAACTGAATGGCTAATTGGTGAAGAATCGAGATTCTTGCCAGATCCTCTTTGTGAGGATCCTGAGATCCGTGAATCGTGTTTGTTCATCGTACATCGTGAGATCAGAAATTATTTTAAATATTTTTATTTAAAATTAAACATTTAACAAAAATTAATTGTACGATATACGATGAACAAACACAATTTACGAATTCTCAAGATCCTCACCAAAAAGATTCGAAGAGGATCCCGTTGGATTGGTGAAAACTAGATCCGTTGCACAAGCAGATTAAACAGCTTACATCTCTAACTCATCGGGATTCTAGATTTGAGGTAGTGTTCTTATAGTTAAGTGCATCTAATATGATTAGCATTAGTCAAACAGTCAAATATTATCCAAGTTGTGAGCATTAATGCAAATCCAAGATTGTGATTTGATCAGATTTTTTTTTTTTTTTTTTTTGACACGCAGAGGTCTCCTTTTGTTGCGAATGCAATGTACCAGATGTTATTGAATCTGCAAAACTCAAAGAAGATTTCCAACTAAACTGAAAAAGATGGGTCTTTGTTTCTGTTTTAAAATGCTCCATTTGGGCAAATATTAAAACTAGTCAAATGAAGCAGGATCTCCAAGTTTGTTATAAATTAAGGTTTGGTTTATTTTTTTTATTACAAGCAATACCACTATTCTAATTTACACTAAAAGAAATAAGGTTCGAATTTGAAATACAGCTAAACATAAATTAAAAAAAGTTCTATCTAGCAGGACAATCCATCACTTACTTCAGTTTAAATGACTTCATATATGTAAATTTTAACTTGAAATGTATAACCTGAAACAGACAGCGTTGCATCTGCATGGAAGACAACATGATAGTCATGAATTCCATTACTTGAGCGATGACTAAATAATTTGGATTTTATAATTCAAATGGTGTTAAATATTATTGAACCTTCCAATATCACATTACTACCAAGGTGAAATAGATGTATATATTTGTAATTCACATAGCCAATTTGGATATGGTGCTAACAATTTCTAATTGTTGAATTGATCAAAATCAAATAGTGACAATGTATTAACAAGATCCCAGGTCATTTCAGCAAAGATTTGTAGTTTGATCATTTAAGTAAATTTCCTATCTTATTTGATTTATTTATGCATTTGATAATGCAAAGAGATAGTCTAATTAAAACAGGACCTGAGCGGTAAAATAATTACTTTTGACTAACTGAACTGCAAATCTTTTACATGAATCTGGATACATGACCCTTTTATGGGAGTACTAGGTTAAGGATTAAGATGATGAAACAACAAGATCATGAGGGTCCAATTAGCTTCATGATGGTAACCAAGTACACTATGAGCTAAGGTAAAACAAGTTAAAATAATTTAATTAGCAAAAGATCGAAAAAGAGAATACAAAAACTGATAATAATCAAGTGTGTTGCACCATGCGGACTATATATCTTAATCTGATTTCCATGGCCAAAGGGTGGCTGGATCGTGCATGCTGCTGGCTTTGCTTTCACGCTGCCACGCAAACCACCCCATTTAACATCATTCAACAAGGAAATCATCATTAACGTGGACTCGGGGGGATGGTCAGACCATGCTAAGTGGCTGCATTTTAAACCATATATATATATATATATATGTATGTTATGATGGGGCTGATGCCATCATCCATATAACTAAGTGGGTGATGATATACATATGTATAGTCTCTCCCACTTTCTCGATCAAGTCAAAGGGATCAATGAAGATTGGAAATAATGGAATTTATTTGATGAATGACGTAGTAGGCTTTTAATTATAGGCATATGGATGGATAATGTTAACTCCTTAGAGTCCAAGGACATATAACCACTACTAGGTGGCTCATTGATTAGGGACTTCCAGATATGTTTTGGGATCGATTTCTAACGTTAGTGAATTACACGATGGTGGTCAAGAAGAGACTGAAATGCTTCGTCTATCAATTTCCTCGACCCTCACAAGAGTGAACTGCCATAACACAGACACTAGCTATTCCTTTCCAAGGACATATTGCAAGCTTCTAATTTAAGCCAAACTTTATGAGTCAAAGAATCAAAATCTGATATGATTTCTAAACTAGAATGATTGGACTGACTATCTAACACGCTTGTTTACATATGTTTGTGTGTATCTGTTTGATATGAATATATTGGACTCAAATTATTAGTGCAAGTCTCTTTCTCTCATTTGTAAAACTGAGTACGGTAAATGAAAACCATTTAGTTAATTAGGTATTCTCGTATAGATTTAGGGTTTTCTCCTCTAGCATAAAGTTTGTGAGGTTGCACCAAAAGAAAAGGGAGAAAATCAAAATGACCACATATGATGTACCGACAAACTTGAGAATTGAGTCTTTGATTTCTTAAGCCCCAAAAGAAAAGGATTTTAGTTTTGGTATCGTTTACGTATCATGGAGTATCATTACCTCTCTATTTCTCTCTTAATTAACTTGATTGATCACTTGAGAAAAAAGATAAAAACACTTGCGTTGTCACGTTAGGAGGGAGATAGGGATTTTAGCATGGAAGTACATTCCCTAAACTAAGGGAAGGAAACGTGACATGCTAATGAAAACGACATTGTTTCATGCCTACCGCTAGTCTGCCATGGTGCTCGAATGTTCCCCATGGTTCCAGAAACGACGCTATCCAGTGCTGCTGCTGTTTTACTGTCATCAAATGCCCGGGAGGGGGGTGTCTTTTTTTTACTGAAAGATGTAAAAGAGACCATGCCAATTGCCAATTGCCATTGCCAAGTTTATTAAAAAGGTAAAGATAAAAAGGAAAAAAAAATAAAAAATTTAAAGGTAATTTTGGTTTTGTCAAGAAGCAGTGAATCATCAAGGTGGCCAAAGTTTTGATTTGGACTTGGAATTGGACCCATTTAGAAAACAGAAATTCAAACACTACCTCAACTTTGGTCATTGTCAAATCACTTGTGTGCCTCTCTCTCTCTCTCTGTCCTCTCTCTTAACATAAGCGTGCATGCATTGCTAAGATCCCACTTCTCGTTCTAGATTTTCTAGGAGTGTACTAATGCCTTTATGGAAAATTAAAAACCCTAAACCCAAAAAAAAAAAATGAACTTTAACAAAAAAATTTCTGGTATTGTTCACTTTAACGAAAAACTACATTTTTACACTAAAAAGTCAATCTTGATACTATTCACTTTACCCTTTATTTTGTTCTTATCATTAAAATTATAAGTTTTCGAACCATTTTCATTAGTTTTCCTAAAAAAAAAAAACACACAATATATTGCAAAGAAATATGAGAAATGCTAAAACTCTCTCAGAAATAGGATTTTTCATGGACTATCTGTCGCTTCACAATTTATCTTCAATTCTTGTGTCAACATTATGACACATTATGCAAAAAATATATGGTAGAGAGTCTCACTCTTAAGGGTGTCTGATTAGCATTTATCAAGAAATATATATATATATATATATATATATATAAATGGAAAGAGATAAAGAGATAAGTAGTGATGGATTGGGGCATGAGAGGGGAACACTCTCACACTCCATGGCCTCTCTCCCATTCACCACAATTGAATCGAAGGACATTGTGTTGCACTTTAACTTGACATTCTTTGAATCCATTGGTCCCGTAACACAGGTACACAACACCACCTTCCCACATGCATCCTCTTTTCTTTTACAAAACCCTAAACCCTAATTATAAGATGCTCTTTCTATTTCTCTTCTATGTTTTCAGTCAATCATTCCCTTTGCCCAAACAGATGGATCGAATTATGTGCACGTGAGTTATCATTATCTTTCTTCCTATGTGCATAACTACGCTGAGAAGTTTTTCTGTATATCTAGAACACTTGTCACATAGTATATTTTTCATGTGTTATATAAGAAAGAGAAATATTAAGAGGATTTTTTCAGAAGTGAGACTTTCTTTAGATTCTCTGTCATCTCACAGTTGAACATCAACTTCCGTTCCACTATTGTAAAACTTTGTACCAAAATCATAAGATGACAGGAATCCATGAAGAGAATTGCTTTTGAAAGCCTTCTTAACATTTCTCAATAAGCAAATAATTTATGAGTCACACTTCTTATATATATTAATAAAAATAAATAATTGTAATATCACGGGTTGTAACGTCACATCACAGTGTTTCAACGTAAAATTGCTACTCTACATGGAAAGAGAGATGGACAGCCACTTGATTAATTAGTGAATTAGGGAACACGCGCATCGCCATGATAGGCCCACGAGGTTTGTGGAACTGTGGAAAACCACTCCTGCTGTCTCCATCTGCCATTGTCAAGTAAAAAGTGAAAAATCATTTAACTCGAAGGACCCTACTCATTCTTTGCCTTATCTGCTCCTTTTTTTAATTGTTTACCCCGTGCAGTTGTTTTCTAAATTCTATTAGATATATACTTTTTTTTAAGTGTATTTAAAATGACTAAAAGCGTTTTAGTAAAAATATTTTTGAAAATCATTCTTTAGTAAAAATTCAAAATAAATCCTAAAAACACACCGTGTTTCTGCAAAAAGCACGCATATAGTGTTTCTTCTAAAAAAAAACACTTAAAAATGTTTTTGGAATCCAAAATCAATTCATCAAAAACACTTTCAGTATTTTTAGATACATTTCCAAATGAATCCATGGTGCACCTCTATTCCCATTATAAAAAAAATTTAAAAATAAATAAAAATAAAAATAACTACGAATTTTCGGAGTACAATAATTTAGAATTTTGATGTGCAACAATTTGATTTCCATTCCAAAAATTCTTGAATTTCAACATTCTTTCTCAAAAGCGAAAGAGGAGTCTGAGTCACAAGGCATTTGCGGTAATATTACAAAAATTGCATTCGGCCTCAAAGTGCGAAAAGAAATGTCGATGAAAATGGAGTTTGCGGGATATGGAGGAGATAAATCTCATGGTAGTATCATTAATATGGCTATTACATGTGAACAAATGTAGCGGTCTCGGACTAAGGTTAACGACCATGATAACTTGCAACCCATCAGCGGACACACGAATGACAATTATACTCGTCGTGACAAAACTGAACGATTTACTGAGCCTAGCGATATTGGTTAGCCGGAAACTCTCAACTCTTGTCACCTGAAAGCAATGAGCGGTCGGTCACCATTTGTTTAGCACAAATCGATAACTACAGCACTAGAGCAACAGCATTTCCAAGTTCTTATCCCTCCTCTTTCTTCTCAATTCAGTGGAACCCAACATTTACGAACGAGGTAAACACAGCACTTACAAGAAGCTCGTTCCTATAGCAAGGTCATTTAAGTTTGTGAAAATTTGTGAACGAGTCGTCCCTATCTGGCTTGCAATTTCAAGCTGTTCCTCCAATGGAAGCATCTCGTAACTGCAAGGATGGAAATTGTACACTTGTTAGGCCCAGTTTTTATCATGCCGTCAAATACTGTTAATGGTGTTGATCAACAATTAGAAGCGCGCATCGTTTCATCAGAAACTTTTACAACATCATTGGAGTTACAAAGATGACGGAATATTTCTCACCAAAGAGCAAGGCTCTTATAAGAGAATTCGAGCAACTAATAAATCTAACGATGTAAAGCACATGACATCCAAAGCCAGCAAGAACTTATGTATCTTTAACTGTAATCTAAATGGAAGGAACATGGAACTTACTGGGTTAGAAGCTCGCAGTCAACTATGGTGTCAGGGCCAGGCCGATGAGCCTTTCCATTTGACCGAAACTGGCGGAAAGCTCTTGGATTCAAACCAGCAACATGGGCAACTGCATCAACGAGCTTTTTCTGTAGTGACTGCAACCTACGAAATGTCAGTTCATCAAGAGGCGCAACACAACCAATGCTGCCATCCAGGGTACCAAATAACAAAGCATAGCGATTAGTTTTGTCAGAGCCTGGATTGGTCCCTGAAGTAGAGAGCATCTGCAACCGCAAGAACTTGGTAACATGGGTTCCAACATGAAATTCAGCCCTTGATAGAAGCTTCTGGCCTTTCCAACTCTCAGACATCTTTGGTGCATAGAAAAAGATCTGTGTTGGCATATAAATTGCGTTAAATATAAGTAAACTAACGCTACGCTATCCCTCCAACAATCACAGATGAACAACTAACTTAAAGCATTATTACAGTCGCAAAAGAAAAAAAAGGGAATTGTGGTAAAAATGACATGCATACCTACTCCATTATTCAAATATGTTCCTTATTTTTGCTCTCATTTGCCCTCTTTACTGAGTTTCCATAAAAAAAAAAAAATTTCGCCTTTTAGTTACCTTATCTAGTAATATTTACAGTCGTAAATTTTTAAACACAAGCACCTGTAAAATATTAACCCTATCCAAACATGTTTAGCAACATGACAACTACAGTAACTATACCAATTCTGCTGAATAATTTTCAGCAGAGCAGAAAAGTTTATTGAAAAGAAAAAGGAACCCCTAGTATTTTTTTTTTTTTCGGGGTGTGAGCCGGAAGGTAGAGGAGAGAGACCTAAAAGAGGGCTAACATAGATCTCAACTACAATTCACCAACCTGAATGTTCTTTTGTTCATCTGCAACTACAAGGCTCAGCGTACTTCCATCAATCAGAAATTCCGTTGCAAAACAATCTAGGTTACCAAAATCCTTGGCCAACAAATTGAGCTGAGATCCCTGCTCCTTCCAACTGAGAAAGTAAATGCTTTTGTGAATGTCACCAAGGAGGATAAAATTCTTAACCTGCAAGAACAAATTCGGTCATTGACAAGGATCATATATTGCTCAGAATCATATCGTAATAAATTAAGCATAACATTGTACACAACGAATCAATTTAAAGACACAACTTGAGAAGTTCTGAAAAAAATTTCAACGTGCACCCTCGGATTTCACATCACAAAATTAAATCGTAATATCCAGGTGTATGATACAAAGAATCAATTAAGAGAGACAGTAGAGTAAAGGAAGTATACATACAATATTCAAGCTCACAACGTACAATGGTGGAACATCAAAAAATGCCACACCATTCAGTTCAGTGCCATTCCACTTGTTTAAAGTAATTTTAGGACCTTGTGCTATCAACAGATGACCTTGAAGTGAGGCTAATGCAGATATGGCACCCTTGAATTCTTTGGCGTACACCTCTGAAACCTGAAAACAGAAATAACTGACTTTATCTCATAGAATGTGGAATTCAGAAATAACGAAACCAGGTGAAAGCTACCTATAAGGTTTGTATAGCAATAGATATTGTGGGGGATTGAAAGTAATAGTGATTTTAAGAGAGACGTTTAAATGATCCAGAAAATACCAAATTCTGAGTATTGTTTCCGGCTGAAAATAAAAGAACCCGTCCTCTAGCAGCAACATCCTCCCCTTGCACATACGCAGTCCCAATTGCTATAAGTGTTTCATTCTCGTTGGTGGT
The DNA here is from genome assembly GCF_041283825.1 of Pyrus communis. NCBI lineage: Eukaryota > Viridiplantae > Streptophyta > Magnoliopsida > Rosales > Rosaceae > Pyrus > Pyrus communis. The sequence continues at coordinate 3,342,823 of NC_142565.1, forward strand.
TGTATTCTGAAATGAAGTACCATGTGACTTATTTATTGAGATTAGGGCCTTAGGCATAAACCAGTGTACTTGTGGTTGTATATGTTTTATTCAATCCAGGAGTTCTCTCGGAAAGAGAGAAGAGGTGGAACAAACGCGTACAGAAAGCATAGTCCAACAACCACAAACAGGCAGATGACAAGGCAGAAAACTTACAAACAGCGTAACCACTCGAACAGTTAGAGCATTTTCAGAAGTTTGCATGGGAATGGTGGCCTTAGTTTGCCAAGGGCCACCAGATTTTTCTGGCTCCATAATCCGAACCTCAAATTCATCAACAGTATAAGTTCTGTGTAGTTCATCAGAACTCAAATTATGATTCTCAACCTGATGGCCAGCTTCTTGATCAACCAAAGACGAAAGAATTTGATTCAGTGGCTTATGAACCTGAAGAATATAATTGATTCACATTAGTCAAAGTGAGTTCATAATGCGTATGGTCAAGCAAGAAAACAAATTAACAAAAATTGATACAAAACTAAGATTAAAAAAGATTTGCACATTAAGGAAGGAACCAAGCATATATTTGAATGTGTGTGTATAGTGAACTTATCTGGATGCATACGAGGTCAACTTGTAAAAGTAAGAAGCTTAAAATAAAACAGCTACTTTTGTGCAAGCAAGAAAAATATTAAGGGTAGATATATACTCACAGGTACTGAAACTATAAGTGGGTATAAATTCTTCTCTGCAAAGTAAGTGACCTGATGAGGAGTTCCTTTTAATGGAATCTAATCAAAACATAAAAAATATTAATGCCAAAACTTTTAGTTATGCATAAACCATAAACTTAACTTCAGACATAGATGGCAGATTGGGATCAAGTATTATATTGACTTAAACTGAAGTACCCACCTTTTGTACTGGCCAATAATTGTCGTAGCTTGAGATAGGTGGTAGTTGGCAAATCTTCAATATACCCTAGAATGTAGACACAGAAGTAGAAAGGATTAGGTTAAATTTGTAAGCCTAGTATCGGAGATAATAACACAGGGAAGGGGAGCATACTGTCGTCAAACCTGTGATGTAACATATATGAGCCCATGATTACAATTCACATTGTGAAGGACAGTGAAGGCAACAACCGAACCATCACAAAGCTGCCAAAGAAATTAATAAACGAACTTAACAAATTGCCCACTTTCTTAGAAAACATCAGTTATAGTTTTTAATTTGCACATACAAGCAGTGGCCCCAAGGGCAATGAGGTCAAATCTCAGAAACTAACTTCATCCAAATTTGACCACAAAGAAAATTACCTCCATTCTGTAAAGCCAAATTATTATAACAACATGAATGAAGTTAGGAGGATAACATATGTAAATACAAGTACATTAAAGGAATACCTGATATAGAGTTCATTAGGCATTAAAAAGACCAAACAAAAGCAAACTAGCAAACACATAATATATAGGCTGTCTCAATTATTTTCCTCATTTTAATAAGAGAACTGGATTTCTCACCTGTGGATGGACACGTAGACGTTCTCTGAAAACCATTAACCAAGCTGGTCTTGACCCGGAAAGGAACAACCCCTGATAACCAGCAATGTTCTTGAAAATTGTCATTCTTTGGCACGAAGTTTCAGTTGACATGTCCTTCCTAGCATATGTGTCCAAGGGGACACGAGCAAATCTCAAGTTTCTAAGCCTTGAAGCACTAACATTAGTTAAGCCAGAAGTACCCTGTGCCGAAGCGGAATCTTCAGTTTTAGAGGTAGTCTCTGGACCTTCAAACAGGTAAGCATGGTAACAAAGAATCATCCCGTCATTCAATATCCCAAAAAGAAAAGGACGGCTATGCTGTCCTGACCATCTCTGCATAGCCAGCTCTACAACTTTCATATCCTCTATATTTTCTTTCCTGCCCTGGGCACTCACTTCTTCAGAACTTTTATTGATCAGGTTTTGGGAATCTTTTGAAGAGTCTTGCACTAAAGTATCAACTAGGTGCGTCTTTCCCGATACAAATTTATCCACGGAGAAAACACAATTAAAATTGGGCACATCAAATATTTCAAGGGAACCACTTTCATAACAAACAACACAATATATATCACCCTGATCATGTAATAAACCATCAGAACCATCAATGGCTTCGTCAACTCCTGTGGAAAGCCAAGCATCAGTACTTGCCTTCCGAAGCCAAGGCTCAGGTCCTTTATCATGATAAAGTGTACAAGCGGAGATTTGTTTCTTTGAGTTCTCAAAGGCAGCTGGAATGCTTACAGAAACAGTGCACGAAGAAGGATCTGCACATCAAAACCAGCATGAGTTTTCATTTAACCATATGGAATAGAAAAGTCCAACTAGACAAAGAACTATGAGAGCAACATGTCAAGAAGATGATAGTGCACTTATTTATATGTAGAGCACCTTGTTGACAAAAACATACCTCCAATAAGGAGTCGAATACCACCATCAGACATTCTCAGCAATACATATGGATCAACAATAGAAACTGATAACACTGTGCTCTCTGAACCGGTGGCCGATTCAGCATTCAAAGTTCCAAAGCTTATATCCTTAGTCATAAAAGAACCATCGAGAATTCGAGCACCGCGTTCATAGACCTGCACAACTCGACGCCTTGAAAATAAAAAAGGATCAGTAACAAAAAGAAGGTGCAGGATACACAAAACCACTATTCCTCTTAACAAATTATATACTTCATTAAGTTAGATTTAAATTGACTAACAAAAGAAGTTAACTGTAGAAAACACAGTTGGAAAGAATCTTCTTAAAGGGAAACCATCATTGGAGCACAGGCCAGGCAAGGAGAAAAATATCCTATAAAGATACACACTTACCTTCCAAACAAATTCCCTGCAGCAATTGTTCTCCCTTGCACAAAATAGTCAACACTTTCTGTCACTTCACTCAGAAGATCTGCTGTTTCAAGTACCTGGGGGGAGTGTCAAAGCAACACAATATGTTGGAAACTGAATTATCAAATAAATAACATTCTTGTATGGATTATCACATTAAAATATAAAGTCACTCTTTTTATCGTTGAAATACTTGACAGTGATCAGACTGAACCAGCATGTATGCTAAAAACCAGCTACAGGAACATTTGCAATCATATGTATAGCAATTATGCAAAAGATATTGAAATGTTTACAAAGAAAGTCTAGATGGGTATCCAGTAGAGGGGCAAAGGAGGAGGATCTAAAGCAGAGGCAAACAGAGAGGGAGAGAATAATTAAAGACATAAAAGAACAAATAGTTACTAATCCACAAGTTAATTACCCACACAAGCATCTATGTTATCCGCAAATCATGTGCTATAAGGCCCTAACCATACTCCCTCTCCACCACCCTTCAAAGGCTAGTTTTCCACAATGTGCATTCGACTTGCAAGTAGCTCATATGTTATGATTTGAAAAAATGTCACACATTTCTAGCTTTGCATCTTACAAACTTACAAGGAACAGTTTCATTAAGAAAAGCGTGCAGCTCTATGAACAAGACAAATATTTACAAACCAGAGAGTCCTCAAAAACACTTTTAACTTTTATCGAACACAAGAAAGTAGATGACTTACCATCGTTCGAGCCTCCAGACTTATAATTAAATATGCATGATATTCATCATCAGAAGCAATGATTTTAGAGTCGGCATTATGACCACGTGCATTCTTGTGGTAAACAGTCCAAATTCCCTTACAACCTGGTAGTTCAACCTGCAAAGTCAAAATGGGAAGGGAAGAGTTGGGTCATTTTATTATCTTGGTTACTGCCCACTCCTGTTAGCAAGCAAAATCAATCTAAAATCCCAAAGAGTGTAGGTAGGTAACATTTTCATGTGATAGATATTAAACCAGCACCAGGAAATACAAAATTATAGGCCCTGACCCCTGATGCAATCAACGGGAACACTACCACCTACCTCAGTAATCATTTCTGGATTTATTGACTGACGAAGAACAGAAAGGGCACCATTCTTTCCATGACCGGAACAGCAGACCTAAAATATGAAAGTAAACATATAGATCAGTTTCATAAAACAATGAAAACAGTAGTAACGTGAAATTCCCGGATTTTCAACTAATAACTAAAAAAATGAATGCCACAATATCCTAAATTAAAGTCTGATTAAGCACAGATTAGGAAGAGGTGATTGTACTCATTTGCATAAGGTGCCTAGGAAACAAGTTCAAGCTAAGCCTGCAGCCCATCATTCTAATCGATGAGTAATAATATAACAAAGATAAAATATGTTCATCAGACTAACCAGTTCGTAATTACTCTGTTTAGCAATTCCAGTAGCATTTGCATCTGCATTAATCCTTAAACCATAGGAGAAGTCCTTCAAAGGACCAACATTAATCAAAGAGTCCCTTACAGCAAATGAAAAAGACTTCTGCATGCACCCAAAAAAAAAAGAAGTCAAATTCAAAAATCGAAAGTCATGATATTTAACGTTATGAACTTGAGCTGCCATGTCTAATAACCGAATCAGAAAATTTTGCAAAATTGACATTGAACAATCAATTTCACACCAAGTACACAAGCAAATATCAGAAGACCACTATGTTAATGAAATGGAGCTAATGGTGATTGTAATTATGATGATTATAATGCCTAAAACAACATATTTAATTACAACAATTAGAATTAAAAAGGACATAAGCGAACATGTGGCCTTCAATTCAGATTTAATTGACTGGGAAGTGCAGCATGATTTTGGAGTGCGAAAGAGTGGAGATTCCGACCTTAATTGGATTTACCAATGCTATTATTGTTAGAAGTTCAGTCTATCCTATTTTTAATTTCTCTTCCTACCATGGAAAGGGATCCTCTTGGACGGTTACACCAGTAACACCACATATGGAACAAATTAAGCAGGAAAAAAACGGAAACAGGAAATGCATTCCCAGAAAGATAAACAACCTGAGCTGAATCTGCACTATTTGGAGCTGACCCAAATAGAGAGAGCTCCTCACCGCTAACCATATCTTGCAATGCATCCGAAGACGACAATCGCAGTCGCTTGGCCGATGGGATATCACCCTCAATATCCCCCACCTGTAAAACTTCAAGCATCAGGAATAGGAAGATAAGGTTGAAAAGTATTGCACATGCCAAAGTCTCCAAGAATGAGTAACATCAAATATGAGAGCTGAATTCAACAACTAATAACAACAAAAAGAGTTTAATCATATTTAACATTGGTATCAACTCTTTCACAAATTACGATTATCAACTCCACAAATTACGATTAAGTAGCAAATTAAGGATTTCAACACAAACCTCATCCTTCAAACCAGATGACAACATGGAGCCCCCTCCTCCACAAGTGAACTGCACAAGCAAACTGTCCCCTAACCGACTGCCCAGAAAAAATAATGAATTTCCAAGTGTTGTAACTCCCTACAAAAAAAAATTAGCAGATTATTCACCAAAACTATAAAAATAATTATAAATGGAGCCAAAAATCAGAAACATACATAGCTGAAATAAGAGTAGAGCAAAAGAAAACAAAAATGTGACTAACCGACGTAAGTACTGAAGCTTTAGACTTTGAAAGGTCAAGTCTCTGTACAACCCTGCAGATTGTAAAACAAGATTACTGCTTACCTAAATATTGAGCAGACGCATACATATGCATGTACATATACACACATACATATACATACACACGTCCTCTACAAGTGGGAAGAGAAAAAAAATACGCTTCTTGAGAAAAATACAAGGCTGTGTCACATTCCAACTTCTTGTAGTATTACTCCAAATCATATCAAATCAATAAATGGGCCAAAGTAGCATGTACGTGGAAATGGTGGTATATATTTCAAATTTCTAAAGTACAGCAGAGGACTGAAATAAATGAAAACTTAAGCCCTCTTGTATTTCTAACATCATAAAAAATACATCACCAACTCCCTAATCATGCTAAATGTCGATGATAATACCCTCCAAGTACAACTCAAGTGAAATTAAAATTTAAAATTGTAATTACTAACCGTCCATCATAAACAAGGGTGAGCAATAGTAGCTCCCCAGTTTTTGTAGACAACAGGGCTACATCGTTCAGCAACCAAGTTGCATTGGCAGCATCAAGCTCCACAGTAAAACTAGATCTTGGCATCTCTTGACTGAATAAAACAGAAAATACATTAAATTATATAAAAACAAAGTGTGGAGAAGAGAAATTAGCCAAAGAGATGAGGAGGGAGGGAATACAAGGGTGTGTGAGTTGTGAGTGTGTGTGTGTGTGTGTGTGTGTGTGAGAGAGAGAGAGAGAGAGAGAGACCTGCTATCAACAGAAACAGCATAACCGTTTAATGCCAACGCGCATGAGGCTGACTGCATAAAGTAGGTAAAAAATCTCATAAAAATGTGTTTCAGCTAATAAAATCCACTACAAGAAATTAACTTACCTGGCTATGATAATGGATAGAATTTGCACTAATCACCAGAACACCACCAATTGGAGATGGTACAGCAAGCAGCTTGTAGGAATCATGGGGGAGATTCTGACACAAATATAAGCAAAAATATAGCGAAAGTAAGGATGTCTTCCCAAATATCCAACACTTAAAGAAGGATAATCTTTCAGATCATCTGACTTGCATCAGACATACACATTCTCCAGTGCAGAAAAAGCATGCAAGACTTTCAAGAAAAATTTGTTCATATTTTTTCATATTCAGCTGAATGCTTAACCATTAATATTTTGGATCACAAAGATTCTGAACTAAATTTATCAAACATAAAAACAAAAAGTAGTTGGGGACATAAAGAAAAGAAATCTCCCATTGATAGTTTCAAAATTTGAAGATAAAATTTATCTTTTGTGGAACTTACAACAGCTGACCATATGAGCGGATGCTGCTTCAAAGTTGTGCTGATACTAAGTGCAGAAATCATACAAGTATGGTGCTTCCATGAGACACGCCCAGCCCAAGTAAGCTCCCGCTCGTGAAGGATAACCATCACAGGCTCAATGTAACCTATACAACATAAGTTATGTCAAACTTTAAAAGATATAAAGCCACGAGAAGTTATTAGAACTAACCTATTTTGTTTCAATCCTACTTGGGAATGCAATACAAGCAAATATGGATACTGATAACCACAACATTTTTTTCGTAAGAAACAGAACACTTTTATCAACACAAATCTACATTATGGAGTGAATTACGCAACCTATATGAAATTCTGCCAATTTCAAATACTCAAATCCACATATGAATTTCATTATCATAGATTATATAAAGTCCCATTAAATAATGCACACTAAGAATTCACATCCAAATATCTTCTTTTTAGTCCACAAATACAAATACAATGTTTGTCTATTAAATGTCTTACAAACATTACTCCTTTCAAAGATCATTCGACAGCCAAACTCACCATGTACAAATGTAAAATCCTTTACATGCTTCATGTCCATATCTCCCAGGTTAACAATGTAAGACGAGTCAACACGAGCAGAAATTGCACCTCCAGAACCAAAGCCATCATCTTCCCCAACCAAACCAGAGCCACCCTGACACAAGATATACAAATTGATATAGAAGAGGACCCTCTTTTATAGATCACAATCTACTAGAGGACTTTGAGAGTTGTGGCACAATGACCAAGACCAATAATTGAAAGCACTACTAGCAAAGGTATACTGCATAGGTAACACTTAGAACTGTTACTTAGGCAACAAGGTTTCACTTTTTTGCCCTCCAAATCCTACATTTTATGAAGCACGAATAGAGAATAAACTTCTTAAATTATACTTTTTTAGCCTAAGATGTCATGACCAGCACTAAGCAACACATTGTTGAATTTGAGAGAGAGCCAGTAACTCGTTGGCATAATAACCTAGATCAATTTGAGTGTGCTCCTAATAAGGGCATATGAGCCAAAGCTTACAACTGTTGCTAAGCCAAGAGTTTTCCTTTTTTTACCCTCCAAGAGTTTTCCTATGGTAAACATATCAGGAATCGAAAATAACTTATTGTTCCATAATTTTTCAACACAAGACGCCATGTTAATGCTAGTACTACCACAATCATCAAAATACAAAGTTTAGGCAGCAGAAGAGACCTGTGCAGCTTTAAGTATTATCATTTGAAAGCCATAAACAAGAACGCCTCCGCACCTGCCTTGAGGATCAACCTTAACCAATGGGCCTCTTGCAAATGACTCTCTGCCTCTTCTCAAATGAAGCCAGTCTGGGCCCTCAAAACAGTGCATAGAGCTGGAAAAAGGATCAATGAATTAATATCACCTTGCAACATGGTTAAACAAAGTATGGAAAATATAACAAAACAAAACTCTGTAAAACTAACTAATAAGGGGGATAACTAGTTAATAACGGTACAGACTACAGATTATAGACTTTAAATCTCTTCAATCACTAAATTACACAACCAACTTCAAGTAAAAGTCAGTTTATGTATTCAAGCCTGCTAGAGGAGATCAAGTATCCCCTTGGCAAATTCACGATTAAATTCTTACTCAGGATTTAAAATCAGTGACTTCAACACTTACAATACTTTCAAAAGAAAAAACACTCACGTGTGTTGCAAATTGGACTTAAACGGAGCTTCAATCGATATAACATCAACAAAATAGCAAAACTAATAACGCACCTAGTACGGAGTCCATGAATTGAATCATCAAACTCAAGAACTGAAATTTTTGCATCTTCAAAGGTTAAGACAATAGAATCTCTTCTTCTGGAACCATCACCGCCTCCGCCAGATAAAACCGCCATTGTTACCACATTACCGTGCATTCTGCAATCCAATTACACGCAAACAAAAATTTGAATTGAAACCATCAGTAATTAATTTAAATACAGCATTACGAGAGACTAATTTGGCGAATTCATCTCCTGACAAAACGCCAATAAAATCGAAAGAGGGGTTCAAATGGGGCAACGGACCTGTAATGGCACACGAGTTCGAGCGAAGCCCCAGAGACGCCGTCCATGAGACCACCACGCTTGGGTTCTCCGGAAGCCCTAGATCCTCTGGCACCCTCTTCCTCCTGAACTCTCACGACGTACACTTCGAGGACGTTTCCGGCGGTGACGACTAGGTCCGGAATGGGGCCGATTTCTCGGCGGGTAGGTGGCCAGTCGGACTCCAGGTCATCGGTCTGGACCTGAGGCATTCGAGGCACGAAGTCAGCTCGTGAGTGGGAGATGAATCCCGAGGCGCAGTTCTCGATGCCGGTCGGCCAGTGCATCATCTTGTAGGCCGCGAAGCTCATCTCCGCCGAGGTGCGGGAAAGCTAGGGTTTTAGAATTCGACAGCAGAAGACTCTGGAGTCTGAGATTCCTGAGAAATGACGACGAATTGGGGTGTGAAGGGGGTTAGGGTTTAAGAGTGGGTGCGGAGTGAGAGCGAGAGTGAAGTCTTGACCTTTTGGGGGATAATTCGGTGTTTGGCGGGAGGATGTTGGATCCCTAATTAACATGAACGTTTAGGACCGTTGAGGAAGAGAAAAGGAGGAGAGAGAGAGAGTCTGCGGTTTTGTAAGAGTTACTTTTGCGTGTGACTCCGGTTCAACCTTTGAATTTTTATTTGAGAAATTTTATTTGAGCTTGTATAATCTCTTTTAACACCGAATTTCTTCTTTACACATATTACTCTTCAACAACAATCTGAATTTTTCCTCCTAAAGGGCATGCCAGGTCCGAGCTACTAGGCTTAGAATTAGATCCACTCTTCGCCTTTGCAGCTCTTGAAGAAGCAAATGTGGCATCTCTATCAGCTACTGAACTAGCCGCTCTTCAAGCGGATCTATGATTGGTCAAGGTGACCAAGAGGACAATATCTCCTCCATATTCCTTAGACAGGCAAGACTCGGATGCTACATGCGAGAAGCATAATAGTTTACTAAACTATTTAGCCCCTTAGGCGATCTCCAATAAGGAGGGCCAAAGGTCCCAAAGCTAAAAAATAACTTATTTGCCCAAAAATCCATCTCCAACCGATGACTAAGCTATAATTTTGTGAAGCCCCTAGGCCTTTATTTGGCAAAAAAGGCATCAAACTATCCAAATGTAGCCCCCATCTTAACTTTTTTTTCGGGGCCTAGCTCCTTAAATGCAATAGTTGATTAAAATTGAAGGATTAAAATTGAAGACATTCAAAGGTAGTTTAATTAAATTAACCAATAACTTTAAAGTATAAACTTAAAAACTAATAAATTATTTAGGGGATATGTTTAACCCCTTCGGTTAAAGATGGTATATAAGTATGGCCTGATGCTATTTATTTAAAAATAATATTTTGTAGGGCTATAATGAGCTTATTGTTGGTATGACGAATACAGCAAAAGGACAACAGAGTGTAACAATCCCAATTCCAACCAATAAATTTAGGTATTCCAATACTCGTATCATTTAATGTTGCATAGCATAAAATACGTTTTCTTCTTTTTCTTCATATCAAAAGAAAAATTTCCAATAACCTCAAACAAATCAGTTAATGTAACATCCCACATCAACCAACGGAGAGAAGGTGATGTGTCTTATATGTACATGCCCACCTCTATTTAGCATGAGGCCTTTGGGGAGTTTACTGGTTTCGGGTTCCATTGGAACTCCAAAGTTAAGCAAGTTCAGGCGAGAACATTCTCAGGATGGGTGATCCACTAGGAAGTTCTCATGTGAATTCCTATAAACAAAACCTTGAGGGCGTGGCCAGGGTCCAAAGCGAACAATATCGTGCTATGACGAAGTCATAACTGGGATGTGACATAATGTTATTAGAGCCATTATGACGTGTGGTGCGAGTGTGCCGACGAGGACGTCGGGCCCCAAGGTGGGTGGATTGTAACATCCCACATCGACCAACGGAGAGGGGGTAATGTGTCTTATATGTATATGCACACCTCCATTTAGCACGAGGCCTTTTAGGAGCTCACTAGCTTCGGGTTCCATCGGAACTCCGAAGTTAAGCGAGTTCGGGCGAGAGCAATCCTAGGATGGATGATCCATTGGGAAATTCTCGTGTGAGTTCCCATAAACAAAACCGTGAAGGCATACCCGAGACCTAAAACGGACAATATCGTGTTACGGCGGAGCTGAAACTGGGATGTGACAATTAAGGTCGTGTTAAAATTGTTTATGAAATTGTTAAAAGTATTTTATGACATATGCAAGCATTTCTTATTATTTTTGACCAAAAAAGAACATATTTGGATCCTCTCCTGAGCTCAAGAGTGAGGATCCTCCTGATCAAAGAGTGTGGGTCGTTGGATTTTCATCCAACGGTTACAAACAGGATGATCCTTTTAAAGTTATAATAATTATAACCGTTGGATTTTCATCAAACGACCCATACTCCTTGGTTAGAAGGATTCTCACTTTAGGCTTAAGAGATCATCCAAATCCAAAAAGAACTACGTTTGAAATAATACTATAAAAATAGTTGTGGGCGATATGAGTGCATTCTTAATCAAATGCAATAATCAAAACCAATAAAAAAAAGGGATTTATCCGTCAACTTCATAAGAAAAAATGTCGTCTTGTTACGAATTAATTAGTATTCAATTTAATATAATTAACTCGTACAATGTGACCTTCCACCAAAATGTAATGCGAAAATGAGTTGACATTTGTCACATTTTCTAATTAATTGTTGAATTTAATTGACATATTCTTAAAATTAGAACGAAAATTAACGTTATATTATAAGATGACAAAAAATTTATAAAAACAAATTTTAGGAGAAAATTATTAGCATTTCTCTATTAACATCCATAATACATCAGAAAATTGAAAATTCATGGTTTCATTTTTCTAAAAAAGGAAAAAGTTAATGGTTTCGTCACGGCAGTCTACATTTTTTGATACTGAAAAGACTCACAGAAACATTTCAAACTTTCCTAATCACATGTGATTTACTAACAATAAGAATGAAACATAAAACTTGTCAAATAAAGTACGTGTATAAAATTCGCCTCTAACTATTAAGTCATCCTAATTGAAAATCATGGTTGATGCTATTAAAAGCTGTCACCTCCTCAACAACCCACCCACGCCGCACCCAAACAATGAGGTCGGTCTCACAGCACTTACTTTGATGGAATCATGGTGAACCAAGGGGCACTATATAGTAACTCCAGACTCTCTCTCTCCTCTCTGAACGTAGTTTTATCCGCCGCATTCAAACAAACAAGATTACATTTTTCCCATTTAAATCTTTCATCTTTGATCTTAATTCTTTAATTCCAAGTCCCCTGTTTCCAGATCTTCATCCGCTACTTCCATTAACAAAAAGCTCTCAGCCGTTGATCTGATTCCGCGTTCCGTACGTAAAGCATTCAACTTTCCAGGTTGGGAATCCGAGTTTCCCATCCTTTTCGCTTACACAGGAATCCAATTCCCCTGGAGATAAATCTTCATGCTTCCATTGTTGTTTTCCTTTTTCGGAATCATCGAAATTTTAGCGCTTTTCAGTGCTTCAAGATCTTCTATTGCCTGTAGTGTCGATCAAGGTACATTTTCTTTAGATCTGCTTACCCTTTTGGAAACCATTGTTTTTTGTCTATTTTTAGTAAGGAAATGTACTTAAAATATAATTATGATTAATTATGATTAATTATGATTAAGCATGATTATAAAGCTTCCCTTTTTATCATCGTGTTGCCTGAATTACATGTAAAATCTGGAGTTCTTGCTTGAATGTTTTCAGGGTTTGCTGGAGGAGGCTGAGCTCAAAGTTGGGGTTTTCCTCATTTGGAAAGAAAACGAAGAGTTGGGGTTTCTTCTTTAGCCATTTGTACGCATGCTTTTGGGGTTTTCTTTGGTTGTTGATATAGTTTAGGTAATTATTTCGCATAAATTGCTTGATTTGGAAAACAATGACTTGGGCTTCGCCCAAAGGTTCGATTTCAATGACTTCCTACCCGAAAGGTCTTTCTTGGATTGTAGTTTCGGGGGTGGCATTGGCTTTGTTCTTACTTTTTGCTTCCTGGGTTTTAGTTACTTATCCAATTGGTTCCACGGTTAGCTGGTATTTCTATGGTGTTGATAGTATGCAGAAATTGGATTATTCTAGCTCCATAGGGAATCCCATGTCCCACGATTCTCCTCTTCCTAACAATGTAGATAGTGTTGATAAGAATGTGGTATCCGATTCTAATTTAGATGTTCGGAGAAGTTCAGATGATCCACAACCAAAAGTTGTTGATCATCAAACTGAGTCTAATTTAGAAGTTCTGAAAAGTTCAGATGGTCCGCAAACAAAAGTTGTTGATCAGAATATTCCTACTGAATTGAATTCACAAGTACCTACAACATCAGATGGTTCAGTGGTTGTTTCAGAAACTAGAGAGATTAAACATGTACCAGATGTGACAGAAAACTCATCCGGTTCATCAGACAATGAAAATGTTGGATCAGTGCCTGCTGTTTCAACCGCTTCATCAATTGTTGACGGTATGATAAAAACTGATAAGAATTTGTCAGATGAGTCCAATCCACAACTGTCCTCACATTCAAGTGATCCATCAATAGTTTCGGAAATAAAGGAGACAAAGGATAGAGAAGCACCTGTTCTTGGGCCATCTAATAACACAATGCAAGATGAAGGGGCTAAGGTTGCTTCTGGTTCGTCCAATGTTACAGAAATTGAAGAAAATGATAAACCTGTTTCTGTGAGTCTTTCCAACAATTCAGACATCGCACACATTGAGCCAAATGATACTATTTCAGCTCCATCTGATTCCAAACCTGAAGGCATCCCAGCTTCTACTCAGATGCGCAACAATGCAACCAGTGGTGGTTCCGTTGATTCAGGTAGCTTTTGTGTTGTTTTGTTATGCTTTCATGTTTGCTGAAATTTGACAAGTTGTGCTATAATCTGAGCCTTTTATACTTCTGATTGAACTTTTGTATAATCTTTACCTTTTGTACTTATGAAATTTGAGTTGTTGCTATAATATTACATTTTCAAGTGGATTTTTTGTTCTCGGTACTTGTTTTTATGCTTTTGACTTACATCTTGTTCGTATTATGCAGGCTGTGATCTATACAGTGGAAGTTGGATTTATGATTCAGAAGGACCGCTATATACGAACAATACATGTCCTGTCCTGACACAGATGCAAAATTGCCAGGGAAATGGGAGGCCTGACAAGCAGTATGAGAATTGGCGATGGAAGCCCTTTCAGTGTGACCTGCCACGTTTTGATCCCAGGAAATTTCTAGAGTTGATGAGGGGAAAAACAATAGCTTTCATTGGTGATTCCGTTGCTCGAAACCATATGGAATCATTGTTGTGCATGCTCTGGAAGGCAATTATCTTAAACTTTTTTTAAGAATTTTATCTCAAATTAGATGCTTCTCCTTCTCGGACAAAACAGTTTTTTCTTATAGTAGACGGAATTTTCACAACTCTGGATTCATCAACACTGCTAGCGTTTGTGATCAGAATTAGATTTGTGGAGTTTGTTTAGTGTTTGCAACTTTGCATTTCAAAGCAACTCTATAAGATTGCAGTCCTTTTTTGCGGATAATGCTGTTAGAACTGACTCTAGTGGTGCTTACATCTTTGTGTGGTGTATGCAGGTAGAAGTTCCAAAAAATCGGGGGAACAAGAGAATGCAACGCTATTATTTCAAGTCGACATCTACATTTGTTGTCCGGATTTGGTCCTCATGGCTTGTGAAACAAACAACTCAGGCATTTGATTTTGCTCGAGAGGGTGTGGCCAAGCTCCACCTTGATGCCCCTGATGACAAATTCATAGATCTCATCCCACAGTTTGATGTGATTATTTTCTCTTCCGGCCATTGGTTCGCCAAGCAGTCGGTCTATATCTTAAACAACGAGATAGTGGGAGGGCAGTTGTGGTGGCCGGACAATTCAAGGCCTATGAAGGTTAACAACATTGAAGCATTTGGAATATCCGTCGAGACAATTCTCACTGCTGTTGCTAGACATCCGAATTATACAGGGATTGCGATTGTGCGGTCCTATTCACCTGACCATTACGAGGGTGGAGCTTGGAACACAGGAGGATCATGCACGGGGAAGGTCAAGCCTCTTGCGCTTGGCGAAGTAGTGGAAAATGGCTTTACAAACATAATGCATGAAAAACAGGTTATGGGATTCAACCGTGCGATTCAGAAAGGTGTGACAAACAAATCAAAGCTGAAGTTGATGGATATCACGAAACCTTTTGAGTACCGCCATGATGGGCATCCAGGCCCGTACAGAAGCCCGGATCCTAATAAGAAAACACAGCGGGGACCAGACGGAAGGCCTCCGCCGCAGGATTGCTTGCACTGGTGCATGCCGGGTCCGGTTGATACATGGAACGAATTTGTGCTTGAAATTATAAGGAGAGAATATGAGGGCAGCAACGACTCTTCTTCATGAGTTGGGGAAAAGCTTATAGAGTAACCATTTTTTGTTTAAAATTATTTAAATATTAGCTTGTAGAGTAATTATTTGTTGGATTAGATGGGAGAATTAGCCGCTAATTCTGTATTTTGAGAGCAATTAGAGTAAATAAGTGATTTGCTTGTTCAGCTATGTACTTGTGTCATACATCTCAATTTAAGATTACATAAAAAACTTTCTTTTTATAATTTTCATTCCAATTTGGAAATTCTTTTTTGCATTTTTCTCAAGACGATATTCTAATTTTTATATTTTAATAAGTACGATAGTCGTTGATAACATAAAATGAATAAGAACAATGAGGATAAGGTGCATATATATGGGTTTTAATTAAAACTGTGTTAAGATCTCAGGTGTTTCCTCAACAAGCTAGGAACGCTCTTTTGTATGACTTTAGAAGTCTCGGGTGTTTTCGAGGTTTCTCTTTAAATTACATCATTTTTATCATAAAAAGATTAAAACTTTGTCGGAGTTTTATCCAACCTTAGGAAAAGAGAGTCTTCTGCTCCAAATTACAAATTATGAAGATCAAAGTTCAAAGTTGAATTAAAATGTATAAATATGATTATTTTTGTAAAACGAGATATGCGGCCGTAATTAATACACCGTCGAGCGTTCGTTTTCGTCAACATACCAAATGAGAAAACAAAAGGGACCAACACATTGACTTTTTTTATGCTAACGTGGCAAATTTCCATTTGCCACATGCACGAGAGCGGCGATATATCTACTACAGCAAATCGGAGTCATTTCCTGAAAATTTGAAATTCAAATGTCGTCCTGGAGAACCATTAAAGTACAAAATCCTTGACAAGCGCTCTCTGCCTTCTTCAACGGTCCTCTTTTCTCCTCCTTCAAACGGCTACTTTCTCTCTCTCTCCTCTCTCTCTCTCTCTCTCTCTCTCTCTCTCTCTCTAAACATTTCACATTTCAGTTACGCATCTCACAACTCCATTAAAATTCAAACCCCAATTTCTACCTTTTTCCCCCAAAGTTTCCAAGAAAAGAAAAACGAAACGAAACCCACATTTTCTCGGGAAAATCCTCCAGTCGCCAACGACCGCAGCTGTAGCAAGAAAATCCATACAGCAGATAGAAAATTGACGTTCGTTGATTTGATCTCTCAGGTTTGTCAACGGATCCTTCCTCTTCCCGTCTTCCTTCTTTTTCTTCAATTTTCCCCAATTCTCCGTTTTGTTCTCGAGCAAGATTTGAATTTTGAAAATTTTGAATTTTTGGTATTTGATTTTGTGAATTGTTGGAAACAGTTCCTCGGCTTCTTCTAGTTGATTTTGTCGCCTGTGATCTGGACGGTGCTTTGAATTTTAATTTCTTTGAGCTAAATTGCATGGGAAGTATTTGTAGAAGAGAGAATTTTCCATTCAATTTTAAAATTTGGTGTTCATATAGAAATTTGACCTAATCTGGACTAGAATTGGGGATGTAATATTTTTTGCTCCAAAGTTTTGGGAGAAACCTGAAATTGGGTTTCGAGGAATCTAGCGTTTTGTTGCTATTTAGAGCTTTTTCCATATACTGTGTTGGCATTTAGAGATTTTTAAGAATTTTATGGTCAATTTATGCAATGCATATGGTTAGGGTTTCATGGTGGAGTTTGTTTGTGGCAGGTAGCATTGCTTCAATATGTCTAATCTTCAAAGTGAACAGCTTCTGCAAATGGAAACAACATGTGGATCACTTCTGTATGAACTTCAGGTATCACATGAATTAGATATATGAAAAGAAAACCTGTCTAGCTTTTCGGTAATTACGGAAATTGGATTGTACAAAAGTACTAAACTCACTCTTTTTCTTGTCTAATTCAACAAATGCAGATAATTTGGAATGAAGTCGGAGAGTCTGACAAAGATAGGGATAAGATGTTGCTCGAGCTTGAGCAGGAGTGTCTAGAAGTATACAGAAGAAAAGTTGACAAGGCAAATCGGTGTAGGGCACAGCTACGGCAGGCAATTGCTGATTCCGAAGCAGAACTTGCAGCAATCTGCTCTGCAATGGGGGAGCGACCGGTACATATTAGGCAGGTCAGGATCGACTGTAATGAAGATAACTGTGATTGTTTTCATAGATAAATAGGTTAAATATTCTGTTTCCATTGAAGTTCTTACTATTGTTTAAAATCAGAACTATTTACAAATTGCTTTGTCATTTCAGTCTGATCAAAATGCCGGAAGTTTGAAAGAAGAGCTCAGCAAAATAATTCCACAGTTGGAGGAGATGAAGAAAAGAAAATACGACAGGAAAAATAACTTTCTGGAAGTTCTAGAGGAGATACAGAAAATTTCAAGTGAGATTAATGGAAGCACAGATTACAGTTCATCTATACCGGCTGTGGATGAAACTGATTTATCATTGAGAAGGCTTGAAGAATTGCAGAGACATCTACATGGACTCCAAACTGAGAAGGTTGGGAGTTCTTTTTTACATTTCCTCTCTGTCTGCATATCATCGTAATCAACTTTTGTATTCTTATGTGCTCTTCACTTCCTTATTCATCTGTTCATTCTTGTTTTGCAGAGTGATAGGCTTAAGCAGATACAGGACCACCTGTGTACATTGAACTCACTTTGCTCGGTTCTTGGTATGGACTACAAACAGACAATTAGTGAGGTTCATCCCAGTTTAGTTGATTCAGAAGGAAGCAAGAATATAGGTAATGATACAATTCAGCGGTTGGCTGCTGCAATACAAAAATTGCGGGAGGTTAAATTACAGAGAATGCAGAGGGTAAAGAATGTTCTTACTTCTTTATCATTTCTTAGTTTCTAGTCAAAGTTGTGCATTTAATTGAATCATATTAACCTTCTAATCTCTGACAGCTTCAAGATCTGGCAACTACCATGTTAGAGCTGTGGAACTTGATGGATACGCCAATTGAGGAGCAACAGATGTTTCAGAATATAACCTGCAATATTGCTGCTTCAGAACATGAGATAACTGAACCAAATACACTCTCTGTGGACTTCATCAATTATGTGAGTTTTTTTATATTGTAATTCTGTATTATTTCATATTTTTGAATCAGTATATTTTTCAAGGATTTCATCTGGGATTAAATCTATTGTGCAGGTTGAGGCAGAAGTGTCTCGGTTGGAAGAGTTGAAATCAAGTAAAATGAAAGAGCTTGTTCTTAAGAAGAGGTCAGAGCTAGAGGAAATCTGTAGAAAGACACATATGGTCCTTGAAGCAGATAGTGCAATTGACTACGTAATTGCAGCTATAGAGTCAGGTTCATATTATATTCTTAAAAGCATATCATGGGGTAACAGAAAATTCCTACATAAATGTCCTTGAACGTGTGCATCATTCTTACTTGTGCAGGAGATGTGGACCCTGCTTGTGTCCTCGATCAAATTGAGCTTCAGGTTGCAAAGGTTAAAGAGGAAGCTTTTAGCAGGAAAGACATACTTGAAAGAGTTGAGAAGTGGTTGTTTGCTTGTGATGAGGAGTGCTGGCTCGAAGAGTATAACAGGGTTAGTTGTTTCCATCACCATGTCGATTACTTCACCACATTGAAACTCCTTTTCTTACTTGTTCCTTTTTGCGTTCATGTAGGATGAAAACCGATACAATGCTGGAAGAGGAGCTCATCTTACTCTCAAGCGTGCTGAGAAAGCACGTGCTTTGGTTAATAAACTTCCAGGTATTGTCCGAATTTTGAAAAATGGCACCTTTGGTTAATAATGGTAGACTATCCTATATACAAAACTGTTACAGAACTGTGCTTTGGTCAAGAGTATCATTTTGATTATGTTTATGCTGGTTTCAGTTTTTTCCTTTATTTTTTTGCGTTTAAATAAGTGTTTTTACCTGGATCCCGGTTTTTATACAGCAATGGTGGATGCATTGGCTTCAAAAACCATATCATGGGAGAAGGAGAGGGGCATTGAGTTCACATATGATGGTGTAAGTTGCTTCCCTTGTATTTGTGCAGTCTCTAGGAGATTTATTCCAGTTGAAGTTTATTTTTTGTTTTCATACATGCAACTTCTGAAACAATTTTTATTGTTATCCACTTCTGTTCAGATTCGTCTTCTTTCCATGCTTGAAGAGTATACTATATTACGGGAGGAGAAGGAGCAGGAACGTCGAAGACAGCGGGTATGGCCAGCAGTTTCACTTGGACATATTTCTTTGACGATCTTACTGTGAACTGTGTGACAAATCTTCATCTTCCATTTTCAGGACCAGAAAAAGATTCAGGGTCAGTTGATAGCTGAGCAAGAGGTACTTTATGGGTCAAAACCAAGTCCTTCAAAACCTCAGAGTGTAAAGAAGGCTCCGAGAATGTCAACTGGAGGTGCAAGCAATAGAAGACTTTCAATGCAAGCTCCTAAACCCGATCCACTTCACTCCATCAAAGGTACTCCGCGTTCAAGAAAGAGTGACCGAGTGAATCCAAATGAGCAATTAAACAATCATCTGGATGATGGCTTTTCATCTTTGTCCACAGGTTAATCTCTTCTCCAACGGTTCTCATTTGTGTATGGTTGACAAATGAGAATATTGAAAAAAATATATTTTAGTTGCTTTGAAGGTTATTCACCATCTGTTTCCTTGCAGGGGGGGACTCTGACTCTGGTAGTAGTACCTAAAAACATGTTTGTTTTATTCTTCGTTGCATCGGTGTTTCAGAAGCTTCTGTTGATTTCATTTTAAACAAAACATGAGGCATGACGCTGGAACACCATATCTCTGTTGCTGTCTAGTGTCTCGAAAAAAAAAAATGCCTATACAGACACCATACGAAAACATGTTGACAATCAAATTTTAACATATTTTTATCCTGTCTTTTTTATGCAGGTAGAAGAGGCTTAGGCTTAGATGTTGCTGGACTTTCTGTTAAAAAACACTCTTTTGGTGCCCCAAATCCTTCTGAAGTGGAGACACCAACAATTCGTAAACCCTTCTCCCCAATTTCTGTTCCCGTTTCCATTCCATCCGAAAATGTTGCTTTCGGCACTACTACTCTGAAGCCTAGAACTGTTGCAGACGAAGAGAACAAGACTCCCAAGGTGATGCCAATCTTCGTGCCAACGACACCATCAACAGTGTCAGTTCCCATGCAGACAGCTATGACCCCAGCTCCTCCTCCACCGGTTCCTTTCGCTACCAACTTAGTTCAAGAGATTCCTGAGGAGATTGAGTACTCATTTGAGGAACGAAGAGCTGGTTTTGTGCTCCCAAAAACACATGTCAAGTCGATGATACAAGTTTGATAGGCTAATTAGTTTGCATTTTGGTGAGAACTTGAGTTAAAATTGTTGTTTTAGCATTTATTTTTCCTTTTGTATTGGATTTTTTCGAATTTCAAGTCAATTGTAATTGGCTTTCCTGGTTTTTATGTACATAGTCTACGACCAGTGAACGTGGACTAAGAATGTCTGAACCTGTTCCCCTCCTGATTAATGTGATCATTAAGTTTCTAATTTCTTTGTTTCAATTCAGTAGTTTGTTCGAGAGAAATTTCGATAGAGTTGTCTGATTAGTTATTCTCATTTTTAATAAAATGTTTTCAAATGAAACAGACAACAAAAATACCAAAATTTTATTATGTGAGAACACGAAATTTAATTGTTTGACATAAGTTTTTCTCGAGATTTTAATTTTGGTTGATCAAACTTCATCAATTTCTTTTTTTTTTTCTGTAAGGTCATTTTGCATACAGTGGCATTAACAGTAGATACCCCAAACTAAAAGGGCGTTTAGCAAATTAAAATCTTCGAGTCAAACTTTAATTTTCTGAAAAGACAAAGGAGTTGTCAGTAGTTGGAAAATTGGTGTAGCTCCCTAACGTTAGCTTTACAGCTTTGATATAATATTTATTTATTTATACAACTTTATCTAAATTAATAAAATGGTAATAAAAAATAGAAAAGCCCTTTTCTTTTCTCAAACAAAACTTGATTGTTTTTTTTAATATTCAAGTTTAGTATCATTGTCCATTTATTAAATTCAGTTTTATTGAATTTCCAAGACGGACGTGAACCATTTTCTTAACTAAAATTTATACTTTGCATTTGCAATTAGAATATTAATTTTTAATTAAATTCATCAGTATTTAATTATTACAATTACATTTTTATTTATAATTTACCAAATTTTTATACTTTATTTATTTCTCCTCCTTTTCCTGTAAAAACCCTAAATTCACGTTTCTCAGAAGTGTTTCTGAAATCAGCGTGTCTAGTTTCCTTGTAATTTCTTTGAAGTGGTTTACAAATTTTTTTACTGAAATTCCAGTCTCTGCCATTGAAGCTCTGTGCTTTCTCTGCAATGGTGGAGGCAAACATCAGAACTGGAGGAGTTGCAGCACTGAGTTCTTCACCTTTCTGCATTTAGAGACGACTTGTCGTTTCTGGGTTCCAAATTTTTTGAAAGTTTGGAACTTTCTAGCCTACTTTTACGGAAATCTGCTCAAGTTCTTGCTTTGCAGTTAAATTATTATCTGGGTATTTTTTTTTTGCTTCCTAAAGTTGCAGGCTTTAATGGGTAGATTCTAGGGTTTGAAAAGTTTGTAGGGTTTCAAGATTTTTAGGGTTTTTGGGTGGTTTTTGTGTCTGCAAATTTGGATATGCAAATGGAGGAGAAAGACAACAAGTTGGTTTCTGGTGTAGCAGTGAGCGGTGAACAAGCTCCAGAGAATTACAGAATTGCCCCCAGAACCGAAAACCCTAGCCCATCTGGGGGCCCCACAACCGTGGTAGCTCCGATGGCGTCGCCGATGAGATTGACTGGGACTGGTACGGATGGGAAGAAGAAGAGGGGCAGGCCTAGGAAGTACGGACCCGACGACAAGCCTGTCCGGTCGTCGGCATTGTCCCCGATGCCGATTTCGTCGTCGATTCTGCTCCCTGGAGAGTTCTCCGCCTGGAAGAGGGGCAGAGGCAAGCCCGTTGACTCGATCAAGAAGTCTCACAAGCATGACGTGTTTGAGAACTCAGGTAATGAAACGTGACCCTTTTAAATAAAAGCTTTGAAAATTTTGACTTTCAGTTAATGTTGGTTACCATTTTTACTGTTACATTTGGGATGAAATGATCATGGTTTGTTGTAGCTCTGACGCTGTTGACGGGGATTTTTGGATCAGCGTTATGTTATTGAGCCTAATGATGCCGATCCAAAAATCCCCGTCAACAGATTGTGTCATGTTTACTGCTGTGTGAGATCTGAAGGGAATGTTTGGATTTGGTTTGCAAGTGGACCCTTTGTGATCAGATTCCCTTGTCAGATCTGGAAGTAAATGGTGATTTATTGGATTTGCTGATGTTATCAGTTATGCGGAGTTTTTCTGCTGCCTACAAATTTATATTGTACTCTCTTTGCCTTGTCTGTGAGGAAAACAGATTGAGAGAATGATTGAAGTGCCAGCTTGTTCAATAGGTAATAGGTAGAGTCCACTAATTAGGCTGACGTGCCTGGATTAGACTTGCCTAATTAGGTGATTATCTCTTAATCACCTGCTGACTCTGGACTAATTGCACAAGATGAGAAAGAAAAGAGAATAAAAATGAAGAAGGCATAAGCAGAGAGTTTGGGTTTAAACACCTGGTTTTGGGTCAGTTTTGACCTTAACCACTCTCCTCAATATGACCATTCCACCCTTGGAACCTCATCTTATGTTAAAGAGCTCCCGTCTCCTGAGGATTACGAGCAGTTTTTCGAGTGGCCCTTAGGGGTAAACTATGACCTTTGTTATAAAATTAATGGGGTTTTAAAATTTGTATGATTAGTTAATCATTTTGTTTTGTGGTGATTCTTTTCTTTCCGCTTGTGAACTAGGCAACAATTTCCGGGCTTTGTTCATCTTGATCCCTATGTTTTAGTTCACCTAATTATCTCCTTGCATTGCCGTTTTCAGGTTTACGAGTATTATGTTCTTTAGATGAGACTTCACTTGTTTGTTAGTGTTTCGTCTCTTTGATTGCTCTACATTTTGGTGGTGATTAGATCATTAAACCTAGCATTTTGAATTGCAGTTAGGATACATTCTGGGTGTTTATTATGCAAATTCCAATTTTAAAATGGTTTGATTTGGGATTTCACTGACGGTTTTTAATCTTTTTGTGTAGGTGACAAAATTGCATACTCGGTCGGTGCGAACTTTACACCTCACATCCTAACTGTCCATTCAGGCGAGGTATGCATCAGAAAGTTATATGTGAAACAAACTTTTGCGTCAGTACAAAACTGTCGTGTCAACTGTTCTAATCGATAATGAAAGTTTTTCATCTTATAATTTTTGAAACCAGTCATTATTCTTGTAGACGTTTAAATTACGAGCAAAAAACAACGTCAAACAAAAATTACATACTGGAAAGTTGATTCAGGTTCCTTATCTAGAGATTTGTTAAAGAGGAGTTTTCTTATTCCAGTATTATTGCTTTGATTAAGGTTGCACTTTACTATATTACTGATAGTAGTTCTGGTTCTTGCAGGATGTTACAATGAAGATCATGTCATTCTCTCAACAAGGAGCTCGAGCTATTTGCATACTTTCTGCAAATGGTACCATTTCAAATGTTACGCTTAGGCAGGCCAGTTCTTCCGGGGGTACTTTAACATATGAGGTATGGTGGTGTGCCCGTCTTTGAAATTGTCTGTTATTAGTTATTACTGTATCATTGTAAGTTCCTAGCTGCAAGCTATTTACATACTAGGTCTCGTGACTCTCGTGTAATATCGTGTTGTGTTTTGTTTCTAATCGCTCTATATTTAAGAACATAACCTTAAGTTAATATTTTCTTTATATATGCATACAGATGCACATGTATTTTGCTATATAGATTCTGCAGGGCAACAAAAAAAAAATAGTAAATTGTTCCTGCATCATATTGAATTTATGACATTGTTACTCAGGAGAACATCTGAAGTTCTTTTTGTTGATTTTACAGGGCCGCTTTGAGATACTTTCCTTGTCAGGATCTTATATACCAACTGAGAATGCAGGAACAAAGAGCAGATCCGGTGGCATGAGTGTTGCTTTGGCAGGTCCAGACGGTAGAGTGGTTGGGGGTGGACTTGCTGGTATGCTGATCGCTGCTGGCCCCGTGCAGGTAACATCATTATACAATTATACACGCGTTTAAAAAGTTATTTTTATGATCAAGTAATCTAGTACTTTGCTATTATGTCAGAAATTAGTTGTGGTAATGTAGTTTACTCTCTAAAAACAAGTTCTGTAATTCATGTTATCCTCCAAACTGTTTTGACTGCATCAGGTTGTGGTGGGCAGTTTTCTGCAAGGTCACCAGCTGGAACAGAAGCCAAAGAAGCAGAGAGTCGAGCCTGTATCATCGTCAATTGTCCCTATCATTGTCAATGCTGTTTCTGGTGAAGAAATGAAGGTCTATGGCGGAGTAAAGCCCATTCTGACAGCTCCTTCCTTCCACGGAGACCAATCAAATTCTCCGAATCCCATGCACAGCTTCAAGAACTCTGCTTCTGAGAGTAAATCATTGTTGTCGGAAGAGGATTCTAAAGGCTCTGGTCAAGCAAACTGTGAAGTTTCTTATTGATCATGCTTGCTCCTTTCATGTGATGGTTGTATCTTAATTGTTTTGTTCAGACTGAGTGACATCTAGGCTCTATCAAACCTGTCTGACTATTTTCTGAAGGACAAACTAGGCTTAACGTACCTCGTGTTGGTTTTAACCCCGAGTCGGTAGTCTTTTGTATTAGGTTTTAGGTTGGTCTCTTGATCGTGATCAGGCTCGCCACGGACGTGGCTGTTGTATCCATGTATTTCTACTTTCTAGTGTTGTATGATATAGCATTTTTAGATGTATGAAAAACATGACTGGTCATTTGTCCCTTCAAGTTCTTATTATCTGAAAGTTGGAATATGAATGGATGTTGTGACTCTTTGCTCACGAACCTGAAGTGCTTTAAACGTTCAAAAGCGCTTATGAACATAAGTGCTTCTTTCTTATTGTGCATTCTTGTGAATGATTTTTCTTTACATTGCTACAGTTGAGTAACTTGAGTTCCATTACTGCAACACAAAATTGCTGCCTAGAATACACATGAAGTTGTCAGCACTTCTGCTTTCCATGCCTTATTAACCTTTTCTATAAACTCTTCTGCTCTTGTCCTCAGCTCATCGTCAGTGTCAGTTTCATCATCGTCGCCATCTCCATCGGTGCTGCTGAATTCACCATCATCAGCTGCCGCATTCTGTTCATTTGACGCTAATTCACTGACCTGCATCAAGGCATTCTTCTCCTTCCACGCGTGTTTCACCCTCGTGCCTTGTTCATCATCCGCATGCTTGCTGGGGGCCGTTGTGGTGCGAGTTATGCTCCGTTCATCGTTGTTGGAGACGGGTTTCGATCCCACAAGAATAATGACTACGATCAAGTTGCAGAAGCAGAAGATGAACACAGAGTTGGAAGCTGCCTGAGTGATTAATTGTAGTGTAGAATCAAGCATTGTGAAGGATGAGTGAGAGAGAGAGAGGGGTGGGTTTGGATGGAGGAAAGAGTGGAGATGGGAAGCTTTATGTAGCATATTATCAACCATATTATCATTATGGGGCCTATTTTTACATTAATTACTTTAATGAAAAGGCCTCATCACATCCATATCACTATTCCTGGTTTTATGGCAGTTAATTGTCTTCTTCTTTCATATTTTCTTTCTTTATATCAACGAGAAACAGAAAATTTGAATTTTGACTATCTTTCAACGTTGAAGTATTACTTAACTAAGAGTGAGTCGGCATATACATGTTAGGGCAGTTGCACAGGACATTATATTGCCCCTTGTATCCCAGTTTGCATTCCCGCTCTCTAACTATTCCCATAATTTGCAATATTTACTTTTGTAAAAGAAAAAGGAAAACCCGAATTGTTTTTGCCCTTTGCACCCATGTACATGATATTGATTAAATTATAAGACATTTATATCCATTTTCAATTAGAGCTAATGAAAAGAGATTTTAAGAAGAAGAAGAAAAAGCACTGGGTATTTGGAGCTAACAGAAATCTTGACACAAAATTATGTGCAGTGATGTTCTAGAATTTATAAAGTCGACCTCAATTAATAAAGTAATACTTTGTTGTTGTTATGTTATATCGATTTTTAATTGCCGCCCCACCCGGGCCACCCCCACCTAAAATTGACTAAATTAGCAAGATGTTGACAAACTACAACATTAGGTAATTATGTGACAGACTAATAAGAATAGTCTAAATTAAATCATATATAATAAGGTCCTTTTATTACAAACTTGCTTGGAAATTGATGCGGAGACCAACGCGTACAAAGACAGGCAATAGCATTGACCTGGCTATCAATCGACAGCTTTCTAATAAATGGCAACATTATTTGGAATCTTAAAATGTTGAAGGTGTCTCACGTCGAAAGATGGAAATCTAGCGCAAGTACACGACCTTGAACTTTTCCGGTTATTGTCAATTGATTTTGAGAAAATGATCGATAAACGCTTTATAAGGACGTTTATTGTTGAGTTGGGAAGTGATAAAAAGTTGTATGATGGCCCCAAATACAAAAGTGAAGATAAGAAAAGTTGAACATCTTATACAATTCAGATTCGGTCCAGACTCCGTATCTTGCAGTCTGAGTCTACAAACCAAAAAATTTGAACTTTTCAAGAAAGGGACAGAGATTTGAATGTTTGGTTTGTGTGAGGTGACCCACTGATAAAGGTTAAATGGGATCCTAAGATTTAAAATGAATGGTCTGAATTTCTCGAATCGTCAATTTCAGACTGCAAAATTTGGAGAGGATCTCGATTCCTTCTTATATCATGCAGCTTACGAAAGAATATGCCCTTTTGTAACTTTTCAAACACTTTATACTCCTTTATCCATGTGACTTGAGAATCAAAGGCATTTCTGTAAGGACTGCCAATTCTAAGAATGTGTCATTCCGAATGATTAAAATTAGGGTCGGAAAAGGGCAATCGCTCATTCTTAAAATCGGCATTCTTAAGACCAGAGAATCGGATGAAAAAAAAGCGAAATTTTGTAGTTTCCTCAATAGATCAACTCATTGTTACAAATGTGCAAAATTTTAAGCTTGATAAAGCCTGCTAGATTAAATGGGAGGTTATCAACAACTCTGCCCTCCATCCTCTGTTAACTTTTTCAATGAACTCCTCCGCTCTTCTCCTCAGCTCATCTTCGCTGTCACACTCCTTGCTTTCATTGTGATCATCACTGCTGCCCTTGTCATCTCCAACAGCGGCAAGTTCTACCTCGGGATTCGCCACTTGGCCGAAAACAATTGGTGATTTGATCATGGAACCTTCCTCCTGCTCACATATACCATCTTCAACTTGCTTATGATCACTTGTGTTTCTGTTTTTGTAGCTGCTGGTGACAACCGAGACGGGAATTTCACTTTCTTGATCAAAGTAAGAGCCGGGTTTCGATCCCACGAGGATCATGACTATGATCAAGTTGCAGAAGCAGAAAACGTAAAGAGAGTTGGTAGCGGCCTGAGTGAGCAAGTCCAATGTAGAATCCAACATGGTTGAACAAACAACTCGTAAGATTGGATTGGACTGGATAACTTTCGAGCACGAGCGAGGAGAAGATGGGTTTATGGTGGTGTTAGAAGAAGGAAATGAGGGTATTTACAAGTACTGGTGTGGGGATTGAAAGAAGTGGCTGTGAGAAGCTTTTTGTAGGAGAACATGTTGGAAGACAAGATGGTGAGGTGTGGTGTGAAAGCTAACTGAGAAAATCATTAAAAAAAATTCAATTGTAAATTGAGATGAAACTTCCCAACTTGCAGTTTTGTAGGTCTTCGGCCAAGTCCACACGTACCTTCCAACAACCTCACATGGAACTTCCTTAGTTTTCTCATTTACTCTATCTCATCGAAAAGTGACTTCAAGGAACCCTAACCTCTTTTAGACATTTTAGCATGTAAAATGTATAGGCTTTTTATCCAAAATAATCCCGACATTGACATATTTTTTTACTTTAGTCATAAAGATTTAAAATCACTAGAAGTGATCGTCAATAATTTAGATTCTTTTGTGAGAAATATATGTTAAATTAAGAGTATTTTTGTCAAATCAACCCATCTACCGAATTGATGATTTCTTCAATTTAACGGAGGCGGTAAACAATTTCAATGAGTGATGGGTTATGACAATCTCAATGACAATTGTAATTAAAAAACTATATATACATATATATATATATATATATTTAAATGACAACCTGCTGATATAAACCTGGCTAGTCTTGTAGAATAGAAAGTAGCATGAATACTACAAATTGGATGAACACAACTATCCGATAACTATAAAACTTGTCAGCAAACCATAATTTTTCATATGAAAAATGCCTACAAATTCGTAAGAGCTTTGGTTTCATGATGCAAGCCCTTACCCGAACAAAAGAGTAGAACGAAAAACAAAATCATAAGATGCTATCACCTCTTCCTTTTCCTATTTCCTGATGTGAGACTATCTTTGTTGAATCCCCTCAAATCATTAGTCGTTTCAGCCACATTCTGCTTCTTGGAACCTTTCCTTCCTCCATATCCAAACTTGGAATCCTTGATTTCTCTCTTCTTCGGTTTCTTCCCAGCCGGCTTCCCACCTTGTCTTGCTTTCCCTCCGGACCGATCTCCTGGAGCCACAAATGGCCTCTTCTTACTTGACCTCTCGAATGGTTTCCCATCCTCGAAGGCCAAATCCAACTCGCTGCCTTTGTCACCCCCGGCAAACCCACTTTGCTGCCTCTGCTTCCTCCACTTCTTCACAGATTCTATGTCCTCCTTTTTCTGCTTAGCTCTCTCTTTCAACTTCTGAGCCTGAATCTCCTTAGATAGTTTCTTGGACTCCCTAGCTTTCCTTCTCTCATCCGCTTCCTCGATCTTCTTCTTCTCTACCAAAAGCCGGCTCTTCACTCTCTCCATATGGGAATCTGACTTCACCATCTCTGCATAGTAGTCCTCAGGCCTCAGAAACGGAAGCCCCATTGACTGAAGCTTCTCAAATGCCTTCCTCGTTCCCTCTAAAGCCTGTGTGTAGAAGGCAAGCTCACGAGTCAGGTCATCATTCACGTCCACCTTTTGTTCTTGATCAATGTCAACAGCGAGTTTGTGCACCCATCCTGCATTCTCCGGCCAGCTTATATCTCCAAGTTTATCCATGATACCGTCTCTGTTGTATACAGCCTTCTTCGACGGCTCATCCAGCTTCACATCCCCCTCCTCTTCAGAGTCTTCCTCCGATTCTGACCCAGACCCAACCTCTTCGAAATCATCCTCTTCCATCGAATCCTCGTTAATCAACCGGGACTCTTTATTGGACACACCCATTTCGTAAACCTATTAAAAGGAAATACAAATCCCACATACTAATGAGCAAAATGTACAAAAAACCGAAACCGATCAACGGATTCCAAAAAACAAATAAAATTTCCTGAAAACATCATATATCTTAATCTGAATAAACACAGAAGCATTCCAAATACCAATATACTTCCATTATTTACAGCTAAACTCTTGTCAAATTCTAAATATCAAAATATCGCGCTACAATCTACGAACAACATATTCAAACCCTAGAAACATACCATTGGGATTTCAGGAAAATTAAAAAAACTAAAACAAAAACAAAAAATGGGATATCTTTTTCTTACCCAAATTTTCTCGGCAACCAAACAGAAAACGGGAAAAAGAAGAACTCAAAACTCAGAACCCAGATAATAATACAGCTAAATCGGAAGAGTATGATAGTATAGAGCTCAAATCAGTTTACTTTAAGATTGAAATTTGGGAGGCTGAGTACGAAAATTTACCTTTCCTCTGTGGCCTCTAAAACCTTGATAAAACCCTACTTCTTCCAATAGGTTGGTCGACGCAGAGAAGGAGGTTTTAGGACCTGCCTTATAGGGCTTAAGCTTTGGGCCCATCAAACAATTTGGGCTCATAATTGGTGGGCTTGGGCCTGTGAATTTCAGTTTTATCAAAGGTTCTAAAATACTCTAGGCACTAGTCGGGCAATATACTGGAGTCTAGTGCCTAGGCGGTTAGGCAGGCGTCTAGGCAGACTAGGCGGATTTAAGTAAATTTATTATATTTCGTATATATAAGTGTCTGTTTATACTTAAAATATATATAATTTCATTATAAACTACAAACTAGAATGATAAGTATTATGAAGTATTAGAACATAATGAAAACATAAAGAACAAACATATAATATGTGTTCATTTAAGTATACAACAAGTTCCTAATAATTTATTGTAAAAAATAAAATGCAAAATGAAAGTTATTTATTTTCTGTCTAAGTGAGTCGCAACCTAGGAGGATCTGAACGAGCTAGGCGGGCGCCTCAGCAGATCTAAGCTTCCTTTCTTAATTTTTAAACATCTAAGCATTAATCGAGATGATAACCAACCGTCTAACACCTAAATAAGACCTAAATGGTAAAAAGGAATTTTTAAAACAGTAGTTTTACTTTTACCTGCACGACTTTTCTGCAACCATAAAACAAGCACTAGAAAAACTGGCCACTGTTTAACAAATCTGGGTGCGCCCCCGACAATAAGAACCTCGAAATACCAAACTTACCCTTCCTTTTCAACAGAACCAATGCCCAATTCAATTCCTTGGGCAAGGGGCAGCGAGGAACCGCATATTCCACTTCAATGTGCCACTCCGGGCCCACGGAGGCCAAGCGGACACCCCGTGATCGGCAAGAAAAGCAATCACGACCGTTGACATCATCACACTTTCTAGAAGCTCAACGGCAGAGATTTCGTTGCCCGTGCTTCTCGCCCCCTTGGTCGCGCCTCTGTATATATTTTCCGCAACCCCTCCGTCAGTTTCCCACAAAAGCCTTCGGTAAATACAGAGAGTGAAAAAGCAGACTGAGAGAAAAATGGCAACGATCAAGCTTGTTAAAGCCCGTCAAATCTTCGACAGCCGTGGGAATCCCACCGTCGAAGTAAGTTCCGTTCAATCCCCGCCGTCCCATATTTTGAAATTTTCATTTCGTTTTACTATCTCCGTTTTTGTGTTTGTACGGTTTTCCCGGCCTTACTGTCTGTTTGGTTTCTGAGAAAATGCGAGAAGCTCCGGGAAAATAAAGAAACTCCAATCAGAAATGTTGGATTTCTGAGTGACCGAACATGTTTGTGTTTTTTTAGGTTGATGTCACGCTGTCGGATGGCACCTACGCAAGAGCTGCTGTTCCAAGTGGGGCTTCCACAGGTAAAAAAACATAGTTGTTTGTTTTAATCTCTATGATTTCGATCAAGCATACATATGAACATATGTATTTGTCTCTATTTATTTTCGGATTGTTGCTGAATTTATGTGTTTATGTACGTCTGTAGATTTTATTTATCCTGAAAGTACAAATAAATATTTAAAAGAAATAAAAAATAAAAAGCGCCCGAGGCCGAGCGCTTTCCCCTCGAGAGCAATTCCAGTGTGTAAGGGCTCCTCATGGCAATTAACAATTGAATCCCTTTTAATGAATAGTAATTACTGAACCGAAATTGTTTTTGCATCTTTACTTCTAAATTGAATAGTCATGCTAATATGTTATAAAATATTAGTATTTTTTATTTTATAAAATAGTAAAAAATAATTTAAATTTAAATTTAAATTTCGAATAAGATTTTTAACTGATTTCGTCATGCCATGTTTTATTATCCGAAAGTACAATTTTTGTAAATAAATTTCGATAATATTTTTAACCAATTGCGTTGGCAACATGTTCTTACCTATTTAGAATCGTTGAAAATATTCAAATGTGGTGTAAGGTTAGAGAAAATGGTGTGTATTTATAAAAATAAAAATTGGATTTTTAATGAATCAGACACGTGGCCCGCCCAAACATTTCTAATTTTTTTCTTTTTCAAAATTTTTTTTAAAGCCGATAAAACTGGACCGTTGATCTGAGAATCAAACGGTCCAGACTCTCAGTAACTGAGTGGGGTTGACACGCGGGCTCTATTGTCTTAAAATATGCCCAAGACACGCCTCCACGCGCGTGTGTTGCCCATGGTCCTGATGCATAAAAAATATATAACGTCGCTGGCATCATGCTGATGTCAGCCTTGCATCATTCCCCACTCGGGCCGTGGACTCCTGCCTGCCCTCTCCCACAAGCTCCCTCTTAATCCAATTGCCCGAATGGGCTGGAGCTAGTTTGGGAGAGGATTGGATTGCAAATGGAGCCTGTCCACAGAGCAAAAGAGCACACTGGAAGTGCTCTGAGGAAGAGACGGGAGAGGACTTAATGGTGGCGCCAAGATAGTGCGTCGGCCCTTGGGCGCACAGTAACGACCTTATTTTCGGGCTTCATGGCCGCTTTGCTGCTATAGTGTAAGCTGCATTAGTGATGTGTTTACCCTACATTAATTTTGCATTTTGCTATTAAGCTGTGAAGTACGTTGAATTTGAACTTATTTTCGTGCATTGCGATTAGCGTGGTCTGCATTATAGTTCTTTTCGATGATGTTCGATTGTTTGGTTATTTTAAAGGTATCTATGAAGCCCTTGAACTGAGAGATGGCGGATCGGATTATCTTGGAAAAGGTGTCCTCAAGGTATGATGGTTGTTATTCGCTAACGGATTTTGATTATGCGATTTCTTTAAAATGTTACCTCTGTATCGCTTTGATTTCGGTCTTTAAAATGGAGAAAAAGTTGGTTGGCAATATTGATCTCTGTGTTGGTTAGGCTGTGGAGAATGTGAATTCGATCATTGGACCAGCTTTGATTGGAAAGGACCCAACAGAGCAGACCAAAATCGACAATTGTATGGTACAGCAACTCGATGGAACTGTCAACGAATGGGGTTGGTGCAAACAGAAGCTCGGAGCAAATGCTATATTGGCGGTGTCTCTAGCTGTTTGCAAAGCCGGTGCCCTTGTGAACAAGATCCCTCTTTACAAGGTTTGTTTCTCGGGAGAGTAGTGCCCCGCCATTTTATTTCGCTAAAGGCACTTATGAGGTTTTCTCTTAAGATTGCGTTTGCTTTACACTTTGCAGCATATAGCCAATCTTGCTGGAAACAAGACCTTGGTGCTGCCCGTACCTGCATTTAATGTCATTAACGGAGGTTCTCATGCAGGCAATAAACTAGCAATGCAGGTTAATATTTATCTGTTAGTATTTTTGTCGAGAAATTAGGACCTCTTGCAATTGTTATTCTTACCGTTTCTTCTATGACAGGAATTTATGATCCTCCCTGTCGGAGCATCTTCTTTCAAGGAAGCTATGAAGATGGGTGTTGAAGTATATCATCACCTGAAGGTATTGCCATTATCTTTTGCGGCCTTTGGATAATAGATGACCGCCTGTTCAGGCTTTTTAAAGTTTCCACTTGGTTTTGCCTGCAGGCTGTAATTAAGAAGAAGTATGGACAAGATGCCACAAATGTTGGGGACGAAGGTGGCTTTGCCCCCAATATTCAGGTCTGTATGCACATAAAATATTCACAAGACGAGATTAATTTAAGTGGCTTTGTGTTATGTTTGGTTTGGAAGCAGCGTTTTTTATTGTTCCAATGCTTGTATTCTTTTGATGTTTCGTTAATAGGAAAACAAAGAGGGTCTTGAACTGCTAAAGACAGCCATAGCTAAAGCTGGATATACTGGAAAGGTTGTCATTGGGATGGATGTTGCTGCCTCGGAATTCTACGATGACAAGGATAAGACCTATGACTTGAACTTCAAGGAAGAGGTAATTAAATTAGAATACGTCTGGCTACATATGGATATGTATACGAAGTTAATGGGTTTATGGCTAGATGGCTGAACCGCGTAGTTTTATCTGCTGCAGAAAAATGATGGATCACAAAAGATATCTGGAGACAGTCTGAAGAATGTTTACAAGTCATTTGTTACTGAGTATCCAATTGTGTCAATTGAAGATCCGTTTGACCAGGATGATTGGGAACACTATGCAAAGATGACTGCTGAAATTGGTGAGCAAGTCCAAATTGTCGGCGATGATCTTCTCGTCACAAATCCAAAGGCAAGCAGATGTTACTATTATTACTGTTATGTATCAAATTATGTGATGAATGTTAGAAAATATGTCTTGACGTTTCTTTATTCATTATGCCGCTGCAGCGAGTGGAGAAAGCAATCAATGAGAAGAGCTGCAATGCCCTTCTTTTGAAGGTAGTACTCCCTGCCCCTTTCGAGTGGCGCTAATGCTGCCGCTCTGTATACTGTCCGAATTGTTACAGTTTACTGATTCCTGTGGATAATTAGTGAGTAGTAATGGCACTCTGTATTTTTATGTTTGTGTAGGTGAATCAAATTGGTTCAGTTACTGAAAGTATTGAAGCTGTGAAAATGTCAAAGCGTGCTGGCTGGGGTGTCATGGCAAGTCACCGAAGGTATCCCATCTTCACTGTTTTCGTTTCCCATTTCACGCACACACCACGCATCATCTTTTGCTAATTTTGTTTGTTTATTTAATTTTCCAGTGGTGAAACTGAGGATACTTTCATTGCCGACCTTTCTGTTGGGCTGTCAACGGTAAGTGTTGGGGTCTTACCTTGATGCTATTACTTTCATTGCTTGTTGATGCATATTGATAACTTTTCCACCTCGTTACTTTATAATTCGGGACTTCGAATTATGCTGAAAGTGTATTGTCCAAGTTTCGGATTAAAGCTGTTGCATAAACTGATGTGATCTATGCATCCTTGTTTGCTCAAACAGGGACAGATTAAGACCGGAGCTCCGTGCAGATCAGAGCGGCTTGCTAAATACAACCAGGTAAAACTTAATACGCACGTCTGCTTATTTAGTTGCATCTAAGTTCTCTCTAACCGCGTGTTTGCGCCTTCCTTTTGTGTTCTGCAGCTTCTTAGGATAGAGGAGGAGCTTGGATCCGCAGCAGTCTATGCGGGTGCAAAATTCAGAGTCCCAGTGGAACCATACTGATCCGAGAGCTGGAATCTTAAAACCGTTAAACAAGCCCTCTTAGTTTTCGATATTACGAAGCGTGTAATTCGGCATAAGTAAACATGTGTTCTAGTTACTAATAAGGTCTTGGTGAGGAGATCAGGAACCATTTGATGAGAGAGTTGTAGAGTTGTTTCTGTTTCAGCTTGTTTTTCTGGTGATGTAATGCACAGAGGGCTTGTTCATGTTATGTCTCTAATATTACTTAAGCTTGTGGATTAAGACAAAATCTCGATATCTTGTTAAGATTAGAGTTTAATCCTTTTCGTAATCTTAGTTTGCATATCTCTTGTTCAATCCCTTCAAAATTTCATGAGTTTTTTTTAATCTAATAACTATTATTAGCACTTTAAAAATCTGAATCAAATTGTGCACTCTCTAAAAGGGTTTTTTTTTCTCCTTCTAAATATAAAAAGTTTGGGATGCACAATTAGATTTTTGAGGAAATCGTAACAATGGTTCTCAACTTAAACTAAACTGGAGAATGATCCCTCGACTAAAAGTTTGTAACCATTGATCCCTTAACTTATTAAAATGTGCAGCTATATTCCTTTTCATCAACCCCGTCAAAATTTTTGGCAAAATGAGTCACGAAGTTGAATCATGAGGCAAATGTGAAAAACCAAATGAGAATTGTAATACTGGTACCTCAATTTTAACCCAATTGAAGCAATGATTCATCAACTTTAAACCAATTGTAGCAATAGTTATTCCACTATGACTCGTTTTGACGGAAGTTATGACGAAGTTGATGAAAATAACATAGCTACATGTTTTGATGAGTTAAAAGATGAATGATCACGAATTTTTAGTTCAAGGATCAACACTCCAATTGAGTTAATGTTAAAAGGTCATTGACACAATATTCCATGTGACCAAACGAATTAATTTCAAGTTTTAATCAAAACTCGGTTCTTATGTCAAATGAAGGAGAAAATAACCAAATTGGATACCAAAATAGTACATGATTAACACCAAAATGGATACCGAAAAAGTAGGTAGACAATCTAGAAACGTTCTCAGCCGCAACACATGCTCATATAAACAATTTCAACATCGACATAAAACGAGTATATGCTGTTAGGACCAAGTTGGAAACCGACGTTAGGGGTGAGACAGAAACAGAGTACATTTGCATTCTTCAAAACTGGTTTTCCGAGCAGAACAAGAACTTCAAAATTGGAAGCAGACGGAGCATCTCCGCAGCTGAATCAATTAACACCGAGCAGCTCAACATCAAACACAAGCCATGAGTTTGGTGGTATTTTACCGGCACGTTTATGTCCATAACTGCATCCAAAGGAAACACATTAATAAGCTTTGCAGAAATGGAGAAAGAGTTACTATCATGGGCAAACTTACTATCGTGACATACCCCATTTCTGGTGGAATAGTGAGTCTTCTTTTATCCCCGACACGCATACCTGGAGGAAGGTAGATATGCATTAAAAGATGCAACAACTGCTTAGTAAAAGTTGAAGATCCGATTTAAGAAATATTTGAACAGCTCAGAAAATTACCGTTAACCCCGACATCCCATCCTGGTATAACTTGTCCTAGACCTGCACAACCAAAGGAAAATGAGTTCACACTCATGGTGAAGTTAAGTTGTTTCTTGATTGCTGTTAAATGACATTAATCGTACCTAGGCGGAATTTGAAAGGTGGCCCTCCCACGTTGGAGTCAAATATGTTGCCATTCTTTAGCTTGCCAATGTAGCGAACACTGACCTGCAAAACAACAAATATTAGCAATGTGAATCCTTTAAAAGGTAAATGTAAACATGCCGAAAGGCTAAACCTTAACCTTTTTTCCCGAAGAAGCTTTCTTGCCATCAGGTTTTCCCATAGCTAGCTCCTCAATAACCAATCCATTTGGATAGGTTTTCGCTTTAGATCGCTTGCCACTGGTTTGCTCCAAACCAGGTTTGTTCTGATCTTCCATGTTGTCAACAGTTTCATCCATGTCAGTTTTTGTTTCAGTCTCCTGGGCTTTCTTGTTCTTTTTCTTCTTCTTTTTCCCCTCCGTGAGATTTTCACCAGGAATAGAATTCTTTTCGATGTCAGAGCTCCTGTGCATGAACATGCTATTTTACTCAATGCAAAAACAACAAAGCAAATTTGTGCACAAACATGAGAAATAAGAGTGAATAGCAAATCCAAGCCATTAGTGAGGGTGTTATCGTGTCAACTATTCAACGTCTTGGCTCCAAATTACTAATCTGACATGAATTCTTAGTAAAATATATATTAAGTTGGCCATATAAGATATAATTATAATTTATCAATAAATAAATAAATAAAAGCTTGGGTTTTGAATAGAAATTTTTTAAAAAGCCAATAAATGAACTCTGTAAAATAACGGAAAGATGATGCAGCAGATCTCACTCACTTCTTATTAGATAGCTTTTGCTCATGCTCTTGGCCCTTCAAAATCTCAGGTTGCTTTTCATTGTCATCAGCATTACCCTCCTTAGCTTGCTCTTTCAATTTCTTCTTCTTCTTATTATTCTTTTCCCTGAAATCATTTCATATAACACTTCAATAAATTAGAAAACTGAATATTTAGCGTGCACCACTGAACAAGACAATATAAACAAAGTTGTTAAACGATTGTTGATTATCGACTAAAGGCTTCAAAAAAAAAAAAAAAAACCACACCTAAAAACTGAAAACATCTAACCAGTGAAATGGGTCAATTACTCACCCTTCTGGCTGACTGTCTTGCTGAACATCTTCGACTTTCCTTTTGGACCCAGCAGCTTCACCATCTTTTACTTTCTTCTTCTTGGTTTTCTCAGTAATCTTGCTATCCTTCTGTTCAGTTGTAGCTTCATGCTTCTCAATGTTGGTTTTCTGTTTAGTGGATATTGGAAAACCATCTTCATCTTCACTC
Source organism: Pyrus communis (assembly GCF_041283825.1). Lineage (NCBI taxonomy): Eukaryota > Viridiplantae > Streptophyta > Magnoliopsida > Rosales > Rosaceae > Pyrus > Pyrus communis. The sequence goes on from NC_142565.1 coordinate 3,381,068, forward strand.
TCCAAAACAGGGTCACCAGCATTTTCCTTGACAACAATTTGTTGCTGAGAATTTGTGTTCTTTTCAGAGTCATTCAATTGATTCTTTTTCACTTGTCGTTTGGACTGACTGTTTCCATTAGTAGGTTTCTCATCATCCTCTATCTCCTCAATTACAACTAAGATTTAAGCCAAAGAAAATATTGAGTCAGGCACTATATTACAGCATATAATCAACAAATCACAGCTGAAATGGTGACAATCATCAATAAATCAAAGCGGCATTCACCAGCAGAATACAACCCAATGTATACAAAAAGACCATAATTAAGTATAACATAGTGCCGAATAATAGCATATTTATGGTTTGGACTTTGGAGTACGCCAAAATACTAAGGAAGACTAAAATCTAGCTGAAACTTAACATCTTGAAGTTAATCAAACTTTTGGCATGGAAATTAACTATATTTATGCTTCCTCTAATATCAGATCTAATACGCAAAACCAGTCACGAAATTCATGAAAGATCTATGCCAAATCATCATAAATAAATAAATAAAAAACGTGAGCAATAGGTATCCAATAGGCCAATTTACCTCCACTATTTGGAACAGGTGAAGGCGGGTACATGTCAAAATCTTCATCGTCAATAAATCCAACATTATCATCATCGGTATCATACTCTGAAGACTCTGACTCGGTGTCCGCAATATCCTCCCCGGAAGAATCCCTTAAAATGTTGCAGAGAAATAAAAATTACCGTTAAAAATGATAAAAATCTTACCAAAACAAACTCACAAAAAGTAAAATGAATTAGCACTTACGATCCATAGTCATCTCTTTCATCTTCGCCTTCCTCCACAAGGTAACCAGAGAGGTGGATACTTCGTTTTCCAATCACCGAGAAGGTCACCAAACCATCAATTGGCTCAAAATCAAGATCCAAGGGGACAGATTCATTCTTATTTGGTAACAAAGAACATAGAAAGATTGGACTTTTATCTCCAATGGAACACTGAACTATACTCCTCCCCTTCGATTCACCGAGGCCTAAAGTCGCCTAACTTATCAACACAAAGTTAACAAGAAAATTCAACATCATACCACACCCAAATCGCGACGGTTTCCAAAAATTATTGAGAGGGCTCTAAACAATAAAAAATATTTAAGAAATAAACTACACAATGAATTTGAGCAACTGAAGTTAAATAAAATTACCTGAGAAATGTGAAGCCTTCCTTCGAATTGATCCGATTGATGCTCGTATGATTTTCCTGGTTTTACTTCAATTCCTAGAATTTCAAATTCAACCAAAAATAAATAAATAAATAATTATTTTTTCAACTACTAAAACTTAGAAATCAAATAATCCCAATTCCATCCTAAGTTCTTAAAACTGGATTCCAACTTTCAATTTTCCACCTGCGATTTCTCAGCGGCCAAACAGAGATTTTAAAAAGTTACCCAGATCATCAAACATTTCGGTTTTCCAAGAAATCACAGAATTTTCGCTCTATTTTCTTCCAATTTCAAGAAATATTGCGAAAAATTACAGCACTAAACATAAATAAATTAAATAATTAAAAACCCGAAAGAAGACTGACCCCAAAATCCCATCGTTCCTGAATTGTTGTCTCGCACAGCGACGCTCCGAACTTTTTCTAAAACCCTGGCAAAACCCTCTCGCAGCTCTTAAAACCCTAATTCTACCCTGGTGTTCGAGTCACCCGCGGTAGCACGGTTATTACATGCAACAGGGTTCACGGAAGCACAGGTGGCGTCAGGAGACTTGACGCACGAAATTATCATTTAAACCCCAACACCCAAAAAAAAAAAACCAAAAAAGGTTGGCGTAATCAATTGAGAAGTGGGCCCGTTTTCTAAAAACCGACGAAATATGCGGGGTCTTCAATGGGCTCCATCTCAACCCATTTGCAGACTTTTTGGGCTGGTGATCCAGTACAATTTGGTGGAGTTAGCTTAATGTTGTTTTTTGTCTCGCAATTACACGATTACGTAGTGTTATTAATTCAAGCGTTATAATATAGTTAGAAAGTATACTCGATTTTTTTCTTGATAATTCAATGTTTTTAATTATTTTGACATGACAGGAGAGAATTTAAGCTCTTGTGTAAGGAGACAGGCACATTCTCCTAACCAATTAACTTAATTCACATACTCAGATTACAAAAGTAGTAAGTTCGAAAGAAATTGACTATTTGAACTACGGCCTCCTAAGTTTGGAAAAAATAGAAACTACAGCCTAATGACATTTATCTATCCGTATAAGTGGGAAGTATCAAATTTAACTCATTTATATGGCAAGTTCAAAAACTAGTTATTATGAATGACTCATTTTCGGACTTAGTTTGAAATCCCAATATTCAGTGAGTAAAATTGACTTAGGGTCAGTTTGGGATTGTTGTGCTTGTTTTTTAAAACTGCTTATGTTGTGGTTTAAGAATAATTCGCTGTAAAACAAAGCAATTGAGCTTTTAATAAACTGCATTTTTAAAAGTGTTGTGAGTATAAAAAAAAAATTAAAAAAAAAAAAAGCAATGCAAAAGCGTGATAAATTTTAAAGATGGCATGAGTGGTTAGATTTTGTAGTTGTAAGTGGTGATACAAGAATTGAAAATGTTGCTAGAATGATAAATAATGTCATTTTTTAAATTAATGAAGGTATTACAAGAGTTGAAAATATTCATCAAAACTTCAACTCCGTTTTTTAATAAAACAGCTTATAAAAACAACTTACATGATGTTTTTAAAAACTAACGTCTGGAGGTCATTAAAGTTAGATATTTTAAACTGATTAAACATTTTTTTGTTGTTTAACTTTAAAACGAAACCGTTTTGATAAAAAAAAATTAATAATAACAATATCAAATGGGACCTAGTCCTCCATCATTAATGTTAAAAATAGAGAGTAGTTCAATGTTTTGAAGATATTAAGAAAACAATTTAGAGGAGCCGAATAACGTACAGTTAAAGGTATTCCAATTATTAAATTCATCAAAAAGTTTATTCCATACGATTAGGGTTGGGTTCCACCCAAGACATATGAAACTCGTGTACAAATTAATGTTGGAAAGAAAATAATGAACTGAAACCTAATTATTAGTTTAACGGGAAGTAATTATAAGGGTGGTGTATTGGAATCTTGAAAATACTTTCTCTATATTTTTTATGTAAATCTTGGTAAAGACCTATGATTCCATGTTTGAACTCTTATTTTCTAAACTTTAATATTGTTTTGTGGGAAAAATAACCTACCACCAACGAATATACTTCTTTTATAGTTCATAAACTCGATATATATTCCTTATCTAGTGTTTGGAAAAAGTTGTTAATATAGGAATATCGTCACACAATATTATCAGTTCACGTGTTTTAGCGATGTAGAACAGATGATTGAGTGGATTAAAGACGAAATGAACCGAAGGAAGACAAAAGAGCGTGGCGGAAATTTATAGATTTGACGTTCGAGCTCCGTTTTGGACACATAATATAATACCTTTCTGAAAGGAGTACGGAGTTCCAATTCAACACACAACTTTGCCCAGATGTATGATGGATTAAAGTCATCTGAAGTCGTTTAAACTTTCAAAACTGTCTTTGAAAGTTTGTAATAAAAATCAAACTTTTTGTTTTATGTTCGATTTACCTTTTTAACATATCCTGAGACTCCCTTGACTTTCCCAAGAGTCGACTTAAGTCTATTTAAGCCTTATGGCTGCTATTGTAATCAACATTCATGAACTAATAAAAAAATAAACCTCTCTGTTTTCTCTTTAACCTGATGGATTCCAGCTTACTGATTCTTGGACTTATGTTTGTATCCCATTTACCATGCTGGTGTTGCGTCATATAATATGCATGAACTCCTTGATCATCCTTTAGGATGGATCCATCAATCAACGTGTTATAATATTAATAAATTGTTTATTCTACATTATTGGTGGGATTTGATTACAAACAATATTTTTACTCAACACTAGCCTAAAAAGATAGGGAAGTGTTTGAACCAGAATGCAGTGATACGTTCTACTAGTCTAGAAAAATCCAAAACTAATATAGTAGTATATCTGACAGAATCATGTTTCGCTGCTGAAAAAAGAATAGCAAGTGTTGCTGAAAAACAAATAACAAATGCACTCGTGTTCCATTGAGTAAAATTAAAAACAAGGGAGTTTTAACGAAAAGCTCATGGTACTGTTCATTTTAACGAAAAACCACATTTTTACACTAAAAAGTCAATCTTGGTACTATTTATTTTACCCTTTATTTTGTCATTACCGTTAAAACTCAAAATTTTCAAACCATTTTAATTAGTTTTCCTTAAAAACAATGATTTGATATTTGTCCATTTATGATTAAGTTTCAACAGCATTTTCTGCTCTGCTTTCGACATCAAAGTATGATTCTATCTTAAAACCCTTTGAAAATGAAACCTCATTTTTTTTTTTTATGATGGAAAGACAAAATGAATAAATGCAGAAACTTGGTATCTGTAATTCAAATGCAGTTTGTGATCCATATCATCTTTTTCAACATTCTCCAACCTTGAAATAGACCTTAGATCTAAAATTATGTCATATGTAAAAAGCTTTAGGTTGGATAGATCATAGCACTCATATGCTTTAGGTGAAGATGCCATCTCCTCTTACTCAAATAATTAAGCATACTTTTTTGACTTTTCACATCCACACCACATATACCTACTGCAGTTAAACATAATCGTACAAATACGGTGTTATTTATACATTCGTTTTTATCTCACACACTACTGTTAATTTCTGTCATTTGTCATTTTCAACTCACTCGATCTAAGGCCTGGAACTTGAGAGGGGCATGTAAAAAATAAAAAAAATATGTGTGAATATCATAACCCTTATATATATATATATTCTTTATTTTTATAAAATCAATACCACTTTTATAAGTACAATAAACAAATGTTACTACATTCATGAACTTCTCCTTTTCTTTTTTTTTGGAAATTTTCTTGCAATTTGTTCTCCCCTTTTTTATTTTTATTATTTTGAAATCATCCAATAAAAATAATTAAACAAAAAGTAGTGATATATTTATGGGTCACCCTTGTAACCACTTCACCAAACTTTCAAGTATGATGATCACATTACCACAATCAAATAATTTTTCTTGTTTGACAAACGATATCACATTATCACAATCAAATAGTTAACTGGTTCCACTTTGATGCTTAATATTTAAAGTCTTGATCATCATATATATAGATCCCTATATAATCATACTGGACTAGCTAAATTTTTAATTTAAAGCGGTTAAAGTGAATATATTAAGAAAATTGGGGTTTCACCGTCAAACTAATTGACTATATAGAGAGTAACCCAATTACATATAAGTATATGCAAGGTTCCTCTGTTCCTCGATGTGAGATTCACTATCAACATGTTCCCTCACCTGTAGCAAATTTTCAAGCCTTACACGTGAACAACACAAAATGAGGTGACGCAAAGCATGTATTACTGTTGGGCTTTACAAATGGAATAATTTGCTATAACACCATGAAGAAAGTTGAGGTTCCACCATAAAAGTAATTGAGAATATTGGGAGTAGCCCAATTACTTATGTTTGCACGCACCATACTTCACCAATCTCGAAATTACCGAGCACTTGTCAACGTTATAAATTCGAAGACCTACTAAAGAGGTCATGCTAAAGCACCCATGCCAAAGCACATGAATTTCTCTCCAACCAGGAGACCAATCACAACGCGACACATGTCAACACTAGAATAAATCTTCTAGTCCCAGATCGACCATAGACGAAAAAAAGGGACTCTCCTCAACTATGAAAGAAGATTATTCTCCTCCCAATTGATCCCTAATGATCTTATTCTACTTAGTTAATCTATTATTAGTATATGATCTTATTCTACTTAGTTAATCTATTATTAGTACCCACTAAATGATGACTATGTCTAAACCCTTGTATCATGTAACTCTACATTATTAATGAAAGTTCCTCCATCATGGTGGACGTAGCCCAACTTAAGGTGAACCATGTATATCTTGTGTTTGTTTCATTTGTCTCTTATTTCTTTACATATTCTTTACATACTATCATCACTAGGTAATAAAAGCAACCTAGAGAGGGTCACATCTCGACACTTTGCATTGTTTCAAAGTCAAATCGGTTTTGTGCATCAACAACTTATAAGCATATATAAGGTCTCTCATTACCTCGACATGGAATTCACTATCAACATGTATAATATGCAAGAATCCGACATATGATACATATTAGACTTCCCAACTATCTATCAAAAATTAAAATAAAAACAATACACATGACAATGTACATATGTAAACAATGTCGATGTATTTTATTCCTCTAACAATGGAATCTGAACTTGAATGGTAACAAACACAACAAGAGGAAAGAAAAACAATACTATGCATCCGTCCATAGGATATATATATACAATGTATAATGGTATAAAAGGATATAATATATAGTACTACAATCTCCACAAAAACGGAAAGGAGCAATAACATAGAAAGGAAATGACATTTTATTTATTACTGTTGAATGAGTTTAAATTTTAAGATTTATGTCTATTTACTATACAATTCTCAAAATTTAAACTCATCTAATAGTGATAAATAGGACAGTGAGTATCATCATCATTTAATAGTGGTGAACAAAAATATCCCAAAGTAAAAGAGAGAAATGAAAGTATAAATATAGAATCCCAAGTAAAAATAATGAAAACCCATTATCTACAGCCTTGCGTATTTAAGAAATATTTGTGCAAAACTCATGTTTATTTATTTGTTTATTTTTTATACGTGAATGATGAATGCTATAATTGAATTATGAGCCTTAAAAAATTGATTACCGAACTACAAATGTTAATGTAAAAACTGTACAATATAAATTATGAAGTTTCAATCAATTAACGTCTCGCACTTACCACAACAAAATTTCATTATAAGCTAAAGAAAATCTCCAATCAAGAAGCATACAAGGTAATTTTGAAATTCCGAAAAAAGGAAGCACAATTTCTTCCATTTCTGTCAAACACTAAGAAATTCCAAGCACTTTTAGACATTGACAAAAATTCTCACAGAGCAGAAAAAATGGAAATAAAAAAACAAAAAAATAGAAAAAAATTTGTTGGTCAGAAGAATAAATAGAAAAAGATCTTTATATTTTTTGATCATGTCGAATAAAATTCTCTCCCTTCTTTCTTCACTCTCTCACTTTCTCTCTCTAGAGTCTGCAGAGTCTGCGCTATATGAATGTCTCCGTACTCCCTCATTTCTGTTGTGTGATGAAGGTGCAGTTGAGCAGTTTTGCAGCTGAGTCTTGAGTATTTCACAAACCTCCCACCATTAAAGCTCAATTGAAAAGCTTCAAGCTTCCATTTTTTTCCACTCTTTTCACTCTTTTCACTCCCCAAGATCGCCATGGAAATGGACCTCCGCTTCAATCCGAACCCGAACCCGAACCCAAATCCCATTTCGCCGCGGCCTTCACTTTCCGGCTAAATGCCCGGAACCTACCTCCGTGAGAGACCAACCTCACCAAAAAGCTTGGTTCTTTCACTGAAAGCCGACCACTTCACTCACTCACTGTGTCACTCACACTCCCCAATTTCAACTCGTTTGCTTCAATGGCTTCTACAAACTCAACCCCCACCGACCCATCTCTCTCGCCGGACGACATAGCCGCTAGGGCCCTCAACCGGCGATTCGAAAGCCTGGTGACTGTTCGAACAAAGGCCATAAAGGGGAAAGGAGCTTGGTACTGGGCTCACTTGGAGCCCATTCTCGTTCGCGCCCCCAACTCCAACCTTCCCAAGGCCGTCAAGCTCAAGTGCTCCCTCTGCGACGCCGTCTTCTCCGCGTCCAACCCATCCAGAACCGCCTCGGAGCATCTCAAACGGGGTACCTGCCCGAATTTTACCTCTGTTTTGAGACCCAATTCAACTGTGGCGGCTTCGCCGGTTCCCATATCTTCCTTGCCGTCTCCCTCGTCACACAATCACAGAAAGCGGAGCTCGCAAATGGGTATTAGTCCTTCTCCTATTTCTCAAGCTCCTCCTCTTACTAGTCCTACTTCGATTCAGGTTCATTCTTTAGCTATGATCGAGTCTTCCGGCTTCTGCGGTGATCATAATTTCTCACAGTCTCCAAACCCAGTTGGGATTGCGAGAAGTACGGGGGTAGATCAGCACCATTTGGTGTTATCCGGTGGGAAGGAGGATTTGGGTGCTTTGGCAATGTTAGAAAAAAGTGTGAAGAAACTTAAGAGTCCCAAAGCTTCTCCTGGTGCCACTCTTAGTAAGGAGCAGATTGATTCTGCACTTGAATTACTGTCTGAGTGGTTCTATGAGTCATGTGGGTCGGTCTCGTTTTCGAGCCTCGAGCATCCCAAGTTCAGGGCTTTCCTTAGCCAGGTGGGCTTGCCTGCATTGTTGCAGCGCGAGCTTTCGGGTGCTCGACTTGATGCTAAGTTTGATGAGGTGAAAGCTGAGTCTGAAGCTAGGATTAGAGATGCAATGTTTTTTCAAGTTGCTTCTGATGGGTGGAAAAGCAGGGATTCTTGTGGGGAGGAGAATGTTGTTAAGTTCACGGTTAATCTTCCGAATGGGATTAGTGTTTTCCAGAAGGCAGTGTTTACTGGCGGGTCAGTTCCAACGAAATATGCAGAAGAGGTGTTGTGGGACTCAGTTACCGGTATATGTGGGAATGCTGTGCAGCGTTGCGTGGGGATAGTTGCGGACAAGTATAAGGCCAAGGCACTGAGGAATTTGGAGACTCAGAACCATTGGATGGTGAACGTCTCCTGTCAGCTTCAGGGGTTCATGTCTTTGATTAAGGATTTTAACAAAGAGCTTCCATTGTTCAGGGTTGTCATTGAAAATTGCTTAAAGGTTGCGAATTTTGTAGATAGCACCTCTGAGGTTAGGCAGGCTTTCGAGAAGTACAAGATGCAAGAGTTTGAATATGCTGGGTTGATCCAAATTCCTTCGCCCAAATGTGATACCTCAAAGAACTTTGCACCTGTCTATGCAATGCTGGAGGATATATTGAGCTGTGCCCGCATACTCCAAATGGTTGTCTTGGATGATTTCTATAAGGCGATATGTCTGGAGGATCCAATTGCAAGGGAAGTTGCAGGGATGATTCAAACTGAAGGTTTTTGGAATGAATTAGAGGCGGTTTATTCACTTGTTAAGATGATCAGGGGGACGACTCAGGAGATTGAGGCTGAGAGGCCATTACTTGGGCAATGCCTGCCCCTTTGGGAAGAATTGAGAACAAAAGTAAAGGATTGGTGTGCCAAATTCAACATTGTTGAAGGTCCTGTTGAGAAAATAGTTGAAAAACGATTCAGAAAGAACTACCACCCAGCATGGTCGGCTGCATTTATACTTGACCCGATATACTTGATGAGGGACACTAGTGGAAAGTATCTTCCACCATTCAAGTGCTTGACGCACGAGCAGGAGAAGGATGTAGATAAGCTCATTACGAGGTTGGTTTCCAGGGAAGAAGCTCATGTTGCATTGATGGAGCTCATGAAATGGAGAACAGAAGGAATGGACCCGCTGTATGCTCAGGCAGTTCAGGTTAAACAGCGAGATCCTGTAACTGGAAAGATGAAAATGGCAAACCCGCAGAGCAGCAGACTTGTGTGGGAAACTTGTCTAAGTGAGTTAAAGACATTGGGGAGGGTTGCAGTGCGACTTATCTTCCTCCATGCAACCTCATGTGGATTTAAGTGCAATTGGTCTTTCATGAAATGGATTCGTGTACATAGGCACTCAAGGGTAGGCCTGGAAAAGGTGCAGAAGATGATATTTATTGCAGCTCATGCCAAACTTGAGAGAAGGGATCTTTCTAGTGAGGAAGAAAAGGAAGCAGAGCTGTTTGGGACTGCAGACATTGAGGATGACATGCTGACTGAGGTCTTTTCCGGTGCACCCACAGTGTAATGTTTTTCTTTTTGACTCCTCTAGGATTCTGTAACTCTAGGATTTATTGAATTCTTTCCTCTCTTTTTGTTTTCTCTTCTAGTTATACTTCACATGTAGTTAAAAGATTTCAGTGTTATTGCTGGAAGGGAAGGTTAATGTGAAGGAATTTTGAACATTGTATTACTGAAACTGGCATATCTTCATGATTCTAATGAAATAGTCAATCTCTTGCCAAAAAATGATTGTGAGTTTCTTCTGTTTGTACGTTGTAAAGAAGAAGCCCTTTGATCTTTATAATCATAAAAGTGGTCCAGGAAGATGATTGAATATAAATTGTAACATCTTTCAAGAGTAATTTGAGATTTATGTTTCTTTACGTTTAATACGGTGTCCTCCAAAATCCAATTTCTCTTCATTATATTAAAAAAAACTGCGTTTATCATGTTTCCGTTGTTGATATCAGTTATTGATTGTTGTTTTCTTCTTGTGTATGAGATATTTGATTTGGATAAGTCCTCCTATGTAACATCTTCTTCCATTTCATTGCACTAAGTTCAGCTCTTAACTAAAATATAATGAATTGGTGGCCATATGACTGGTGAAAAATTTACATTTCCATTATTTTGGGCTATTTTTCTGCAGTAGTGATGCTTATAGTGGTATTGGCGTTTAAGCATGCTCAATGCCCAACATAATGACATGAAAACAAATTGAAAAGTGACATGTTAGATTGTCTCAGAAGAGGAAAGAAGAGGTAGAAGAATATGAGTCTTTAGTAGAACACCAAAATAGGATCTCCATTGTTAAAGTGGTGCCTAGATGCTGCAGTGGTAACGTGGACTAGAGCTACCGTGAGGAATACCGTCCTGAATCAATTAAAGATGAATACCAAACCAATTTTGGCCACATGATGGCTCATTACATCTAGTCTTTTCTGTCCCTCAAAACTTATATTTCTGTATACGTTATTTTTCATCACCCGAGTTCAACTTAACAATCGGGTGGACCCAAAGTCTAACTGCTCTGGTTGAAGTACCTGTCATGAAACTTGCATGCATACCACTGCTAATTTTCTGTAATTCTAAGCAAATAGGAAGACAATGTGCCACTTCTTATTGGACAAGATATCCGTAGGGCATTGTATATCTGTTGAATATGCAGTCACACTCCCAGTTAGTATTGGCTTCTATGCTAAGTGTGTTGTGCCATGCTGAACACCATACTGTTTAGACAAGTTGATATGCAGGCAGTTCCACTTCTGGTGTCCAAAGATCTCGGAATCAGATAACTTTCACATGTAGTCATGTACGCATACATTTAACACATAGGATCGATGCTAATGACCAAGATTGACTATGTTGTTATACAACCTGTTCAAATTAGCACTGCATGGCCTCAGTATCTTGTCATGATTTGATTTCTTGTACAGGACTTTTCTAGTTGTTTTCAATTCACAATCTGGGTACAGCTCATATCTAGTTTTTTCTCTTTTGCCCATTTAACTTATTCTGTTTGTGTTTTTCCTATAACCTGAAATGTATAACTACCGTACGAAGGACTCCGGTTTTTTTGTTTTTTGCAATTTATGGAACACCTGTTCGGACCTTTGATGAAATGTGGCAAAGCTTAATGTTTGGAACGAGTGGTGGTACACCCTAATTTAAGCATAGAACTTGTAATATTTTCTTGAGAAACGAAATCACCGAAGGAAACTAAAATGGCATTTGTTTGAAATGTTTGACACTTTCTTTCTGCTGCAGGACAGGGTTTTCTTGAACTGGTTGGGTGGATGGTAAACCAGGCTTGAGTCGTCGCATGGGTCAAACCTCGTGAGAACACAAGATCGAATCTTTGTAACCGAAGACGCACTTCTCACTGATTGAACTAGGCATATCTGCCGGTATATCAGTTTCTGAAATTGAAGATCCCCCACCATGCGAAGTGGAAGTCCATTTCAGTGCTTTAGCTGTCATGGTCAACGAAAAGGAAGGTACAAGGGGTCTTATTTCCCATCATTCCTCTCTCTCGATCTCTCGCTGTATGTCTGTGTGTCTCTTATCTTTCTTTCTCTCTATTTTTGTGTTTATTGATATGTTTTAAATTTTTAACTCAAGATTACTTCTCATCATCTTTGATAACTTGTGCTTTAAACATTCTATATCTTGTGACATTTTTAGTCTCCAACTGGGCCCTTACTAACTTCGTTTTTCAACGATGAAGATTTACGGTCTGCACAGTTATCTGATAGGCCTGCCATGATTACTAAAAAGTGTTGAGCAAAATGGAAGCAAGGAGGGTTGTCTCCAAGAGGATGTGCATAATATGACCGAAAGGGATATTGCAACGAACTTGAACCAAATCTGCATGTAATTTCGGCTACTAATGTTGACTATAAGTAATAGGTTGGTGTTTCTTTTACTTGTTATTCACGTACTCAATCTCCAGCCCCCTTTCAACATTGGCTCCACCTCGGGCCAACGTTTTACCATAAATTCCCAACCTTTTAAAAAATTCTTGAGTACACTTGAGGATTTACACTAGCTAACCTATGTGCAACACCTTTCTTTGTGCAGGCTGAGAACTAAAACGGGTTTATGTGTCACGCATCAATAGATTTCATTAGTGGTTTAACTGGCTAGAAAGACCTTAGCCTTGTGGCGATCGCTTTAAGATGGGAGAACATGTATGTGGTCCTTTCTTTGTGCAGGTTGAGAACTAAAACTGGTTGTGCGTCACGCATCAATGGATTTCATTAGTGGTTTAACTGGCTAGAAAGACCGTAGCCTTGTGGCGATCGCTTTAAGATGGGAGAACATGTACGTGGTATTCACTGTATATTTGATTCTTCAGGAAACTCGGTTCGTGGCTTGAGCAGGTGATACATTCAAATTTAATTCTCGTTTTTCCGTTAAGTATTGTTGCACGAATGATACAGTACGAAAAATGGGACCAAGAAACAGAAAAACACTGGCCAAAGTGGCATATGAAGTCATTAGTTGAGTTGGACATGGTTTTAGTGTCTAGTATTCCAACTTCCATGTTTTGGAGAATTATTACGCTTTCTGGTGCACCTTCAAATCGTACTTTGTTGAGTTTAGAATAAACCATACCAATCGTAACATCCTCTTGACCTAGAAATTAGAAACCCAATGTAGTAACTCGACTGAGCAGTACACTCTGAAAATACCAAGTGGGTACGTGAACGAAGTAAAAAAACTTGGGGTAGAGGTGCCTGATTATGTCATCTGCAGGTCACCTCTCACAAAAGCGTGAATTTCTGTCAGGTGTGAGAATTGCCTAGTCAAACAGTTGTATCAAACTTCTCTTGCGATCAATGAAAGTTTTCACTTTTTAATGGCATTTTTAGCCAAAATGGTTTCGGGGATTGACATAACTTCTCACTTTGGTCATCGAGATTTAAAATCGGTAGAACTGATCCTTCAGTTTGTCCACCGTCAATCATTTTGGTCATTCCGTAAAAAATCTCCTTTAAATAAGGAGAAAATGACAAAAATACACTCAATTTAATAAAATAGGCCAAAATGATTTGACAAATTTTGAGGGTATTTTTGTCATTTTCTCTTTATTTAATGAAGATTTTTCACAGAATAACCAAAATAATTGACGGCGTACAAAATCAAGAACAAATTCTACCAATTTTAAATTCAAGACCAAACTGTAAAGTTTTATGTTAATCTCAAAAGAGCATTTCGGCTAGAAAACTCTTTTTAATTAAGTGTAGTGAGTGGGGGAGTAAAATGTTGTTACTCTCTTTCTACCTTTGATTTCATTTGCTACTGAATTTGGTGAAGGCACAGAGGTTCCTGTCGGCAAAGGGAGGCAAAGTACTGACTGCTCACCAACCAGGAGGGAAAGGGGAAAGCCTAAGCCTTTTTTTAACCCTTGTATGGATAGGAGGAATGAATTCATTTGTTCACTCTCCACTCAAGTCCTTGTTAAAGGGAAAGTAGATATGATGATTAGTATAGGACAACACTCTTTTTCTACAAGAATCTTCACACTTTCAAATGCTCCTCCATAATTAGCTTTCTTCCCTTTATATCATCTCTCCCCCTCCCTCTTTTTCTTCTTGATTGTGTTTGAATTTTGAAACCCCATGTCCACCATTTTTCGTGAGTATCTACAGACATTTAAAGCCGATATGTATTTGATCATTCCTTGATCACTCAATTTAAGTAGTTAGATGATTAAATATGTCGACACCGAATGAATGTAAATACTTGAAAAAATTATGTAAAATTGATATGATATGATATGAAATGAATTTTGGTATGTATTTATTGCCTGTGGCCTTTTTTTTTTTTGGTGACTTTAGTTTTATGAGGGAAAATGGAAACATTATTTCTTTGTATTCCATACTGTTGTTCCACCAATAATTGAGAAAGTTCCACATAGAAAAGTGAAAAACTGGTCATGATAATATATAATTAATGATTAGATATGGATTTATGCAGAAATACATCATTTTTTAATCCAACTACTCTTTTGCACATGCTTGGTAAAAATAAAGGTTAAATTGGGTATCTGATGGTGGGGTAGGGAATTGAATTACATATCTGTACCACCTGCTTTGGTGTGTGTGTGTGTGTTTTTTTTTTTTTTTTTTTTTTTTTAAATTTAATTGTTCATATAACTGTCATTTAGTTTCAATTTATTTTTTGAAATTGATTTTGTTTCACTTTGCATTTTGAAACTGTCATTTCAACTCTTTTAGTCTCAATTGACCTCATTTTGTTGAAGAAACGTTAAATGCAAGGGTATTTTGAATATTTCATTTTTACACACCTCTTTGTGTTGCATCCATCATGCTTTTTAGTTCAATCGACTGATCTTCTTGGCGAAACAAATTAGAATTCACGACAAAAGACAAAGGAATTTAATGAATTACTAGGTTAGAATTTAGCGTTTCTTTAACAAAATAAGGTGAAATAAGACCAAAAGAGTTGAAAATGGCAGTTTCATGAGACAAAACTAATTTCAAAGATAAATTGAGATTAAATGGTAATTTCAAGGGGCAATTCAATTAATAAGGCTATTTTTTCTTTTTTGTATTCTAAAGTGTCTGTCTTTCTATGATTTCGTTCACATGAACTTCAACCATATGTATGATGTGTTATAATGATAAAGATAGTACTCAAATCAATTTCTTTCACAAAGTTTTAGTATCTCTAACCACTAACCCCACACCTAAAAGTTGTGGTCCTTGAGTTTTGATTGTAATGACTTGCCTATACACTTTATTAGAGTAGCCAATTGTAGAGAAAAACACCAAACCGTACCTTACCTTCGGGTGACTTTGAGCCAATGAGTTGTTGGAGCGTAGCAGGACGAGTATCATGTGATTGTGAATCGTTGATGTGTGCAAATCAAATTTCATACATTAACAACTCATAATCACTCACGTGCCTGTGAACAACTGATACTAGCACTCAAAAATAAAAATTGCTAATTTGTGCAATTTTTTATTTGACTTTGTTACAAATGGCATCTCTCTAGTGAGTAGGTTTTTCCTACCAAGTGGCTAAATTGGAAAAAGAATTTTAATGAAAACTTTTTTTTTTCCCTTTCTTCTTGTTTGAAAAACCAAAATCTAAACACAAGTTGGTGTTCAAACCAACATCAAATAAAATATAAATCATACCAAGAACTAGTTCTGTATCTCTTTGACATTGGTCACTTTTTACTTCCCAATTAATACAACTAAGATTCTCGCTTCTTTTGAGAGATTTCTATGGGTACTGAAAACACAAGTTGATTTGGTAAGGTAAACGTAAACGATACTGTTAATTTGTCTCACTTTAGAGTGTATTAATATAAAAAAAGAAAAATCATTTACACTAAGAAGGAGGGACGTGAGTTTAGCCTCGCAATGAACTAACAATAATGTGGTTCAAATTTGCACTTGACGAGAATTAAACCTAAAACATCTTACTTACAAATGAAAAAAAATATAACTAAATCGCATTACTAAGTGATAATTCATGTATTATAACTTGAGAGAAATGAAATAATAAAGCCACATAATTATATTCCAAGCATACTAAATAATGACTCCACCCGTTTAGCCCTAGAAGGTTGAAAAATCCATCTCACCTCTTAGTCATTATAATTTCTTGTCATTAAGTAAATACCAAAAAAAGGAAGAAAACGAATTAATTAAGTGCACTCCCGTCAAATCAATATCTCCAATTATCTAATCTCACCCTGATAGTCATCATACATTATCATTACAAAAAATCCTCCTCTAAATATTCCCTATAATTTTATGATTACATCTCTGTACCACTCAAAGTTGGCCACTTAAACGTATTATTCTACTTTATTTTTTGGGCAAAAGGGTTTTACTAATTGCTCCACGTTTAACCCTAACGCTTTTTGTAATAAGTGTATTTTTGCTCACCGTCTTTAAATCATAGTATTGTTCACTACTTTATGTTTCGATGTTTGATGAATTTAATTTTTGAGATTTGGGTTTATTTGCTACACAAATACCGAAATTTAAACGTATTTAAAAGTGATAAATTGGATTGTGAATATCAGCATGAAATGATAGTGATGAGCAAAAATATTCACTTTTATAATTAGTAGGTTGATTAAGTAATAAACTTTAGGTTTACTTTTTCTTTGCTTATGGCCTGCCTACGACACAACAGTTGTGTGGAGCCGAATAAACGTTTTAGGTCGAGTTAGGTCTACAAGCTAGACTAGGGCGGTCGTATTGGAATGCTAGTATGCCACCCATTTGTCCTACACAATTCCATCTTTGAATTTTGTGTATATCATCGACATGGTATAAGCATAGTCCTGAAGATGAACAAAAGATAATTATGCCACCTCTGTGCTCCTACGTCACGAGAGCTTCAGCAAAACCGTCACGCTGTTAAGTAATGATACCAATTGATTTATGCTATTACACGCATTATAGGTACGATAATAACCTATAATATATCAATATTGTCCAACATATTATAACACATGGATTCATAACGCCGCAACGCCACGTGACATTTGAGAATCACACTAAATAATTTATCATATATATCTCAAAAAAAAAAAAACAAAAAACAAATTCATGACAAATATTCGATTTGGGCCTTTCGGTGCTACTTGAGGCCCAACCCAATCAAATGAACTAGTCTAGAATACAATGGACTCTTGTTCCATGTGCCTTATTTTAAACAGGTGGAACCACTTTGTTAACTCGCGACACATAATAAAACATGCCGGAACTCAAAAACTTAGAACAAAAAAAATACGATTTATTCAAAATAAATACTTCATTTAGAACTATACATATATCGGGCTGCATTACGATTTCTTTATATATACACATCATCGTCATGGTGTAAGAATACCATGATCTTCATTCCAAAAGAAATGCAAACAAAATTAAACGAAGCCGATCGGATTACATAAAGTTATAAACTATGTCTTATGTAACAACCTTAACCCGTTCGTGCCCAAAAGGTCATATTTACTCGGCATTTAGCTGAGCACTAGATGCCTCCATTAGGCCGTTGCGTATTTGATCACCGATGTCCCTAATGTGACCCGGACCATGGGGTAGAAAAACTGTAGTGTTTTTCGATGAGTTCCCAAGGTCTTTCATCGTGTCAAAGTACTGTGTGATCATGATCATATCCATTACCTCCTTTGACGAGGTGCCTTCCACCTTGCCTGAGAAATTCAAGATGTTCTCTCTTAATCC